>NC_089586.1:92219458-92526797 GCF_019320115.1 Miscanthus floridulus
ACTTGAACGGATCAAATTGGAGTTAAAACAAAGATTTTATGGCCTAAATTAGACTAGTGGCAAAAACTATAAATAGATGAAAGCGTATTTTAGATCTAAGCGAAGAAACTACGTTTTCTGAAAAAGAAAACATTCTAGGAATACGCTTTGGACCGCGAGTTTAAACTTAGAAAATTATAGGGGCTCTTTTGTAAAATGGTCGGCCAAATCGGTATTGCGTGATATCGGCCGTTGGATCTAAGATCGACGACGCAGATCAGAAGGGAGGTGGAGAGAGACGGCGGCGTGGTCAGCGACGAGCTCCAACGGTGGCACCATGGCCAGAGACGGCGGCACATGTAGAACATGGCCTATGGCTATGATTGGACGAACCACGGGCACCGGGAGAAAGAGAAAGAAACGACGAACTCACCAAGGCAGTTTACCATGGTGCAGAGTGAACAAAGGCGACGTGGTGCTTGGTGGTGCGGCGGCTCGACTGCGGCCCTAGGGTTTCACGGTGGCGCGGCGATGCGGGATGAGACAAAGCTTGCTCTAGGGTTGGTTGGAGGCGGCACAGTGAGACTGCTATTTATGGCAGGGGAAGACTTGGAGGACACGCTGAACAGAGTTGTGGTGGTTGTGGAGTCAAGGCGGCGAAGTCTAACACGGGTATGATTCTAGGTTGAAGATAACACTGACATGCGGGACCCACCGGTCAGTGAGACCAAGCGGAGAGAGAGGGAGACGACGCGGGCAATGCTGGGCTGGCCTGCTGGGCCACTGCGGGAGAGAGGGAGCAGGCCACGTGGATGAAGGACTGGGCCACGGTGGAGAAAAAAACTAGAGCAGGCCAGAAGAAGAAGGAGAGGAAGAATTCTCTTTTTTTTCAATTTCATTTTCAAATCCAAATTAAAACCAAATTCAAATTCTTTTGCCAATTTTGATCAAACCCAAGCATCACAAAATTAAGTATGCATCAGCATGAATAAGCAAACATATGGCTAGACCTTATATTTGATTTTAACTTTAACAAAATTGTTATTTTTCTAAATTTAAATGCTCACAAAATACATAATTAAATCAAATTTACCTATTTTATGGTGTGATAGCTTCCTTAGAAGGGTCAAGAATTTTTTAATGGGATGATGATTTCCTAGGCTTCTAGGGTCTCCTCATTGTGTGATAATTCGAGGTATCTCCGTATTCATCAAAAAGCTCATCCTCGAATTCATGCTTAAAATCTAAAATTGGAGTTTCCTCCTTTTCCGGTGGTTCAGGATTTGGGATAGCTAAAGTTGGTGATGGGTTAGGCAATGATTCTGGTTTAGCTATCTAGGATTCTTCCTCTAATGGCTTCTTTTCTACTTCTTTAGGGGTATTCTCTAGAATTTTAGTAAGAATGCTTCACCCTGAATTGGCAGAAACATGGAGGAACGATCCTACTGAGACCGTATCAAGACGCTTTGAGGTTTTCCTATCAAGACCCATATAAAAATATTGAAGAAGGATGGGGTCTTGAGTGGCAAGGTCTGGGCCAGTATTAATGAGAGCATTAAAATGTTCCCATGCCATGCCTAGGGATTCTTTTTCTTCTTGTTTAAAAGATAGAACCTCTGAACGAAGGCTAACTACTCTAGAGATGAGAAAGAATTGCAAGCAAAAGCTAGAATATAAGGTTTCCCAATCTCCTTCTCTACTCCCTATGGTGAGCGTGTACCAACGTTTAGCTTTTCCCATCAAAGAGAATGGAAAAAGCTTCCATCATAATGTTTCATCTGACATGCCTGCTATGCGTAGGCATGTACAGGTCTACTCAAATTCATTTATGTGGGAACAGGGATTTTCATCATTTTTGCCTGAAAAGGATTGATCCTGGACCATGTAGATTAAACAGGGGCGCAGCTCATAGCCAGGTGTTAGGATAGGCTTTGCAAATTCTAATGGTTGTAAGCGTGCACTCATAGGTGCAGCGTATTGGTAGATAGCGGTGGATTCTAGATCCATGGTAAAAAAATATAAAAGATAAAAGAATAATGATACAAGGTTAAGCTAGGTTCGAAGTTAACTCAGCAACCGTTTCCCCGGCAATGGCGCTAGAAATGCTTATTGGTATAAATTAACGCACATAGAATAATCCACAAGCGCATGGATAATATACTGATGTAGCACTTCACAGGGAGTAACCCAGTTTTATATCGATCTCAAGGAAATGTGTATGAGAATAACCAAATCTAACTTAATCCAACTTCATAATCAAGGCTAAATAACAGGAGTATAAAGGAGATCACTAAGGTCTTCTAATTCTAACTTCGGTAAGCTTTGTCTTCCATTGTTAAATTTTGGGGATATTACTATAGAAAACACAGGCAGTGTATGTTTCCTATAGCAACAATGTCCTGCTAGGTCTACTAACAGGAGGTGGACTATAAAGGATTCAACGAGGCTATAAGAGTCACCCTCGTGAGCTAACACTGATTCAGAAAGTAGGGTACATCCACGAGTAACCGAGTCTAAGCACCACGCTTACACTATGAATACTACTTTAACCCAGAAGCTACAAGGATTAAAGTACTCAAAAGAGTCACAAACCTGAAGAACAATATGAATAAGATGCTTACTTAAATTATAAGTCGATTATAAGAGAATCTTAGAAGTAGTCTCAAGAAAAACTTGATTCCGCTAGGGTACAAGCTATAGTGAGAGCACCAATAGGCTGGCACTTCCCCAAAACTCTTCCCTCTCACTCTATCTCTCAATTTCTAATATAAGACTAGATCCTATTAAGGACTAATCTTCTCTTGATTGCTAGCTCTGATCCTAGTGGAAATATGAATTAGGGTTTCTAGCCCTCAGGCTCTCAGGATCATATGCATGGATTGATGCCCTGGAGGGGGGTACAGGCAGGTATATATAGGGCCCTTGAAGCATCTTGGACCCTTGGATTAAATTGACTTGAATGGATGGCGTAGATATGATCCTTGAGGCGGTGGAGAACTGGCATAGCAACGCAGAGATTGATGGTGGGCCCCACAGGCTAGCCGGCCTAACACTAGGGCCAGCCGGCCCCACATGTTAGTGGCTTGAGCTTCGCTTTGGTGGAGAGCCTCCTGGAGTGATCTAGAGTCTTCCCACATTATTTACGCGGTGAAATTTTGTGATTTTCTTTAACGAATAGACCCTCCTTGGTGGTTTTTAGTTTAAATCCTGCTGGAAACATAGATTCACCAAAACTCATGGAATTTATCAGTTAAGACCCCTAAGTCTATGTTGGTGATCCATTCTAATCATTTATGCAAGGTATATTTATGGTTTGTGATGAGTGTTAACTACCGTCAACAAACTCCCCCACACTTAGGCTTTTACTCATCCTCAATAAAAGAATGGATTACTCAAGACATAACCTTAGGACAAGACATCAATATAAAATTATTCCCACTCATATATGCACTATAGGATTCAAAGTGTCTACCATAGAACTTTGGGCAGTTGAAGAATGGAACATCTTGAAACAGATCAATATCTTCCTTCAGTCAAGTTAATTGGAGAAACGTTTTAAGATTTTGAGAACAAAACATAGCTTACCTTCTCCTTTTGTAGTACTCTCAAATCACTCAGTATATGTAGTATTTTTTTTGGATCCTCACCAAGGCATATATGACTCCGCCTTCTTTTTACCTACTTCTAAAAGCTTATGTGGAGCGCAGGTAGGGATGAATAGGAGAACATACTTGCATTGCATATATTGTAAAGTCAAAACAAGGATCCAAGGAGAAAAATGTCATACTCTTAGATCAATATGTGCATGTGTGGGGATATGTATATGGTGGCTATCCTAATTCTACTATGCTCTTTGAAACATATCTCTCTAGATTTGAAACTTGGAAAACTTTGCAAGAAAACATGGGCTATCTTATTCATCTTTCTTCTTTTTATTAAATGGCGGGCATCTGAGTACCCATTATTTTAGAAACATCTCAGACACTTGTCCATTTTTTCAATACCTTCTTTTTTTCTTCTTTCTTTCATGAATAACTCTTGCATAGCCCATGCCTCTTCTTCCGCAATTGAAACTTTTCAAGACAGGCATTTACAAGAACTTGGTGCATTCACCCTAATAAACTTATTTTGTGTCTATTCCCGGTGTAGGAGTTGAACATTTTTGGGTGAATGGAAAATAGGTTGTTGCATACCCCCAGTGTAGGAGCAGCAGATATATGTGGAGTGTACGTGATCTTGATCTTAGGAACATGATAAATTTCTCAACAAGGAGATGATCGAGGTCGAGGCTGGAGACGAAGGCGGTGGCGGAGATGATGTTGAGGCCAGAGATGAAGGCGCTGGTAGAGATGAAGGCACTAGTGGAGATGAGGGCGAGGCTAGAGATGAAGGCGCTGGCCGGAGACAAGGGCGATGGAGCCACCGTGCGCGCTGGGTGGACTGAAAGCTCTAGTTTGGTTTTGGGTAATTGATGAAACCTATGCACTAACCTTTGTTATGAGATGTGATATGAGCTAGGTTGGTGCAATCCAAGTGTGAAGCATGGTGGCACTCAAGAGATGGTGATGATCACATGCAATGATTAGATGACCACATGAGATGATGATCAAGTGCTCAACTTGGAAAAGAAAAAAGAGAAAAATAAAACCCTATGGAAATCAAGGCAAAGGTATAAATAGGGGTTTTGTTTCAGGGAGAGTGTGATCACATTTAGGATAGATGGCCATACTATTAAGAGGGGTTCTTAACTAGACAATTCGATATCTAGTGCCACAAGGTGTTGGACTTCATGCATTGCATTTAGGCCTAGTGCACTTCAGAGAGCAAGCAAAAATATATATTGAAAATGTTTTTAAGAAAAGCTAACTTGGCTCTAACATGTTTTGAGAAAACACTTTGAGAGTTAGCATCGCTTGTGGGGAGTAGCTCAAGTTAACATGGATCAAAATGCAAAAAAAGTTTGTAACTCGGAGAGCTAGTGGAGGCGCCTGGGTGTAACCGCCTCCCCCCTGTCCAGTACACCGCCACCCCTGTGGCAGTGCCCACTTGGACCTGACAAAGAAGAGCAGAGAGAGTGCAGTCACTAGTGTGTCTGGTGTACACCACTAGGTGTAGGGTGGTGCACCGCCATGGGCACCGCCTCCCTTGACCGGTGGCATCGCTGCTTTTCACCCGTGGCTGGTGTTTTGGACTTAAGCAAGGGAGGTCACCGCCATGGTCATCGCCATGGTGACGGCGTGCACCGCCCTATTTTTCTAGAGAGAGCCAGTTTGGAGGACTTGGCTGGGATGGTCACCGCTACCCCTAGGGCGGTGCCACAACCATGCCATGTCCAGTGACCAATGGCTAGTTTTCTAGCTATTGGAAAGTGACCATTGGGGCACCGCCACCCTTGGGGCGGTGGCACATCGCCGTGTCCGGTGCCCCCGCGTAGACAGCTCCAAGGGGTACAACGACTCTATTTGCTTATGTGGCTATAAATAGAGGGTGTGGCCAGCTTTGGCAACTCTCTTGTCACCTCTTACACTTGTGCACACCCTTTGGGAGATGAACAAACACAATCCACTCACTTGCACACTTGATTTCATCATTTGAGTGAGATTGGTGAGCCTCTAGTGCATTGCATTGAGTTGCATCATCTTGTGACACTAGTTGGGAGATTTGGGCTGGTTGTGAGCTTGTTACTCTTGGTGTTTGCTGACACCTAGATGACCCAGAGAATGGAGGATCATTGAGCGGAGTTGGTGATTGTCTCCGGCCTCGATCGGTTGCTTGTGCGGGTTCTTGACCTTCTCCCGGCGAAGAGCCAAAAGGTACTCTATTGGATTGCACATGTCATTGAGCTACCTCACTTGTGGGTAGGTTCTTATGGTGTCCAATTGTGTGGACGAGGTTCATGCAACACCTCTTAGCTGCTGAACCACAAGTGTTGGTCGACACAACGGGGACTAGCGTGCCGGCAAGCACATGAACCTCAGGAAAAAAATCTTGTGTCTCTTGTGTGATTGGATTTCTCCTGGTGATTGGTTGTCATCATATTGTGATTGGTTCATTCCTTGACATGGCGGTATAATCCCCTTACTCACTCCTTTACATTCCATGCAAACTATTTGTCAAGCTCTTTAGTGTAGTTAATCTTTGAGAGCTTGTTAGTTTGGTTAGTGTAGCTCTTCAGTTAGTCTTTGAGAGCACACTAACTTAGTGAGTAGTGACTTAGCTCTTGTGTGTTATGACTTGTCGGGGCCAATACTAGGGTACCCAAAGAGGAGGAGTTAATGACCATCAACATTGATTCATCTGCGTGATTAAGAGCGCGACTATGCCGCTTGCCGGGATCCACCTCGCTCGGCCACCGAGGCCATGGGCCATGCCTCGTCTAACCCCGAGGGTTGGCTCCACCTCGGTGGGTGCTGTGGCCATGGACCCCATGTTGTCTGACCCCCAAGGGTTGGCTCCGCCTCGATTGACTCTCGAGGGCTAGCTCCGCCTCGCCCGATGTCTGAAGGTTGGCTCCGCCTCGCCCGACCCTCGAGGGTTGACTCAGTTGGCTCCACCTCGCCCGACATCTGAGGGCTGGCTTCGCCTCGCACGACAATCACAAGGAGACCAAATGCATGGTCATAGTACAATAGCTCAGATACTAAGGAGGGGGTACGTGCGAATGCAAAAGATGCTTTCTCCTACTAACGTCGCTATCCTCTCCTCAATCTTCAATGACATCCGACCTCAGCAACGGCAAGGGGCCAGATCTCACTCGGGGGCTGATAAAGGTATAAATACACCTTTTTAGAAATAGTTGCCGCATTAGACCTCTTCCTCATGTTAAGCCTAGTGGCAAGGTTTGCAGAAACGAACAACTAAGCATCCCTGGTCAGACTGCAAAAACCTACGCCTCGGCGGTTACGGTGTCTTTGCTCACCATCATGATCAAAGTTTCCCTCTTACACCTCGGGCCCTACGATCTTAATGAACAAAAGGGTTGGACTACGAGAGCCCCTTTTTTCATACAAAAAGGGAGGAAAACAAGTTCAATCGAACAAAACAAAATGACAAAATTGTTTTTACGATACATAAGGGTCGGCACTTGTCCTTTGATTACAATAAATGATCATCCGACCTATTTGACTAACTAGCCCCAATGGGGGAGAACTATGTCTTCAATTCTATCCACCAGGTCCCATGAGAGAGGAGCCACCGCCATCTCTGTCTCATCTAGCTCATGGGCTTCATAGCCAGGAGTGAAGCCGACGCTCATCGTCTCTAAGTCAATGATGTCCGTGTAATGAGATAGGGCAATTGCAAATGCTTGGTTGATCCTGGCACAAAGGGCGTTCCTTTCAAGTTGATGCACCCACACCATGATCTCAACAACACGGGCCATGAGTGAACTGGTCCCCTTAGACCGCACCGCCTCCAGATCATCGCAGACCACTCCGAGGGCGGCGCTCAGGATACCGAGCTCGTCGCTCTTCGCCTGAAGGTTTGTCCTCGCCTCGGTGAGCTCCATAGCTAGCCCTGTGGAGACGACCTTAGCCTCTAGCCTCCGGGTTGTCATGGTTCTGAGCTTGGCCTAAAGGGAGCCGATCCTCTGCTACGCCTCGTCGTGCTCTCGGACGGCCTGGTCACGCTCCTCGTGGGCCATGCCACAGTTTGAGTGGAGCCTCCCCATGGTTTGGAGTAGCTCATCCCTCTCCTTTCATAGCTGGGTGACTACTTCGGCATCCAAACTCACCCTCTGCTCTAGGGCTGCGAGCTTCTCCTTGGCTACTAGCTTCAGTTCCCGCTCCTTCTCATCCTCAGCCAGAAGGTCAAGGGTCCGTTGGCTAGTCTTAGCATCCCTCTAAAGTAGCTCATCCCACTCCCTCCTGACTCTGGCGACCTCCTCCTCATCTTACCATGCCCTCACCGATAGGGCCTCGAACGCCCTCTAGGTCTCCTCCTCATGCCAATGGGCCTTGGCCTCTTGTAGTCGGAGACTGTCCGTCTCCTCGGCAAGGGGAGTCAGCTTGGCCACCCTCTGTTGGGTGGCAACAAGCTGGGCGGTCACATCCCCATGCAGCCACACCTCTTCGATGAGGCGGGCGCCGTCACTTGGGCCACCAATGGCGCGGATCATGCCATTTCCTCAGGAACCATCATGGTTGCATCCGGCTACGTCTCGCCTATCACAGTCGCTGCCACCTTCGCCTGCATCGGTATGGCCTCGACCGATGACATCGCACATGCCACGATCGGCACCACAAGCGCGAGCGAGAGCTTCGTCCATCCCATCATCGGTAGTGGAATCACCTCCATCGCCGACTGCTCAGCGACCTCCGAGGGCATCCCTCCCGCCCCGGCGCCTGCTTATCCTATCGAGGGCACAGACACCACCATGGGCGGCGCATGACCAGCCGACGATGCAGTCGCACCGATGCCGCTCCCGCCCAAAATGGGTGCGACGTCAACTGACGGCTGCCGCCTTACTTGAAGGGCGACGCCCTTTTTTGGCACTAGCGCCAAAAGATTGCGCCGCCTCAAGATGCTGTGAGAAAGAAAAACATGAGTCACGGTGAAAACAGAGAAAAATAGAGAAAAGCAGAGGAGTTGGTGACTTACATTGGTGTTGTTGGGCGGTGATATGTTTGGGGGATGAACCCTCAGGTCCCTTCTCCACCTCATTGGGGTGGGACTGTTTTGAGCCCGCCCCCTACTCCTAGGCAGAGGGGCTCACCTCCCTTGCATCTTGGGGTGCGACGGCAGAGCCACCCTCCTCCGCTGGCACCTTGGGCGCAGCAGTAGGCCTGCTCGCCCCTGTTGGCGCTTGGGGTAGACCAATGGTCCGGCCCATCTTCACCGGCCTCTCGGACGCGCCATCCCCTCCATGGTACGGGAAGGGTCCTGACCCCTACAGGGATGAGCGGATACCAGTCAGCATACCTCACTCTCCAAGTCATCCCACTCAGTGTCGGCAACTACCTCATTGTCATCCTCCTCATCGTCGTCGTCATCACTATTAGTGTCCTCCCCTCGCTCCCACACATGCAATTTTTGCTACCTATTCTTCCTCTTGTCCTCCTTCACGTTCCTCTACCACTCGGCCTCGACGCGGTTCACTGCCCTCACGGACGGATCCCTTGGCAATGGAGTTGGGAGATCCATGAGGACAAGGTCCCTCGGCTAGTCCCCCAATCTCAATGTCAGTATCAAGGGGTTGGGAGTTCAATTGAAGAGAATGCATGAGGAAGGGAAAACTTACAAGGGCGATGCATCCTGATTTTGGGCGCATCGGGGGATGCCTCATGTCGGGTTCATAAACCTAGGGTCCCTTAGGGACTGGCTTCCATGCCAGGGCTTGGCCTAGGAGGATGGCCTTCTTTTCTTCTGGACCGGCCCAAGAGTCTAAGTTCAACAGACTAGAGCACTCGCTTCAGGCCCTGGCCGCCTTCGGCCCATCTTTCTGATCAGAGCACCAGCTCAGGCTTAGGCCAACTCCAAACGGCCTCTTCGATCAGAGCGCTAGCGTCAGGCCCTGGCCGTCTTGGCATGGCCTCCACCTAGAAAGCCCGACCCAAGGATCGTCTCCGACTCCAACCCCGTGTCTCCGACCGAGGTTCATAGAAAACCCTACCCATTACTATTCTTTGACTGGCGCGCTAGTACCGACTAGGGCCATTCGACCGGGGATGCCCGCTCGGAAGGAACCAGAAGGTGTACGAAGGAAGGCAAGACAGGGCTCGCAAGTCAAACCATGGCACCAGGGACCATACCCTGTGGAACAGTACTTTACAACCGCCCTGCCATAAACAGTATTATAGGTGCCGGTCAAAGCACCTGTACGGTAAGACCCCCCATGCCTCTTGGCATCAACAGTGTTGTGGGCGCTGGAATTCACCATACCAGGTGAATTCGGTAGAGCCATGCCTCCAATCGGCAAGACAACATTTTTGCAGGTATCGACGTCCTCCGGTGTTGAAGAAAGCAGCTCAACCTCCCACATGTACCTAACATTCTATAATGACATCAACAGTATTGCGGGCGCCCACCATTGTCCCATCCCCATCGGCGTGGGCAACAAGGCTTAGAAACATCCGTACTCTCTCTCTCTCTCTCACTTGTAAAGCCATCCCCTTCTTCTATAAAAGGGGATGTGCTCCCTCCAAACACAGGAGAGTTCACCCAAGTTGACTTCTTCAAGTTCAGGTTTAGGGTTGGACACTTCATTCATAGCATAGCTCCTGTCGATCTCGGCCCTTCCGACCGGACACCCCATCTCTCTCTCCCTCATTTGTAACCCCACTACAGACTTCGAGCACCTGGGCTCAGGAATAAAGTCACCGACCGACCCACACTGGACGTAGGGCACGTTGCCTGACCAGTATAAATCCCATGTCATTGAGTGCTAGGCCACCACCAATCACAACGTACAACAAAACTACAAATATTTACTAGTTGGTCACTTTCTATACCGATAGTTGGAGCCATCCATGGGGAAGACGCTATTCATTCAACACTTTTTTGGTAATCGGATGGCCCATTTCTCCACCACCCCCACCATGGCGGGCTCGGGCGATACGATTCACTTTGGCTCGATGGATTTTCCCGCACTCTCACCCACCAGGATGCGGGTTCCACCCATCCTCGAGCCTCCCCAGGCCTTCCGCTTTGGAAGCCTAGACTTCGTCACAGACCGGCTCGGCGTACTCCACCTCTGTGAGGAGGCACATGTTCCGGCACCCATCGAAGGGGCGCCCTCCATCGACTCCGAGATGCGTGACATCGATAGCACGACATCTGCGCTTCTATCTGAGCAAACTCTCTGCTCAAACCTCGCTGTAAGTAATACGCGTACCGCTGGCCGTAGGGGAACCGATCGTGCGGTGTTTGCGGCGTGGACGGCACAGTCTCTCCGGGTGCTCGATTGGGGATTCTAAAGGGTGCTGGTGCCTTTTGCCCTCACATCCAAATTTATGGGAATGGCAGGCCGCGCTCCTGTCGCTTCCCATGAACCCTTGGATGGTGAGGGCATGAGCAACGATTCTAGCGTCGGTGACGGGCACCATGCCATTGTCTGTCCTGGGAGTGCGCCATGGCAGACGCTCTGGGACAGCCGCCGATGGTTGTGGAATCTACACAGACTCACACCCCTCCGAACCCACATGCAGAGGCCCTCGCATTTGCTCAAGCGCACGCTGAGCAATTGCGACAACGACAGCATAACCAGCCGCCACCTGCGTCGGCTCAGTCGACCCAGCACGTTGCGCCCCACGCATTTGGCCTGGCAGGTGGCGCCCGGGGCTGTGCTCGTCAAGTCCAATGTGACATCGTGAACGAGGGAAGCGATGTCCACAATTTGCCCGGGCTGGCCAAAATATCGTTGCGGCAGCAATGCTTCTACACGGTGTTCCCGAGCCCGTTGACCCTCAGGAGCAGGCAGTCTACCGGAACCTCTGGGTTTTAGTAGAAGCCGCCGCCGTCCAATAGGCGGAAAGCTCTACGTCATGACCCCGATGCACGCCCTCTCTCCCCACCAAGGGAACGGGGATGCGCCAGACGGATCGCTCCATTCGCTCGCCGCTATAGCCGCCAGCACCGGCTCGGAGTGCGGCGGTCACACCATGGTCCGACAGGGCGCCTGCTCTGCACCCACCATCGGTACACAAGCAGCCCGATCTACGCCAGGATGCACGTAGCGCCATTGGCGACCGGCATCGGTCCCAACGTAATAACACTATCCACCATACGGCAGCAGGTGGCATGAATCCCAGCCAAACCATTGAGGGAACTAGCGAAACATGCCCTAGGCGCAGCCGCCGGCCGGACGACTAGAGCCCTAGCCCCGAGGGCCTAGGGCCTAGGGCCTTCAGCCGGCGCATCCGAAAAGCGCCGTTCTCGTAGCGTTTCTAGCCGCCCACCAACATCACCAAATACACCGGGGAGACCAACCCAGGCATTTGGCTCGAAGACTTTCGGCTCGTCTGTCGGGCCGGAGGAGTGGATGATGACTTTTTCATCATTCAATATCTTCCCATTTGGGTGGGGGAACATGTTCAGGCATGGCTTGAATTCCTTCCACACGACAACATCCATGACTGGACGGACCTCAAGAGGGTCTTCGTCAGGAATTTCCAGGGGATCTACGTCCGCCCAGGAAACTCCTGGGACCTAAGGAGCTATCAGCAGGAGCCCAATGAGTCCCTACGGGATTACATCCGTAGGTTCTCCCAATGATGCAACTCCCTCCCCGATGTAGTCGACATAGACGTCATCAACGCGTTCCTCTCTAGGACGAACTGTGAGTCCCTGGTCCACAAGCTTGGCTACTTGAAACCCCGTACCACCCGCGACCTGCTCGATGTTGCCACCAACCACACCTCTGGCAAGGAGGTGGTCGGAGCTGTCTTTAGTGGAGGCTAGGACAAGCTCAAGGCCAAGCACGTGGACCTGGACCAAGGCCCCTCCAAGCAGAGGGGCGAGAAAAACAAAAAAGATCGACGTCGGTCGGACAGCTCCGCGCTAGTCGCCGCGGCCGATCGCCCGGCCAAGCAGCCCCAATAGGGACTGCCTGACCACTTCAACAAACTTATGGACGGTCCATGCACCAACCACGCCTACCCCGTCAAGCACCTCTACAAGGAATGCGAGCTCCTCAAATGCTTCCTCCGATAGGCCGACGGGCCAAAGGAGGGAGACGGCAAGGAGGCGGCAGCCAAGAGAGGGGGCGCAGCAGGCAAGGACGGAGATGGCTTCCCTAAGCCCGAGGAGTGCATCATGATCTTCGGTGGATCCAACGTAGTCTGGTCCAAGTGCCAGCACAAGGTCCGCTATAGAGAAGCATGCACCACCGAGACGGCTGTTCCCTACTTCTTCAGCTGGTCGGAATCCCCCATCACCTTTAATCAGAGGGATCATCCCTCCCACGTCACGAGACCAGGACGCTACCCGCTCGTCGTTGACCCTATCGTCCACAAGAAGCACCTCACCAAGGTGCTGATGGACGGAGGCAGCGGCCTCAACATCCTATACATCGACACCCTCGATGCCATGCGCATCCCCTAGTCGGAGCTCCGCCTGGCGGACTCCCCCTTCCATGGGGTAATCCCGGGAGTGCAGGCATACCCGCTCGGACAGATCGATCTACCCATCATGTTTGGTAGTCGGTCCAACTTCCGCTCAGAGGTCCTCACCTTCGAGGTGGTAGACTTTCCAGGGTCCTACCATGCCATCTTGGGGTGCCCATGCTATGCAAGATTCATGGCAATCCCCAACTACACCTACCTCAAGCTGAAGATGCCGGGACCAAACGGCATCATCACCGTGAGTAGCGCTTTCTCGCATGCCTTTGCGTGCGACCGTAAGAACTACAAGCTCGCAACCACGGTTGTCAACTCATCCGAGCTCCTGTGGCTCGGGGAGTCGTCAACCCCAGCAGTCCTGGACTGCAACAAACCAACACACCCTCTGCAGGTACCATGAAAGGAAGATAAGGGGAAGGGCTCTATACGGTGATTGAAGTAATCCGACCAGGCACCTACCGACTGAAGGACAACAATGACGACGCTCTCTCTGAGCACCTTTTAACAGCTATGTCGTTTTTTCTTTTCCCCTAAGTTTTAGTCTTACCTTTACTTAGTGAACGCTCCTACAAGAGCACCCCGACCCGAACACTTTTTGGCTCGGGGCGCTCGGGGGCTCCACTTGGGGGCTCTACTACCCCTCTATTTTTGTTTTTACCTTAAGTACTCTTTTACTTTTGTATGGAAAAACTCCTTCCTACCCGAGCAAAAGGGCAGTTTGTTCCTTTGCTTTACCTTACGTAGCTTTGCTTTGAAACATTCTGACTGATTGCACCCCACCTTTTCCTACGGTTACGACCGACCGAGCCTCGCGGGCCATGCCCTGGGCTCAAAAAGTTGCAGCCTACAGAACAAACGGGCAGGTACGAGAAAGAAAGAAATTTAAAACAAAATTATGCTAAGGGAAAACTAAGGAACGAAAGGGAACAAGCTTCCCCGAACAGAGCAACTCCATCACAAAAACAAAATACCATTGCAGTCATTAAAACACACATGAACATTTACACGGGGGCTCCCCCACTTCATTAAACTGCTTATATCTTACAAGCTATGAAACTGACCCAGCGATGTCTGCTATCGGTGCGACTGACGAGAGCACAGGCTGCTCACCCCCTGACGGCACGACGTTCGGCTCAACATGAAATCTCCGCCCAACCGATCCCCCGAGCCAATCGAATCACTCAGTATCCACACCTGAGATACAGGTAGGAAGCGAAGGGGCGCCCCATGCGGGCCATGCCGACTCCATCTCGAATGACAAGCATGGGTCCCGGTCGGACATTTCCGACTAAAGCTCTCCGAACCCTGTCTCTTAGGTCATCAAGGTGAGCATGTGTTCGTTAAATACAAAACTGTTCACATGAGGGCTAACCCACGATTGACAAGCGTAGGTCTCGGTCGGACATTTCTGACTGGAGCTCTCCGAACCTCGTCACTCCAGTCGTCAAGGTAAAACATTATCAAAGCCCGCCTATTTCAATTTAAAATATTCATACATCCATACGCGCATTTCATACCATACGCCTGAACCCCCCGAATGGTTAGGGCATGAACCGCCCGGGGAATCGATGTGGTAGAACCTCCTAAAATATAGGGCCCACATGCACCTGTCACTGTCCAACGACCTTTGACATCGATGCATATGTTTCCGGTAACTTAAGAAGACTGTCGGGTATCCTTGGGGAACCCCAAATCATCCACGATTTCCTAGCAGGATCACATTACAGAGTCATTGTAGTATTACAATAGTTTATTCAAATAGATACTCTAGAGTAAAAACAGCGGAAGTCTTACAATAACATAGTTTACAAAATAGTAGTTTCAAACCTCACAACTAAGTTCGATGATTATTACAAAACAAAATAGTGGACTGGCATTATAATATAATACAAAACACATAATAAAATTGCCCTGCCCAAGGGCCACACATTTACTTCTCATCGTCAGATCAAACAATAGTCATGCAGCATGATCCAAAATAGATCTGCTCATGAGGCTCACCTACAACAAGGGTCAACGAACCCTGAGTACAAAAGTACTCAACAAGACTTAACCGAAATAAGAATTAATAGAATGCAGGAATTTAGGCTCAAGGATTCAAGGTATGGCTTTAGCATTAATCAAGGTTCTTTTGCGTAAAAGCTCTTTAACAAAATTCTTTATATCAACATTTAAAAACTTCATAAAGATCATATATAAAGCTGACATGACCCGCATGGAGATCATGAAACTTCATATCCAACACTTTCTCAAACCACCTCAAGTTTCAGTTATTAATACTACGATGATGAATAGAGAAGTGAGTCTCCATAACCGAGGAGCAACGATGATTCGAACCGATTATAACCCAGCTGGGAATTCTAGACCACACGACATATGCAGGTCCCCGACCTACATATACCAACCTACCTATGGATCCTCTAAACAAGAACAGGTCCGCGCCACCCGAGAATACAGTACTCCACCAATCTAGCCCATTGCCATGTGGGTACACGCTATTCCCGCCATCTCTCCACTCCTAGTGCGCGAGTAGCCATTCTCGTAATAGAATAGCCAAGTTAAGGCTTACCAGAGTATGTGGTTAGTACTACAAAGTCTCACCGCACACAGTTCAACAACGGTACGGACCTTAACCGACACAGGCAGAAAGAATCCGCTCACAAGACCTCCATGTCTTGTGGCTCACACACATTGAGTCCGCCCGGTCTAGATTTATTACTCCACATGCTCATATCACATGATAACATAAGTAACCAAAGTTCCATTTAAAACTTGCAGATGACAGGTAATCACCCGACTTTCATCGTTCTAAGCATAGCTAAGCAAAACTAGGCATATACGAATTAAAAATAATAACCGGGTAGATATGGAAGAACAAGGTTGGTAATGCACCAATTAGGTTTTCACTTAACTCCTAATCACTCAATGCAGAAAGAAAAGCAAAAGTAAAATCAATTTGTAAATCACAAGGTAGGTTAAATGCATCCGGGGCTTGCCTTCGTTGACAGAAAAATCCGGCTCAGGAGTCACACCACAAATATCAATGCCAACCTCAACCGATGGATTAACCTCCTCAACCACTTGATTAACTACCACGTGTTCACCTTCATTCACTACACATAGTAACAATGTCATGTTTAACATGATGCGGAATACGACACATGAGGCTTGATAATGGATGCAAAATTAACAACTTGAATACAACTTTCCTTTGCGGTACAGTTACAAGTCAAACTAACTAAACCTTTGTGGATACTAATATCAATTGCCAAAGATCATTACCAACTAATGACCCAAGGACATCACTCAATCAAAAAATCAAACAAAACCTAAATCACTAAAGGTTACTATTTGCTTTTATGAATTAATTAATTAATTAAGAATTATGAAATAAATCAACTTGTTCCAATTGACCTCAAAATTTTTGTAAATGTTCATCACATGATAACTAAGTGGAAAAACAATTTTCATAATTTTTGGATAAATAAATAAGCCTAGAAAAATCATGGAAACTCATTTATTAATTAATTGAGCAATTTTTATCACATTCAAAAATTACTAAAAAACAACATTTCATATTTTTATTAAATAATATACATCACAGAGAGGTCACACAAAAATTTTCATAATTTTTGGAACTTTAAATCAATCTACACAAAAATAACAAATTACATCACTATTCATTCAAATCTGAAAAACAGAAAATCCATTTTCAACTACACAGTCGCTAACAACCCGACCCCACCCGTCATCCCCCACCTCCGCGCGTTGACTACGGTGACGACGGCGCTGACCGGCGATTCCTCGCCGATAGCAAGACCAACGGCGAAGACAAAGGCACCATGGTGATCACCACAACAAGGCGCAACGATTGGTGGCACAACCGAGACCAAACGCAGCCAGGACCGAGCACTACGCCGGCCATGGCGGCTCGGCCGAGCAGGACACAGCGGCACAGTGGTGTTCAAGCAACTAGAGCTTGCTAGAGCTCTCTAAAACTACTTGAGAAGCAACAGAAGCTCACAACAAACGTGTTAGAACGTGCGGTAGATGATGAGCAGCAAAGGTGGCGTCAGACGACGGTGACAGCAACGGCGGCGATGGCAAGCTCGACTCCCGGTGACTGCAGTGGAGGAATGGTTCAATCAAAAGGTCACAGAGGACCACGGTAACATGGTGAAGCAGAAGGGCTACAAATCAAGGACGGATACGCACCGTGGAGCACTGGCCACGGTGAGGCGAATGCGACGGCGACACTGCCGGCCGCGAAGAAGAACAACGATGAATGGTGACTCCCAGCGAAATCAAGCTACAATGGTAGGTCGGCTGAGTGCGCAAGGAGCAGGTGGAGTTGTGGAAAGCTTTGCTGAGGCTGGAGAGGCACTACGGCAACGACACGGACTCGCCGGAGATGAGCAAGGGCGACGGGAAAAACAGAGAAGAAGAAAGAACGACGGCGACGGTGTCTCGGCCTTATAGAGCAGCTCAGAAGCTCAAGGAAGCCACGCGGAAGCCTTTTCCCGAGCCAGCGCGATGCGCCTGGAAGCAAGCCGAAGGTCGCCGGTGATGTAGCTTAGGCGGTGAACACTGTTCACAGAATTTATAGAATTGCCATTCATTTTAAAATCCAAATTACTCCCAAATTTGTATAACAACTCAAAAATCTCCAAAAATAAAAGTTTCTCAAAATCAAAAGTTCTACAACTTTGCTTTTATAACTACCCCCTAATTCGGTCTACATTTTGAAATGCAAATTTGAATTCAAAAAGGGGACATTTAAGGAATTACGCCTTTTCAAATTACTTCAAATTTTTCATAACAACTTTGAAAACTCCAAAAACAAACTTTGTATAATTTGATAAGATCTACACTTTTGCTTTTAAGCTCAACCCCAAAATGTGCTTAGATTTTGAAATGAGTTTTCAGGGTAGGATTTAAATATTGAAAATCAGGGTTTTCGGAATTTCAAATCAATACAAAGATTTCGAACTTGATTCAAACAATACCAAGCAACACTTATAACATAAATGTAAACTTGTTTTAGTGAATGCATATCAAAGTTTGCAATATGACCAAATGCCTTGCAATGCATATGATGACCTATCCTGTTTTAGTATTTAAAACACCCGGGGTGTTACAATCCTTCCCCCTAAAAGAAATCTCGTCCCGAGATTCAAAGTCATAGGATAAGTAATGGAAAAGGAAATGTGTCAATCCAAAAATATCCAAAACATGTTCATAAAATAGCTAAGGTTCCTTTACAACCATGGTTTGCCACAACAGAACAAACTAACATTAATCTATATCGACGCAAGAAACTCTGGAAATTTTTCTAACAAGTAATCTTCTGATTCCCAAGTAGCTTCTTCTTCTGAACGTTGATTCCATTGTACCTTGTAAAACTTGATTGTCCTCCTTCGAGTAACACGATCTTTCTGATCCAACACTCGAATAGGATATTCGGAATAAGTCAAATCTGGTTCAAGTTCCACTCCTTCAACCTCAACATTCTGCTCAGGCACTCGAAGACACTTCTTCAATTGAGAAACATGGAACACATCATGTACAGCTGATAAATGTTCTAGTAATTTCAAGCAATATGCCACTTTTCCATACCTCTCCAAAATTTGAAATGGTCCAATATATCAAGGTGCCAACTTGCCTTTAACACCAAAATGGGTAACTCCCTTCATTGGTGATACTTTCAGATATACAAAATCTCCCTCATTAAATGTCAATGGTCTACGTCGTTTATCCACATAACTCTTTTGTCGGGACTGAGCTATCTTCAAATTACTTTGTATTTGCCTAACCTTGTCTTCGATTTCTTTCACAAGGTCAACTCCAAAGAACCTTCTTTCTCCAGGCTCAGACCAACTCAGTGATGTTGTGCATCTATGACCATAGAGGGCTTCAAATGGAGCCATTCTAATGCTTTCCTGATAACTATTGTTGTATGAGAATTTGGCCAAAGGTAAGCATTCATCCAACTTATTGGAATAGTTAAGGACACAACACCTTAACATATCTTCAAGTACTTGATTGACTCTTTCAGTCTGTCCATCAGTCTATGGATGATAAGCTATACTATATAGTAGCTTGGTTCCCAATGAAGAATGCAATTGTTTCCAAAAACTAGAGACAAACTGTGTACCCCTATCTGACACAATGGTCTTCGGTATTCCATGTAGACTCACGATTCGGGCTAAATACATCTGGGCATATCGGATAGTGGGATATGTATTCTGAACTGGAAGAAAATGTGTTGATTTGGTTAGTCAATCTACAATCACCCATATTGAGTCAAATCCCTTTGATGTCTTGGGTAGACCAACAATAAAGTCCATACTAATGTCCTCCCACTTCCAAGCTGGAATAGGCAATGGTTGTAATTCTCCAGCAGACCTCAAATGTATAGCTTTCACTTTCTGACAAGTATCACACTATGCTATATATCTTGCAATTTCTATCTTCATTTTGGTCCACCAAAATCTTTGTTTTAAGTCATGGTACATCTTGTTGCTTTTCGGATGGATAGATAACCTAGTAGCATGTGCCTCTTCTAGAATTGACTACCGCAACTCGGGAACTTTTGGTACCACCAGACGATCCTTGAACCATAACACACCTTCATCATCTACGCTGAAGCATTCCGCTTTTCCATTCCTGACCCTTTCTTTGATATGGGCTATGCCCTTGTTTTCCTTCTGAGCAGCAATAATCTGGTCTCGAATATTGGCTTCAACAATTATATTGGTTAAACTTCCTTGTTGAATTACTCCTATACTCAACTTTTCCATCTCTTGACATAAAGTCAAACCCATTGTTCTCACTGCTAGACAGTTGCAATAACTTTTGCGACTAAGGGCATCTGCAACCACATTTGCTTTACTAGGGTGATAATGTACTTCCAAGTCATAATCTTTAATCAGTTCTAACCATCTTCTTTGTCGCATATTCAACTCTGACTGAGTAAAGATATACTTTAAGCTCTTGTGGTTTGTATAAATATGGCACGTATTACCAAGCAGGTAATGCCGCCAAATCTTCAGAGCATGGACCACAGCTGCTAACTCTAGATCATGAGTCGGATAGTGTTCTTCATGTTGCTTGAGTTGCCTGGATGCATAGGCAATGACTCGGCCTTTTTGCATTAATACACATCCAATACCAATACCCGAAGCATCATAATAAACATCAAACGGCTTCTCGATATCAGGTTGGGCTAATATTGGTGCAGTGGTCAACAGTCTCTTCAAAGTCTGGAAAGCCTCTTCACAATTAGATGACCAGACAAACTTGACTTGGTTCTTCAACAACTCAGTTATGGACTTTGATACTTTAGAGAAATCTAGAATAAACCGATGGTAATACCCCGCCAATCCCAGAAAACTCCGAACTTGATGAACTGTGGTTGGTGGTTTCCAATCAAGCACATCCTTCACTTTGCTTGGATCAACTGCAACGCCTTTAGCTAACAAGACATGTCCAAGAAATTATACTTCCTTAAGCCAAAAATCACACTTGCTGAACTTGGCATATAGTTGATGTTCTCTCAAGCGGGTCAGAACAATTCTAAGATGTTCCGCATGTTCTTCCTTATTCTTGGAATATACTAGAATGTCATCAATAAACACCACTACAAACTTGTCTAGCTCAAGCATGAATACTAAATTCATCAGATACATGAAATGAGCTGGAGCATTTGTCAAACCAAAAGACATTACCAAGTTTCTTATAATCCATATCTTGTGGTAAATGCCGTTTTGGGAATATCTTCAGGCTTTATTTTGATTTGGTGATATCCTGACCTCAAATCTATTTTGGAGAAAACTTTGGCACCGGCCAATTGATCAAAAAGTAAGTCTATCTGAGGTAAGGGATACTTATTCTTGATGGTCACTTCATTCAACGGACGATAGTCGACACATAACCTCAGGGTCTCATCTTTCTTTTTCACAAAAATTGCCGGACATCCCCAAGGTGATGAACTAGGTTGGATAAACCCCTTCTCAATCAATTCTTGCAACTGAGTCTTCAACTCGGCTAACTCTTTAGGTGGCATCCTATAAGCTCTCCGAGAAATCAGAGCTGTTCCAGGTTGCAATTCTATGTTAAATTGGACATCCCTATCAGGTGGTAGACCGGGTAAATCTTCAGGATCTTCTTTTGATTCACTACCATCGGCAAGGATAACACCTGGGTCCATTGCATCAGCTTGGGGTTCATGATTTGGATCTAGGAGATTGCTTAGCCTATGAACTTCCTCATGCAGATAAGTATTATGTTCTTCTAAATCTTCTACATAGAATTCTAGCTCATGAGTTCTAGCTCTAGCTACATTTTCCCTATGCCAAGCTTCATTCCTTCCTTCCACTGTACGAACTAACATACGTTCGCAGTTTCTGTGGGCGGTGGTGAGACGCCTCAATTGATCCTATAGTTCTCCTAACTGAATAGCATCCATAGCCCTATCTCTAGTAGTTTGTGCTAACTCTGTAGAAATCCTCTATATCTCTGCCTGTGGATCTGGCCTAGAGCTGCTACTGCTAGCACCATCATTCCTAGGGGCAAGTTGGTGATGAGGAACTCCTTTGGGTCCAGTGGACTTACAGGGTGTCATCTTGGTACGAGCCATACTGTAGAGATCAAGATTAATCCCAGTAAGACAATCTGATAACAGTCTCAAAAGCAGCCAAGGTAGATTATACAACTCAACCTAGACTCACTACCCAACCCAGACTCAGAGACGAAGGAAGTAACAAGTGAATTAATTATGATGCATGAATCGTTCTTACGAACAAAAACATCAAAGCTTATAATGCACATAAACAACATTTGTTTTTATATAGGGCATAGTAAGATTACTACTCCACCACACAAAACCTTTTTAATCAAATAAGGAATGGTGAGAAAGAAATAAGATAAGTCAGAAGCAATTTGGACCAAATTAACTAGTTAAATTTAGTCATCCCATATCATTTTGAAGTTTTCATAAAACAATACAACAAAAACTTTGTAACGATCGCTCTGATACCATTCTGTGGCAGAACCTCCTAAATTATAGGGCCCACATGCACCTGTCACTGTCCAACGACCTTTGACATCCATGCATATGTTCCTGGTAACTTAAGAAGACTGTCGGGTGTCCTCGGGGAACCCCGAATCATCCACGATTTCCGAGCAGGATCACATTACAGAGTCATTGCAGTATTACAATAGTTTATTCAAATAGATACCCTAGAGTAAAAACAGTGAAAGTCTTACAATAACATAGTTTACAAAACAGTAGTTTCAAACCTCACAACTAAGTTCGATGATTTTTACAAAACAAAATAGTGGAGTGGCATTATAATATAATACAAAACACACAATAAAACTGCCCTGCCCAAGGGCCACACATTTACTTCTCATCGTCAGATCGAACAATAGTCATGCAACACGATCCAAAATAGACCTGCTCATGAGGCTCACCTACAACAAGGGTCAACTAACCCTGAGTACAAAAGTACTCTACAAGACTTAACCAAAATAAGAATTAATAGAACGCAGGAATGCAGGCTCAAGGATTCAAGGTATGGCTTTAGCAATAATCAAGGTTCTTTTGCGTAAAAGCTCTTTAACAAAATTCTTTAAATCAACATTTAAAAACTTCATAAAGATCATATACAAAGGTAACATGACCCGCATGGAGATCATGAAACTTCATATCCAACACTTTCTCAAACCACCTCAAGTTTCAGTTATTAATACTACGATGATGAACAGAGAAGTGAGTCTCCATAACCGAGGAGCAACGATGATTTGAACCGATTATAACCCAGCTAGGAATTCCAGACCACACGACATATGCAGGTCCCCGACCTACATATACCAACCTACCCTCGGATCCTCTAAACAAGAACAGGTCCGCGTCACCTGAGAACACAGTACTCCACCAATCTAGCCCATTGCCACGTGGGTACATGCTATTCCCGCCATCTCTCCACTCCTAGTGCGCGAGTAGCCATTCTCGTAATAGAATAGCCAAGTTAAGGCTTACCGGAGTATGTGGTTAGTACTACAAAGTCTCACCGCACACAGTTCAACAATGGTACGGACCTTAACCGACACAGGCGGAAAGAACCCGCTCACAAGACCTCCATGTCTTGTGGCTCACACACACCGAGTCCGCCCGGTCTAGATTTATTACTCCACATGCTCATATCACATGATAACATAAGTAACCAAAGTTCCATTTAAAACTTGCAGATGACAGGTAATCACCCGACTTTCATCGTTCTAAGCATAGCTAAGCAAAACTAGGCATATACGAATTAAAAATAATAACAGGGTAGATATGGAAGAACAAGGTTGGTAATGCAGCAATTAGGTTTTCACTTAACTCCTAATCACTCAATGCAGAAAGAAAAGCAAAAGCGAAATCAATTTATAAATAACAAGGTAGGTTAAATGCATCCGGGGCTTGCCTTCGTTGATGGAAAAATCCGGCTCAGGAGTCGCACCACAAATATCAATGCCGACCTCAACTGACGGATTAACCTCCTCAACCACTTTGATTAACTACCACGTGTTCACCTTTGTTCACTACACGTAGTAACAATGCCATGTTTAACATGATGCGGAATACGAAACATGATGCTTGATAATGGATGCAAAATTAACAACTTGAATACAACTTTCCTTCGCGGTACAGTTACAAGTCAGACTAACTAAACCTTTTCAGAATACTAACATCAATTGCCAAAGATCATTACCAACTAATGACCTAAGGACATCACTCAATCAAAAATTCAAACAAAACCTAAATCACTAAAGGTTACTATTTGCTTTTACGAATTAATTAATTAATTAAGAATTATGAAATAAATCAACTTGTTCCAATTGACCTCAAAATTTTTGTAAATGTTCATCACATGATAACTAAGTGGCAAACCAATTTTCATAATTTTTGGATTAATAAATAAGCCTAGAAAAATCATGGAAACTCATTTATTAATTAATTGAGCAATTTTTATCACATTCAAAAAGTACTGAAAACAACATTTCATGTTTTTCTTAAATTATATACATCACAAAGAGATCACACAAAAATTTTCATAATTTTTGGAACTCTAAATCAATCTACACAAAAATAACAAATTACATCACTATTCATTCAAATCTGAAAAACAGAAAATCCATTTTGAACTACACAGTCGCTGACAACCCGACCCCACCCGTCATCCCCCACCTCCGCGCGTTGACTACGGTGACGATGGTGCTGACCGGCGATTCCTCGCCGATGGCAAGACCAACGGCGAAGACAAAGGCACCACGGTGATCACCACAACAAGGCGCAACGATTGGTGGCACAACCGAGACCAAATGCGGCTAGGACCGAGCATTACGCCGGCCATGGCGGCTCGGCCGAGCAGGACACGGCGGCACAGCGGCGTTCAAGCAACTAGAGCTTGCTAGAGCTCTCTAAAACTACTCGAGAAGCAACAGAAGCTCACCACAAAACGTGTTAGAACGTGTGGTAGACGATGAGCAGCAAAGGTGGCGTCAGACGACGGTGACAGCAACGGTGGCGATGGCAAGCTCGACTCCCGTTGACTGCAGCGGAGGAATGGCTCAATCAAAAGGTCATAGAGGACCACAGTAACACGGTGAAGCAGAAGGGCTACAAATCAAGGACGGATACGCACCGCGGAGCACTGGCCACGGTGAGGCAAACGCGACGGCGACGCTGCCGGCCGCGAAGAAGAACAGCGATGAACGGTGACTCCGGGCGAAATCAAGCTACAATGTCAGGTCAGCTGAGTGCGCAAGGAGCAGGTGGAGTTGTGGAAAGCTTTGCTGAGGCTGGAGAGGCACTACGGCAACGACACGGACTCGCTGGAGATGAGCAAGGGCGACGGGAAAAACAGAGAAGAAGAAAGAACGACGGCGACGGCGTCTCGGCCTTATAGAGCGGCTTAGAAGCTCAAGGAAGCCACGTAGAAGCCTTTTCCCGAGCCAGCACGACACGCCTGGAAGCAAGCCGAAGGTCGCCAGCGATGTAGCTTAGGCAGTGAACACTGTTCATAGAATTTACAGAATTGCCATTCATTTTAAAATCCAAATTACTCCCAAATTTGTATAACAACTCAAAAATCTCCAAAAATAAAAGTTGCTCAAAATCAAAAGTTCTACAACTTTTCTTTTATAACTACCCCCTAATTCATTTTACATTTTGAAATGCAAATTTGAATTCAAAAAGGGGACATTTAAGGAATTACGCCTTTTCAAATTACTTTGAATTTTTCATAACAACTTTGAAAACTCCAAAAACAAACTTTGTATAATTTGACAAGATCTACTCTTTTGCTTTTAAGCTCAACCCCAAAATGTGTTTAGATTTTGAAATGAGTTTTCAGGGTAGGATTTAAATATTGAAAATCAGGGTTTTCAGAATTTCAAATCAATACAAATATTTCGAACTTGATTCAAACAATACCAAGCAACACTTATAACATAAATGTAAACTTGTTTTAGTGAATGCATATCAAAGTTTGCAATATGACCAAATGCCTTGCAATGCATGTGATGACTTGTCCTGTTTTAGTATTTAAAACACCCGGGGTGTTACACTCGGGAACTAAGCATCACACATGCAGCGAAATACATCAGAACGCTCCGTGTTGTGTCATGAAGCGGCGGTTGCCTCATTCGATATGAGTAACCAATAGAGCCAGGGGAGAAAATAGTAGATGAGCACCATGCGCCCCAAGCCCAGTCCGGCAGACTGGGTCATCTCAACCTTCTCGTTCGATCCTGAACCTCTCGCCAAGCCCACAGAATCTCCATTGAAGGGGAGGCCGGAAGGCCACCCAGGTTGGTCTCCGAAATGACCTAGGCATCTGTCGGGTTGTAGGTAAAGGAGTAGTGGAATGTCACAAGAGGGCTATGTCGACCCCATCACAAATGACAAACCTGGATTCCACTCGTCACACCCGTTAACAACTCACCGAGCTAGTCTTTCGAGCCCGAGCGATCGGGACAGGAGACGAAACTCAGCCCTCCTAGTTTGTGAGGAACTAGATAAGGTAACACACATAAACTCACATCGACCCCTGCGAAAGGCCCGATAGGGCTTGGGCGCTCAAGAAAAATGCTAAGGACGGCGACCTCGAACTCGCTAGATCCACGACTACAACTCGCCCGATCCCCGGCGCGCACTGACGCCAGGACCCATGAGCACCGCCTCGTCTGATCTTTAACTAAACTAACAATGTCTTCATAACGGCTTCAGACGGCTTCACTATGCTCCAAAGAAACCCTAGGACCGTGACTCCTAAACTCACGTCGATAGGATCGGCGACATCCGGCTATGGCTCTTGGGACCGCGACTCCTAAACTCGCGTTGACAAGATCAGCGACATCTAGCTACGGCTCCTGGGACCATGGCTCCTAAACTCACGTAACAGCTTCCTAAACTAACTAAACTAACTCTCTTGATCCACGGCGTGCACCGATGCCTGGGTCCGTTCATGACTCCGCCTCACCCGATCCCGCGGCACGCATCGACGCCAAAAGATCAGTGAGCTCTGACACAACTGAACCAAACTAGCTCCACCCACGGCGCGCACCAACGCCAGGGTCCATTCATGACTCCGACTCACCCGATCCCACGGCGCGCAACGACGCCGTGGTTTAACAAAATTCTATCTCAAACTAAAAAACATGCATACACGCCTGCTGAGACAACACCCCCAGCCGATTCGGCCCGAACCGCCTGGGTCTCGGGGGCTACACCCGTGGGTGCTTTTGTGCGCACCCGCCGACAAAATAGAAAAACATCCCCCGTTGACAAACTCAGAAACACCCCCTAGCCAGTTCGGCATGAACCGCCCGGGGGCTCGGGGGCTCCTATCGGGTTCATAAACCCAGGGTCCCTCGGGGACCAGCTTCCATGCCAGGGCTCGGCCTAGGAGGACGGCCTTCTTTCCTTCTGGACCGGCCCAAGAGTCTGAGTTCAACAGACCGGAGCACTCGCTTTAGGCCCTAGCCACCTTTGGCCCATGTTTCCAACTGGAGCACCAGCTCAGGCTTAGGCCAACTCCAAACGGCCTCTCCGATCGGAGTGGTAGCGTCAGGCCCCGACCGCCTTGGCATGGCCTCCACCCGGAAAGCCCGACCCGAGGACCGCCTCCGACTCTAACCCATGTCTCCGACCGGGGTTCATAGAAAACCCTGCCCATTGCTATTCTCTGACTGGCGCGCCAGTGCCGACTGGGGCCATCCGACCGGGGATGCCTACTCAGAAGGAACCAGAAGGCGTACGAAGGTAGGTAAGACAGGGCTCGCAAGTCAAACCATGGCACCAGGGACCATACCCTGTGGAACAGTACTATCCTGAGAAGGCTCCATCACCTCCTTGATACGTTGTGTGACTTTAGAGGGAGAGAGCGCCCCCTCGGCAAGCGTTGTCCCATCAAATGATGCCCCAGGCTCCATCGCGTATAGGGGAAGCGCGCACCTCATCAGTGGTGCCACCCTTCTCATGTGGTAGGCGTCGATGATGCCCGGCCCCATTAGCCCCTTCCCCTTCAGGAAGTGGATGGCAGCGAGGTGGTCCAGGATTCTCTTCTTGTCCTTCTCTAGGACACCCTACTTCCTCCATGCATCCAGGGCCTCTTCGATTAGGTGCCCGGTAAACTCTGGCAAGGGGTCGGTAGCGGCGTTCTTGAGATAAAACCAATGCGAATGCCACCCCTTGTTGGAGGTCGACAGTCACATTGATGGGTATTCGCTGACTCAGTTATTCCAAAGTTGGATATCAGCCCATCCCATCGGTGTATTTAGCTCCTGCTTCTTCTCCCTCTTCTTCTGTAGGGTGACGGTGAAGAAGTGCTGCCACAGATCGAAGTGGGGGCTGATCCCTAGGAATCCCTCACATAGGGCATCAAACGCTGCTATGTGTTGGATCCCGTTGGGATTAAGGTGCTCCAGCTATATCTTGTAGTAGTGCAGCAGTCCTCAAAAGAATATGTGGGTGGGAGTGGTGAACCAACGCTCATGGAAGCGCGCGAACGAGACGACATAGCCGTCGAGTGGCGATGGCACATCCTCCTCGTCGGGCAGCAACCACTCCTCGGCCATGGTCCACGCATAGAGAAGACCGTAGTGAATGAGGCCCTCCAAGCACTGGGAGGTGATGTCAGAGCGGCACCATGGCTCCATTGGAAGATAGGGGTGGGAGGATGCAAGCTCGACGACAGCTGAAATGCGGATGCGGGAAACCTAGGTGATTGGCTACGGAGGTTACAGTTACGAAGCCAAGGAGGCAAAGTATGAAACCCTGGGGGAAAACCTTTTGGTTTTATAGGGGCGATGGATGCGAGGAAACCAACTGTCTGCCAAGATATCCGCACCGGCCATGATCTGCCACAACGTCACGCCGTGGGATATGCGCACGCAATCCCTATCCTTTCCTTCGAAAAACTCACTAGACATTTCACCTCCCCGGACAGACCAGGACTCGTTACGAGTAAGAGGAATATGGATCAAAAAATGCATCTATGGCCCGTCTAGGCCCAAGAGTTTGATAGTTGGCCCATCAATGGGTCCAACAGCCGCTCCAAGCACCCCTACAAAAAGGGATGGGTCCCGCAAGCGGCCAGCGCATGAACGCCACAGGCATCTCAACCCACGATTGAGTCCTAGCCAGGCTAACCCTAGCCAAATCCCCGCAAATGGGATGCCGGGATCCCAATCAAACTATCTAGCTAACAGACCACCAAATCTCACGACCATACCCATAAAGGGTTCGACCTCAGCAAAAAGGAATCACTGTCTTTAGGACACGCCGTGGGCAACAATAGAGCTCCAGGGCCCTCAGAGTCCCCTCTTAGGGAAAACCTCCAAAGGAGTATTCTACTCCTTCGTAGGCTCAGGGGATACACCCACTGGGTGCGCTCGCGCACACCCACTGGAAAGTCAAAAAATCCCCCAGACGATTCTACTCGAATCGTCCGGGAGCTCGGGGGCTACTGTCGGGGACCAATACTAGGGTACCCAAAGACGAGGAGTTAATGACCATCAACATTGATTCGTCTACGTGATCAAGAACGTGACTACGCCGCTTGCCAGGCTCTGCCTCGTCTAGCCACCGAGGCCATGGGCCATGCCTCGTTTGACCCCCGAGGGTTGGCTCCGCCTCGGTGGGCGCTGCGACCGCGGACCCCGTCTCGTCTAACCCCCAAGGGTTGGCTCTACCTCGGCTGACTCCCGAGGGGTGGCTCCGCCTCGCCCGATGTCCAAATGCTGGCTCCGCCTTGCCCGACCCTCGAGGGTTGGCTCAGTTGGCTCCACCTCGCCCGACGTCTGAGGGCTGGCTTCGCCTCGCCCGATGTTTGTGCGTGACTCCTTTAGAACAACGCGTGGAGCAGATAAGGCAAGACGCTCAAAGTCAACTGCAATACCGAGGGCCATACCATGCACACCTACAGGACAGTACCATTAGGCCATGCTAGAAGGGTGCTTTGCGACCTTCCAGGCATGTCAGAGCCTAAACAGTGTTGTAGGCGCCGACATTTGCCTCACAATGTTGTGGGCACCGTCAATCGCCCTCGGGCATGGATCCTTATGGAAGCTCATGACAACCACTATGGTCCAGAAGGTGTGACCCAAGGTCAAATTTCTAGAGTCATACAGGGAGCATTCACACTAGTTCACCACGCCGCCCGTCGAGATGGAGTGAGATGTGACGACCCGCTGACAGTGCCAGGGCATGGCATTGCCAGAGGACAGGCGCCCGGCGTGGTCCTATCATGGTCAGTAGATAGGCGCCTGGCGTGAGGCTGTCCCTATCACCACCTTCCATGTCAGTGGGGCCCACATAGAGGAAAAGGAAGTTTTGACGACCCTGAATGACTTCCTTTGCCTCTCGTTTTCATTTTTTCTCCCATCTATAACCCATGCTCTCCCTTGGTCTATAAAAGGGAAAGCAGGGCACCCCACTAAGGGGATCGATTCATCGCATCACGCATCATGCCGCATCATAGCAGAACCACTAGCCTCAAACCTAGAACATATAGCTGAGCAGCAACCAAGCTCTCAGCACCCATTTGACCTTTCCATCAGAGACATGGAACCTGTCCCTCTCTCGCCCGTTTGTAACCCCTACTATGAACTTTTCAGTGCTAATAACATGAGCAGCAGCCATGAACTAGACGTAGGGACATTTTACCCGAACCAGTATAAACCTTGTGTCTTTTTAGCACACCATCCGGGCTAGACGCGTAATAACACAAATTTACTCGTTGGTGTTTACTCGAAACACCGACACTAGTGATCATAGCAACTAGAATTGTTGGGATAGGTGGCTTGCAACCCTTGTAGAGCTAGAGCAAAATTGCCTTATGTCGTTTGTTGTACTAATCAATTGCTCTAGTGCCTTGTAGAGTTTTTAAATAGGCTATTCACCCCCTCTAGCCATTTTAGGACCTTTTAGGGACGAGGACGAGGGCGAGGCTGGTCGGTCAGAAATGAGGACGAGGGCGCCGCGTGTGTGCCGAGGAGCCGAGGACGAGGGCAAGGCCAGTCGCTAGAGATGAGGACGAGGGCGCCGAGGAGACGAGGATGAGGGCGAGCTTGGCCAGCTAGAAACAATGACAAGGGCACCACCGCATGCGCTGGGGAGAGAGGACGAGGGCGAGGCTAGCCAGATCGAGATGATCGAGGGTGAGAGAGAGGCCGCACGCCGGAGCCGAGGACAAGGACGAGGCCGGTCGCTAGAGACGAGGACGAGGGCGCCGCCACGCACGTCGGGGAGACAAGGATGAGGGCGAAGGCACCACCGTGTGAGCTGTAGAAGAGGGCAAGGTCGGATGGGCGCACAACATGGGTGGTAGCGCAGCAAAGTGGCGGGCCTGGGTCGTGGATCCAGTTCGTTCGCGAGCTCTCTTTGGGTGGCGATTGAAATTAAGGAGGAAGAAGAAGAAAAGACACATGACTATATAGTGTTGGACCCTTTTGTCCTGGGTTGGGCCACAATCCGAGACTAAAAGGCCTTTAGTCCTAGTTGGTGGCCCAAATTGGTTGGGCCACCAACTAGGACTAAATGCCTTTTAGTCTGGGTTTGTGGATGAACCCGGTACTAAAGCCAAATTTTGGTACGCGGCGAAACTACTGCCTACCTAGCAGTTTTGTTTCCCACCCATGCAACAGTTTTCAACATTTCCTTTAACATAAATGGGCTAAAAATTAGAAATCGCAAAGTAAAAAAATATAGCCCAAAACATTGCAATGCAAAGTTGCTTTCATATACAATTTATAATGGGCTTTAAATGATTAATAACATATTCTTTAAATTATAATTACATTTTAAAATTTTAAATTTCAAATTTGAGAAATTCAAACAATTTTCCTTGATAAGATGATTTCAAATGAAAAGTTGTTAACTACAAAGTTGCATAACTTTTCGAGATCTACAACTTTTGTTTTGGTTGTTTCTCCATTTGAGGACATTTTAAAAATTCAAATTTCAAATTTGAGAAATTCAAACATAATTTTCTTTGATAAAATGATTTCAAATGAAAAAGTTGTCAACTAAAAAATTGCATAACTTTTTGAGATCTACAACTTTCATTCTGATTTTTCTCCTTTTGAGGACATTTTAAAAATTTAAATTTCAAATTTGAGAAATACAAACATAGTTTTCCTTGACAAAATAATTTCAAATAAAAAAGTTGTCAACTACAATGTTGTATACTTTTTGAGATCTATAACTTTTATTTTGTTATTTCTCTATCCAAGGTCATATATGAGACGCATGCGACATCAAAAATAATAATAAAGATCTTAGAGAACCTTAGAATAAATATTTGGCTACGTAAAAATTATATATACGATAACAAAGACCTAACAATAAAATTACATATACGATAACAAAGACCTTTATCTAAATTGGTCAATGTTACAATCAAAGTGTACCAACACATTATTAAATAACCACCTCAAAAACATTCTTCTAGCACCAAAGTAGGGTCAAATAGGTGTTAGAGGATGCCGGGGTGGATGACGAACTACGCCTATTTGGAGACGAAAGGGGGCGGTTGTGCGAGATCCGATGAACCCATGCCTCTCCGGAGACGGTCCATACATGACTTGCATGGACAGACAGTCCGTAGACAGTTCAGAGCACACCGCATAGGATGGATCCATCAATCTCGCAGATAGCCCATGCAACAATTACGTTGCACGGGTATCACACCCAGCTTCCCTAGGCTTCGGTGTGGCTCCATCTTAGAAAAAATTTTATTATGCATAGTTAGCAATTATGCACACAATGGTCCTTTTTTGCAGCACGGTACCTTTATTCCCCTATGTTTTTATTTCAATAAAACTTCTTTGTGTTTTTATTTGAGAAAAAAATATCAACCATTGTGTTTTTATTGTAGTTTATTCAAACATCTATTGCGACAAAACAACAACAACAACAACAACATAAATCTAATTAAACATAATTAACTTGCACACAAACATAATTATAATATCCATACAAATAAACCTAATTAAACATAATTAACTTGCATACAAATATAATTAAAATATCCATACAAATAAATCTAATTAAACATAACTATTTGAATAAACCTAATTAACACATGAATCTTACAAACCAGTCGCAACTCTAGCCTATCTCCACTGTCAGTAGTGTATGTCTTGGATTGTGTAACCATGGTCATTGTCTATGTAATGCAAGGCCTGCACTAAAACACTATCTCTTGCCTCACAACGCCGAAGACATGGTATCCCATAGATGTAGCCTACTGTCGGACTATTGATGGCCTGGTTCTGCCTAAATCTCACGCAATACTGGATACAAGCTGTCATTCTCTGGCCCATATCTTCCACGTAATCCTAGGCGTACCCTAGTCGCTCAATAGCTTGCGTGAGAATGGGTTGCATGCCACTTGCAGCATAGGTGAAATCATAGAGCAAATTCTGCAAGCGGACAAACGAAAACTATCAGGAAGCGCTCATATAATAATAAAAATAAATAAACATTACTCTGATATCATACACGACTTACCACATCCATTTGGATGAATCTCACATGCCTTTTGCTTACTAGCGGCACGTCTAGATTATGCTCACATAAAGCGTCTATCTTCAAGGATGAGAAATCAGGCATATGGCAGCCAATTCGCTCAATTGCCTATAAACTAAGTAGCACGGTATCGATCTGGATGCCTCTCTTGGTCGGCATCTGTCATCCATTCTGCACGATGTCTTGGCGCACATCTTGATTATACCTAATGGGGATGTCAAAGGCGAGATTACACATCCATAACTCACCACCTTCATGATTGATGACCTCACTTGTCGTCGTCTCGAAGATGTCACACACCCCGAGCATCCATAGTGCTGATTCCAGCCACTTGACCAGGGATATAGTCTGTGACATATGCAACAATCATATTATGAATGAATGTATATATGCAAAAATTATATTAGCATGCAAAACTTAAAATATTCTATACTATTGATGGATCTGGGTGACGCGGAACAACCCTATCTAGTGGTGGTGCGAATGAAAAATCACCATGGTGGAAACCTGATTCCTGTGGCGAGAGAAGTCCACCGCCATTTATCGTAACTAAAAAACCTGAAAAAACATTCCAATAAATATAGAACCCCCATATAAATATACCATGCAATATATTAGAGAAACATATAAAAATGTGTCAAAATATATAGATGCATGCCAAGTAAACTTAAACATTTTGCAGCCATTTTGCACCCTACTTGTTGGCACATAATTATTTTAACGATTATTAACTCTCATCAAGAACTAATGTTGCTAACAATGATCTAGAAAACTACAAATGTTTAAGAATGGTTGGAAGAAGATTAGAAGTTGAAGTTGCTAACAAAGATTAGAAGATGAAGTTGTTAACCTTTAGAAAGTAACAATGGATGGAGAAGATGCTTGACGGCGTCCGGCAAGAACTGTTGTTGCTCCCCCAAGCAAGAACACACGGGCAATCGCCCTGTTCGCTTGGCTTATAAGCCGTACTTTTTCAGTGAACGAACATTATTTTTCTCTCACAATAAATCAGCCAACAGTACTTTCAGTCATGGCTTATCAGCCAAGCGAACATGGCAAATATTTTGAACCGGATTGGCTTGGGCTAGGGGCCAGGACTGAGGAAGCGGCCGAGATATATAGTGGGGACCTTAAGTCCCGGTTGATGGACCCGATCAGGACTAAAGGGTGATCCTCTAGTCCCGGTTAGATCCACCACCCGGAATAAAAGGGCAGCGGAACCTTTGGTCACGGTTGGTGGTTCCAACCGGGATTAAAATGCCACCTTTAGTCCCGGTTTGAACCACAGGCTGGGACTAAATGTCCCTGCTGAAAAAGCTTGCTGCACTATTCGTTGGGCAGGAGATTCTAGTCCCGGTTGGTGGTTTCTACCGGTCTAATTCTGTTATTAGTACTGGGTCCAATTCCAACCGGGACTAACGCCAAACGAAAGTCGATTCTCTACTGGTGGACTATTCTGCCTATATATAACCAAACAATGCTTGACCTAGTATTAAGGTTTCGTATTTCTTTAGTTGTCGATTCCCACTTTCACATATATGCAAGACTGGTGAACAAGATAAAGAGGTCTCACTTCGTTTCTTGTTTGGCTAAAAATAACCATGCATGCAAGATCTAATAGACTCACACACACGTATTCACTTTTTGCATGTTAGCTTCTCAAAGAAGATAGATAGCGTGAGGAATTGATTTCAGTTCTCTCTTCTTTTAAGATACATAGCATGAGATGCAGACCAGACGTGTAATCCTTTTAATCATCCAGCGTGACGGTGTTGCCAAATAACTAACTGGTCAGGAACGCACTTGGCGAACCGTTAACTCGTTATTTGGTTTTGCCATGGCCCATTAGCAATGAGCTTTGGGAGCTAGCTAGTGAGCAACGCACTTGGCGAGTCGTTTTTAATTTGGTCCCAGCGACGACTGAATTATAGCTTGATAGGTATGCATTTCTTTATTAAATGAAGAGCTTGTAGATTGGTTTCCCAACTAAAATTCGAATTTACTCAAAATTTTTGACCTGTATAGTATTGTTTCGGACCTCACCAAAATAGGTAAATTTCACTGAAATTCGGTCATTTCAGGCCAGAACCCTGGTCTACCCTGGTAAACTCTCAATCACGAACTAATGTGATATGCCTCATAGTGCAGACCACACGATCATAATGCAGACGCTAGCGAAAGCGACCACGCGTGGCGTACGTACCCGACGGGCGACGACCACAACATCTGATGGGACTGGAGTATTGTTAGAATCTTTGCTCCGGACAGGAGTATCTACGCATGCACGAACTGTATCAATGTGGGGCCTATAAATAGTACGCCGGCCGTATTGGAGTCTGTATCATCCTATAAACTGTGGATCAGAAATTTTGAATGTGAACGGGAGAAGAGAACATGACAGAGATATTGTGAGGCTATTTTGGTCTTTTTTCCTTGCTTATTGGTTGTCGTGTTGTGAGGCTATTTTGGTCTTTTTTCCATGCTTATTGGTTGTCGTGCTCATTCCTAGACGGTACTTCTGAGATGGAGGGAGTACGTTCTAGAGAGTCAAGTAGACAAAAGCTTCTGCTGCCCAGCATACTGTTCCATACACCATACTATAGTCGGTCCTCGCAATTGCTAGCTGTAGAAAGAGTAAAACGCCACTATCACATCAGCCTTGCTGTAAGGATCGAGAAATGTATGGACAGACTAAACGCTGAATTAGTTTCAGTCATTTCAGCTGCTGCTCATAATACAGAGACGGTAACTCATGAGAAGACTAAAAACTCCATCGACCATGTAAGTGGTTCTAGCCCGCCTGTCCACGAAAGAATGTGCGAGTAGGAGTAATTTTAAGTTAATGTGTCTAAAGTTTAATTAAATATATAGATAAAAATAGTAATGTTTATGGCATTAGATAAATATAGTATAAAAATATATCTTATGACAAATCAAATGATACGTATTTAATATTATATTAATATTTTTATTTATAGTTAGTTCAATTTAAAATATATTAACTTGGTATTATACTAGAATTGCATTCTTTTTATGGACAGTGGGAGTATATAGTTAGTCCGCTATATTGATAAAGTGGGGAAATATTAGCAAAAATAAGACACACGGATTTCATCTATTGCTTCTAATTTTAGCGTCCACTTTTTCATTATGCTTGTTTGGATTCCATGAAATTAAAACCAATATCTAGAAAGTGCTTCTTATTTTATTATTAGATTATTTTCAATTTCTCTTAATTCCAAGACACCAAACAGGGCAAAGAAATCTAGTTTAAACTCTAAAAAGTTAGGGATATACTAGAACTCAACTTTCTCTAGAAATCATTTTTCCAGAATTATTAGTTATGTTGCTTCTTACCAATGCGCCTCAGACCGACTTGTAACTAACCAAGTGGTTGATATTTTCTTTTTGTATTCACTTTAGCGAACATTGTAATGCATATTTGAGATCCTAAACGAACTTAAATAAAAAAAGTTTGAATTGAAAAGCTTTAAATCACTTCAATTACAACTTTGGTGTAGGTCGTTTCTCCGTCCGAAGTCATTGGAAAATGTAAAAAAAATATGAATAGTATCGATGCAGAAAGTGGCCAACCAGTAAATATTTGTAGTTTTACCGTACGTTGTGATCGGAGGTGGCCAAGCACTCAATGACACAGGGTTTATACTAGTTCAGGCAACGTGTCCTACGTCCAGTTTGAGTCGGTCGGTGACTTTATTACTGAGCCCAGGTGCTCAAAGTTTGCAGTGGGGTTACAAACGAGAAGGAGAAAGATGGGGTGTACCAAAGGTCCGGTCGGCTCTGGTCGGAAGGGCTGAGGGCGACAGGAGCTCCGCTATGAGCTAAGTGTTCAAGCGTGTGCTTGAGGTCCGAACCTGATGGTTCTGTGGTTGTGAGCTAGTGAACTTGGTCGATCTGGATTAACTTAGTCTCTTGGGAGAGAGCGCATCCCCTTTTATAGATAAAGGGGAGGGTTTTACAAGTGAGAGGGAGAGAGTATGTACGCTTCTAAATCTTGTTGCCCACGCCGGCAAGTACAGGATGATGGTAGGCGCCCACAACACTGTTGGTGTCGAATGCATGTGGGAGGTTACGTCGTCTTGTTCGGGTATGGCAGATGTCGGTATCTGCTGTACTGTTGATGCCCAGAGGCATGTGAGGGGTTTTCACCATGTTCACCGGGTACGGTAATTCCGGCGCCCACAACACTATTGATGCCCAGAGGTAAGTGGGGGGGGGGGGGGAGCATTACCGTATGAGAGTCAATGGCACCCAAAATACTGTAGGGAAAACATCGACGCCTACAACACTGTGTGTCAGGGAGGTTGCAGAGTACTGTTCCTGCAGGTGTACAGGGTATGGTCCCTGGTATCGTGGTTTGACTTGTGTGCCCTGCCTTGCTTTCTCCGTTTGTTTCCTGGTCCTTTTCGAGCGGGCGTCCCCGGTCGGTTGGTCCCAATCGGCTCTGGTTGCGCCAGTCGGAGAAGAGCGGTGAGCAGGGCTTCTGCGAACCCCGGTCGGAGATATGGGGTCAGAGTCGAAAGTAGTGCTTGGGCCAGGTCTTCCGATCAGAGAGGCTGTCCGAAGGCGGCTGAAGTCCGAAGTGAGCGCTCTGGATGGAGAGGTGGGCCGGAGTCGACAAGCGGGCGCTGTTCCTCCTCGGCCGGCCCTTCCGGTCGGTGACTGGACCGCCCTTCTAGCCTGTTGTTTTAGATTCTTGGGCCGGCCCATGAGTTGAGTGCTGTCTGCTTGGGCCGAGCCTTGGCGTGGAAGCCGGTCTGCGAGGGACCCCGGGTTTATGAACCCAACAAATATCAAAATCATTAATCTTAAAACATAAATTTTGGGTCCTAAATGAATTCAAATGACAAAGTCATCAACTATAAAGTTGCATTCATCTTCCAGTACTACAACTTTGGTTTATGTTGTTTCTCTTTCCAAGGTCATTTGAAAAATTCAAAAAATTATGAATATCAAAATCATTAATCTTAAAACATAAATTTTGGGTCCTAAATGATTTCAAATAAAAAAGTCATCAACTAAAAGGTGCATATATCTTCTGGTACTACAACTTTGGTTTAGGTCGTTTCTCCATCTGAGATACTTTGAATTTTAAAAAAAAATTCAAAATTTAAAAACCTCAAACATAATTCCTAGGCACTACAAAATGTAGTCATGTACAAAGTTGTAGATCTCTTCGAGTACTGCAACTTTGGTTTTGTTTCTCCATTTGAGGACATTTAAAAAATTAATATCGAATTTCAAATTATAAAAACTTAAAACAAAATTTTCGGACCTTAAATGATTTCAAATAGAAAAATCGTCAGCTACAACATTGTAGATCTCTTTGAGTACAAAAACTTTGGTACAAAACCTTTTTGAGGTTGGTCAAATTGTCAACTGCCTCTAAACCACCTCTAGAAATACCTCCATTTCTAGGAACGTATGGAAAGTCTAGGTGCCTCTAAAAATTGCATTTTTGGAGGCGGTTTGGTTTGCCAACCAACCTCTAAAAATAGGAAGCATTTCTAGAGGTGGCTCAAAAGCCTAGCTACCTCTAAAATCGATTTATAGTGGCAAACCATTTTTAGTGGCGAATTTTGATAGAGCCGCCTCTACACAAAAACGATGGCGCCTCTAAAAAATGGTTTATATGTAGTAGTGATACAAGCTATTAGGAATTACTTTACATGTTCCACAATGTTTATCCCATTCTCATGGCTAAGAAACAAGATTCTTGATTAATATTTGATGTATTTTGCATCATATTTGTTTTTTACACAAAAATATATAGATTTTTGGTACTTCATCTATGTCATAAGAATAAGAAATAATTTAATTTCATAAAAAACTTTAAGTTTTGTGTCACCTTGGTAAGCATACTGAATAAATATTTTGAAGTAGATGTACTAGTTTAGACTTAATAAAGTTCTTTAAAATATTGGAGCAACCGATCAAGGAATCTCATGAGCAATTTTATTTTTCCCAATACATCAAGAGATCTTGGATCTTTACATCGAGAGCATTTGGTTTATAATTGTAAGTCGTTTTGGTTTTCTAGATTTATACTTTTTACTTATATGTAGACATAGTGTATATCTAGGTGTATAGTAAAAGCTATATATATCTAGAAAAGCCGAAACGACTTACAATTTAGAACGGAAAAACACTAAGTATGAATATTTATATACAACCCACTTTATTTAGTCTACAAATACATATTACATACCTACTCGAATATGAAGCTGCAGTATGTGCAAACAAACCAAAGTGGGCCTTTTATTTTGATGGTATATAACTAACTCCCACCAAGAGTATGCCTTATCATCTTTTCATCTTTTCAATGGCACCCACAATATTGTAGGGAAAACATCGGCGCCTACAACACTGTGTGTTAGGGAGGTTGCAGAGTACTGTTCCTACAGGCGTACAGGGTATGGTCCTTGGTATCGTGGTTTGACTTGTGCGCCCTGCCTTGCTTTCTCCGTTTGTTTCCTGGTCCTTTCTGAGCGGGCGTCCCCGGTCGGTTGGTCCCAGTCGGCTCTGGTTGCGCCAGTTGGAGAAGAGCGGTGAGCAGGGCTTCTGCGAACCCCGGTCGGAGATGCGGGGTCAGAGTCAAAAGTAGTGCTTGGGCTAGGTCTTCCGATCAGAGAGGCCATCTAGAGGCGGCTGAAGTCCAAAGTGAGCGCTCCAGTCGGAGAGGTGGGCCGGAGTCCAAGCGGGCGCTGTTCCTCCTCGGCCGACCGTTCCGGTCGGTGACTGGACCGCCCTTCTGGCCTATTGTTTTGGATTCTTGGGCCGGCCCATGAGTTGCATGCTGTCTGCTTGGGCCAATCCTTGGCGTGGAAGCCGGTCTGCGAGGGACCTCGGGTTTATGAACCCGACAGGAGCCCCTGACCCCCGGGCGATTCGGGCAGAATCGTCCGAGGGATTTTTGCCTCGACGGCGGGTGCGCGCGAGCACACCCGTGGGTGTAGCCCCCGAGCCCTTGGGCAGTTCGGGCAGAACCGTCTGGGGGGTTTTCGTGGTTTACTAGTGAGGGAGGTCTTTGTTTCGTCGGCGGGTGTGCGAGAGCACACCTGCGGGTGTAGCCCCCGAGCCCTCAGGTGGTTCGGGTAGAACCGTCCAGGGGGTGTTCGGTAGTGGGCATGTGTGCGTGTTTTTTTCAGTCGAGGTGGAGTTGTCAACTAAGGCGTCGTTGTGCAGCCATGGCATTTAGTCGCTTTAGAGATTGGGTGAGATGGAGCTTGTGGATCCTAGCGTCGATGCGCGCCATGGGATCGGGTGAAGCAGTTAGTCAAGGGTTTGGACCATGCGGAGCTTCACCGACCCTAGCATCGACGCGTGTCGTGGGATCGGGCGAGGCAGTTAGTTCATTAGTTTAGGGATCAGGCGAGGCGATAAGGCGGTGCTCGCGGATCCTGATGGGGCGAGATCAGGATCGTAGACCCAGGTAGTTTTTGGAGCACAGTCGGAGCGTAGCCAGATGGGGCGAGATCAGGGTCGTAGACCCGGGCGTTTGGAGCGCAGTCGGAGCATAGCCGGATGGGGTGAGATCGGGGTCGCAGACCCAGGCATTTGGAGCGCAGTCAGAGCATAGCCGAATGGGGCGAGATCTGGGTCGCAGACCTAGGCGTTTGGAGCACAGTTGGAGCGTACCGGATGGGGCGAGATCGGGGTCATAGACCCAGGCGTTTGGAGCGTAGTTAGAGCCAGATGGGGCGAGTTCAGGGTCACAGACCTAGGCGTTTTGTATCTTGAGCCCCCGAGCCCTGTTGGGCCTTAGTAGGGGTCGGTGTGAGTTGTGCGTGTTACCCCGTCCTCGGTTCCTCACAACCGAAGGGGCTAAGTTTTGTTGCTTGTCCCGATCGCTCGGGCTCGAGTGACACGCTCGGTGAGTCCGCTAACGGGTATGATCGAGTGGAATCTGGGTCCGTCGTTTGTGACGGGGTCGGCATAGCCCTCTTGTGACATTCCACTACTCCTTTACCTGCAACCCGGCAGATGCCTAGGTCGTTCCGGAGGCTGACCCAGGTGGCCTAATGGCCTCCCCTCGATGGAGATTCTATGGGCTTGGCAAGAGGTTTAGGATCGAACGAGAAGGTTGAGATGACCCTATCTGCCAGACTGGGCGAGGGCCGCACGGGGCTCATCTACGTTTTTCTCCCCTGGCTCTATTGTTGCTCATGTCGAATGAGGCAACTACCGTTTCATGACGCAACACAGAATGTTGTGGTGCACTTCGCTACACGTGCGATGCTTAGTTCCTGAGCCCCCGGGCTGTTGAGGGTCCGAATCGTCCGAAGGGCACGGGTGTATGGAATGAATGCGCGTATGGATGTATGAAATGATTATAAAGAAATAGAGGGGGTCGGTAGTGTTTACCTTGATGACTTGAGTGACGGGGTTTGGAGAGCTTTAGTCCAAAACATTCAACCGGGAACCGTGCTTGACATTCGTGATGGAGTTGGCATGGCCTACATGGGGCATCCCTTCGCTTCCTACCTATGTCTCGGTGTGTTTTTCTGAGCCGTTCGATCGACTTAGGAAGCCCGATGGTCTCTACCGACGGAGATCCCGTTTTGGGTTTTTCCAAGTCCCGCCTAGGGATGCGAAGAGATGCCTGCATGTGGTGACGCTTTGGTTTTCATGCCTGGTCATGTGATAGTGGTGGGCCATACCTAGGCCACGTTTCGTCTTGCCAGGCGGCATTTCGTCTGACCCGGCGTCGGTCAGTGCGCGTCCCTTTGGTCAGGGTGTGTCCTATCATTTCCCATCCACATTGAATGAGGGAAGGGGGAGAGTTTTTCGCTCTAATCTTTTGCCCTTCTTCGACTGCCACTTTTCTTCCTTAAATAGGGGGGAGGGATAGGGCTCTCCGTCATAGTCCTTTACCTATTCTCCAACTATTGTCTCTCCTCCTTCTTCCTTCTCACCGAGAGTGCCTGTATGCCGCGCACGGCGGTTCCTAAGTGAGAGAGGGGGTGAGCGAGGGGGAGGACTTACAGATCCTTTCGTGAACCTAGAGCGCGATGTCGAACTGGAGACTGTCATGGGCGGTGCTGGATTAATCTGCGAGGCCTTCTTCGGGATGGAGCCGTGTGTGGATTTTCTTCGATGGATCTTCACTGGGCGAGCTTTGTCAGAGGGGAGGTTGCTCAGGATCTTGCCGGTGGAGGGTTTCGTGTCTGCAACTGCTCAGGTTGGCCAGTTCATAAAATTTGATGAGATCTCTTCTAGCCATGGCGGCCATACCTCGACAGCAGCGCCCCTACCTAGGAGCTGCCTCGATTGCATGAGAAGGTCAGGAGCTCCATGCTCTTCTGCTGAGCATCTATGGGTGCAACGCCCTTGAGGTACCCGTTGTGCTCATCGAAGTCGAGGGAGCAGAACCGAGTGGGTCCCCAGTGGAGGTGGTTAGGTCTGGCGTCGTGTGCCATGGTTTCTCCTTTGGCGTTCAGGCGATGTCATTGAGCGGCCACAGTAGTATTTGTAGTAGTAGAAAATGTAATAGTTGAGTTTGTGGGTGAGTCCCCGTGTGAATAGTTTTTTGTATCAATGAATATATCAGTACTGTTTTTGTGATAAAACCACGATATCCGTTCCTTGTTTTTATCCTAGCATAACTTTTGTTTTTATCCTTTTCTCTCTCTCTCTCTCGCACCTGCCCGTTAGTTCCGTAGGCTACCGCTATTAAGAGCCTAGGCATGGCCCGCGAGGCTCGGCTGCTTGTAACCGTAGGTCGTGGCGGGGTGCATTCGGTTGGGAGCAAGAACAGAGTCACGTAGGGTAATCAAAGGAATGGAATGTGCTTCCGTTTGGGGGCAAAGTTGTTTATCGCGTGATGGTAAAAAAGAGAGGTAATATTCAATATTGTACCCTTATGGAGCCCCCGAGCGACCCGGGCTAAAAATGTTCGGGCTGGGGCGCTTTTACAGGAGCACGTGTTGACTAAAAACGGTTAGACCAAATTTAGGGGAAAACGACATAGCTGTTCAATGTTCCAAGTGTTGGTGAGAACATTGTCGTTGTTGTCCTCCAGTCGGTAGGTGCCAGTCGGATTACTTCGGTCACCGTATAGGGCCCTTCCCATGGTGGAGAGCTTGTGTTTTTCCTTCGTTGATTGGGTCCTCCGGAGTATGAGATCGCCGACTTCGAGTATCCTCCCTCTGATCTTCCTTTTGTGATACCTACGGAGGGTCTGTTGGTAGCGAGCGGAGCGGATGATGGTCGTCTCACAGGCCTCTTCGAGCAGGTCGACTGCATCTTGTTGAGCCTCTGTGGCTTGGTCACGGTCGAAAGCCTTCACACTTGGGGCACCGTGGTCGAGGTCGAAGGGCAATACTGCCTCAGCTTCGTAGGCCAAGAAGAAGGGTGTGAACCCTATGGATCAGTTTGGGGTCATTCTTAGGCTCTAGAGGATCGCTGGGACCTCTGCAACCCATCACCCGGCATATTTGTTGAGTCAGTCAAAGATGCATGACTTAAGCCCTTGGAGGACCATGCCATTGGCACATTCGACCTGACCGTTAGTTCATGGATGTTCGACCAAAGCCCAGTCGATCCTAATGCCGTATCCATCACTGAAGTCTAAGAACTTCTTTCCGGTGAAGTTAGTCCTGTGGTTAGTGATGATACAGTTAGGAACGCCGAATCGGTAGATGATGTCGAGGAAGAATTTGACTGCCTCCTCCGAGCGGATATTGGTGATGGGCTTGGCCTCTATCCACTTGGTGAACTTGTCGACTACTACGAGTAGGTGAGTGAAACTACCTGGGCCCTTTTTGAGGGGTCCCACCATGTCGAGGCCCTAGACCGCGAATGGCCAGGTGATGGGGATGGTTTGGAGCTCCTATGTCGGCAAATGGGTTTGTCGAGCGTAGAACTGGCATCCTTCACACCTACGGATGACCTCCTCTGCATTTCGTAGCATGGTGGGCCAGTAAAAACCTTGGCAAAAGGCTTTTCTGACTAGCGACCTTGGGGCCATGTGATGTCTAAAAATCCTAGCATGGACCTTGAGGAGGAGCTGCTTCCCCTGGTTGGTGGGGATACACTTCACGAGCACCCCTGATGGACTTCATTTGCAGAGCTCATCACCGAGTGTGACAAAGGTCTTGGCGCATCGAGCGATCTGTCGGGCTTTAGTCCTTTTGGGCGGGAGAACCTCCTTGAGGAGGAAGGCGAGTAGCGGCGCTCACCAATCGGTTTGATCGAGTGCCAATACGGCGACGTTTGCGGGCGACGTCTTCATAGAGGTACTGGGATCAGAGCCCCCAAGCGCTGCCTTAGCGCTGGGGTTAGAGCCTCTGAACACCGGATGGGCGTCGAGGTGTGTCCAGATTGGACTTTCTAGGATGCGGCCGGATGGTTCATGGACGTTGTTGATGAAGACCCCACTTGGCGATGGATCCCGCCTAGCGGCCAATTTCACAAGGAAATCGGCGGCATCGTTGTCCCTTCGAGGGACATGATGTAGCTTGATCCCCTGGAATTTGTCCTCGAGCTTGCGCATCTCTTGGCAGTATGCTATCATGAGGGGGCTTTTGCAGGAGGACTCCTTCATGACCTGATCAATGACCAGTTCTGAGTCGCCGCAAATGTAGAGTCGCATAGCACCGAGCTCGATGGTGATGTGTAGTCCATTGATAAGGGCCTTGTACTCCATGGCATTGTTTGAGGCTGAAAAGTGGAGGCTAATGGCATAGCGGAGCCTACTTCCATCCGGGAGATAAGAACCACTCCAGCCCCCGAGCCGGGAGCCATTACAGACCCGTCAAAGTACATCGTCTAGTACTCGTGGGTGACGTCCGGGGTCGGTAGCTGTACCTCTGTCCACTCGGCGACAAAATCCGCGAGAGCCTAAGATTTAATGGCGGTACGGGGGATGTACCTCATGTCATGGCCCATGAGTTTGAGTGCCTACTTAGAGATCCATCCCGCGGCATCATGGTTGCGGATGATGTCCCCGAGTGGGTATGAAGTGACGACCGTGACTTCGTGGTCGGTGTAGTGAAGGAGCTTCTGGGTTGCCATTAGCACGTCGTATAGTAGTTTCTGCACCTGGGGGTACCGGACCTTGGGGTCGGTGAGTACTTCGCCGACGAAGTATACGGGCCGCTGGACCTTAAGTTGGTGTCCTGGCTCCTCCCTTTTGATGACCAGCGCGGCACTTATCACATGGTTGCTGGCCGCGATGTAGAGGAGAAGGGGTTCTCCTTGTTCGGGTGTGACAAGGATCGGGGCTGACATCAGGGATGCTTTGAGGCTCTCCAAGGCCTGCTGGGCTTCCTCAGTCCAGACAAAAGCGTCCATCTTTTTGAGGAGCTTGTAGAGTGGCATCCCTCGTTTGCCGAGCCGAGAGATGAATCGACTTAGGGAAGCTAGACAGCCGGTGAGCCTTTGCACACCCTTGATGTTGCGTATGGGACCCATGTTGGAGATGGCCATGATTTTTTGGGGTTGGCCTCGATGCCGCGCTCAAACACAATGTATCAGCTTCCCCTTTGGAACCCCAAAAACTCATTTTTCAGGATTCAGCCTGATGTTGAACCTTCGGAGGTTCATGAATGTTGTGGCCAAGTTTGTGATCAGGTCATAGGCTTGAGCTGTTTTGACCACTATGTCATCAATATAGACGGCGATTGTTGGCCTTGGCCGCTCGGTTTGGTCAGGTTGATCAAGCGGGTCGATTTGGTTGGCGAAGCATTGCTGCATGCACCTTTGGTAGGTGGCGCCAGCGTTCTTCAAGCCGAATGACATGGTTACATAGCAGTATGAACCATACAGGGTGAAGAATGAGGTTGCAAGCTAATCAGACTCTTTCATCGTGATCTGGTGATAGCCCGAGTAGGCATCCAGAAAGGAGAGGATCTCGCAACCCGAGGTGGAGTCGACTACCTGGTCTATGCGTGGTAGAGGAAAGTGATCCTTTGGACATGCCTTGTTGAGGCTAGTGTAATCAACGCACATTCTCCACTTCCCGGTCTTCTTTTTAACCAGAACAGGATTGGCAAGCTAGTCGGAGTGGAATACCTCTCTGATGAATCTGGCTGCCAGGAGTTTGGCGATCTCTTCGCCTATGGCCCTATGCCTTTCATCTTCGAAGCGACGCAGGCACTGCTTGGCGGGCTTCGAGCCTAGGATGAGGCGTAGTGCATGCTCGGCAACCTCCCACGGTATGCCCAACATGTCAGAAGGCTGCCATGTGAAGACGTCGTGATTGTCGCACAGGAAGTCGACGAGCTCGCATTCCTATTTGGCCAGGAGTTGGGTCCTGATCCGAACCGTCTTGGCTGGGTCGGTGGGGTCGATTCCCACCACCTTGGTTTCCTTGAGCGGATGGAAGGTCATCGAGGAGGTTGGTTTGTTGCAGTCTAGGACTGCTGGGGCCGATGATTCCCTGAGCCGTGGGAGCTCGAACGAGTTGACGACCGTAGTGGCGAGCTCGTAGTGCTCACGGTCGCACGTGAAGGCGTGTGAAAAGGCGCTGCTCACAGTGATGATGCCGTTTGGTCTTCGCATCTTTAGCTTGAGGTAGGTGTAGTTGGGGATTGCCATGAATTTTGCATAGCATGGCCGCCCCAAGATGGTGTGGTAGGACCCTAGAAAGTCCACCACCTCGAAGGTGAGGACCTCCGATTGGAAGTTGGCCCGGTTGCCAAACATGACGGGCAGGTCGATCTGTCCGAGTGGGTATGCCTACGCTCCTGGGATTACCCCATGGAAGGGGGAGCCCGCTAGGTGGAGCTCTGATTGGGGGATGCGCATGGCGTTGAGGGTGTCGACGTATAGGATGTTGAGGCCGCTACCTCCATCCATCAGCACCTTAGTGAGGTGCTTCTTGCGGATGATGGGGTCAACGACAAGCGGGTAGCGTCCCGGTCTTGCGACATGGGATGGATGGTCCCTCTGATCAAAGGTGATCAGAGATTCTGACCAGCTGAGGAAGGAGGGAATGACCGTCTCGGCAGCGCGTGCCTCTCTATAGCGAACCTTTTGCTAGCGCTTTGACCAGATGGCCTCGGATCCGCCAAAGATCATGATGCATTCGTTAGTGTTGGGGAAACCATCCTTGCCCATCGTGCCTCCTTTCTTGGCTACCACCTCTTTGCCGTCCCCTTCTTTCGGCCCACCGACCTATCATAGGAAATGTTTGAGGAGCTCGCACTCCTTGTAGAGGTGTTTGATGGGGTAGGCGTGGTTGGTACACAGACTGTCCATGAGTTCATTGAAGTGGTTAGGTAGTCCCTGTTGGGGCTGCTTGGACATGCAATCCGCCATGGCGATCAACGCGGTGCTGTCCGATCGGCACCGATCTTTTTTGTTTTTCTTGCCCCTCTGTGTGGAGGGGCCCTTGTCTTGGTCTGTGCACTTGGCCTTGCCTTTGGCCCGGCCTTCGTTGAAGACTGCTCCGACTGATTCCTTGCTAGAGGCATGGTTAGTGGTGACGTCGAGCAGGTCGCGGGTGGTACGGGGCTTCAGGCATCCAAGCTTGTGGATTAGGGACTCGCAGCTTGTCCCGGAGAGGAACGCGATGATGACGTCCGCATCGACGACATCAGGGAGGGAGTTGCATCGTTGGGAGAAACCTATAGATGTAGTCCTGCAGGGACTCACTGGGCTCCTGCTGGCAACTCTTGAGGTCCTAGGAGTTCCCAGGGTGGACATACATCCCCTGGAAATTTCTGACGAAGGCCCTCTTGAGGTCCGCCTAGTCATGGATGCTATCGTGTGGAAGGAATTCAAGCCATGCCCAAACATGTTCCCCCACATAGATGGGGAGATACTGAATGATGAAAAAGTCATCATCCACCCCTCCGGCTCGGTAGGCAAGCTGGAAATCTTTGAGCCAAATGCCGGTGTTTGTCTCCCCGGTGTACTTGGTGATGTTGGTGGGTAGTCAGAAGCGCTGTGGGAATGGCGCTCTCCTAATACGTCGGTCAAAGGCCCGCGGTCCTGGGCCCTTAGGGCTGGGACTCTGGTCATCCAGTCAGCGACCACACCTGGGGTGCGTTTCATCGCTCCCCTTGATGGTTTGGTCGGGATCCGTGTCGCCTGCTCTTACTGCCGCCCGGTGGACATCACCATCGTGCCAGGTCTGATGCCGGTTGCTGACGATGCTGCGAGCATCCTAGTGCGGACCGAGCCGCTCGTGCGCTGGCGGTCGGTGTGGAGTAGGCATCAGGTCAGACCGTGGTGCGGCTGCCACCCCCCAGGCCACACCTGGTAGTTGTAGTGGTGAGCGGATGGAGCGATCCGTCTGGTGCATCCCCATTCCCCTAGTGGGGAGAAAGGGCGCGTGTCGGAGTCACGATGTGGAGCTTTCCGCCTGTTGAACAGCGGTGGCTTCCACCAGAACCTGGAGGTTCTGGTAGACTACCCACTCCTAGGAGTCGACAGGCTCAGGGACGCCACGTAGAAGCATTGCTGTAGCAGTGATGTTCTAGCCGGCCTGAGCGAACTATGGGAGATTGTTCCCCTCGTTCATGATGTCGTGTTGGACCTGACGGGCGCGACCTCGGGCGCCACCCACCAGGTCATGCGCATGGGGCATGGCGTGCTGTACTGAATGCGTCGGCATAGGCGGCGGCTGGTTCTCCCACCGTTGTCGTAATTCCTCGACGTGCGCTCACGCAGATGTGAGGGCCCCCACACGTGGGTCTGAAGGGGTGTCAGTCTATGTGGATTCCACAACCACCGGCAGCTGTCCCAAAGCGTCCACCATAGCGCACTCCTAGGACGGACGGTGGTGAGGTGCCGCGTCCCCGATGCTAGAGCCGTCGCTCTCACCCTCGTCATCCAGGAGTTCATGGAGAGTGGCAGGAGTGTAGCTCGCCATTCAGACAAATTCAGATGAGAGGGGGGATGGCGCCAGCATCCTTTGGAGCCCTCGAGCGTATGCATCCATGGGGGATGCGAGGCCATAGGGGAACTGATCGTGCGGTGTTCGTGGTGCGGGCAGTATGGTCCCTCCGGACGATTGGTAGGACATAGTAGATAAAGAGTAAATAACAGTACACATATTACTTACAGTGGGGTTTTGTAACACCCTTGGTGTTATGCCTTAATCAAAACACTAAACCAGATCATGAGCATCATGTTTATGTATTATTGCATGTGGTAAATGAGAAATTAAATTTTATTGCACTAATTCTCGAATTAAGCTCTAACTTATTCCTTGTACAAATACTCTCCAGCACAACTCAACTCACTATTGTCATCCTGATCCAAGTCCATCTCTTGCTATTTCATCTCCTTCTTGATCCCTAGAGGATGCCTCAGCACACTCGTAGAGCAAGCCCGCGTAGCACGTTTGTAGTACCCTTCACTGGCAAGTTTCGCCACAGTGTCATTACTTCGTTGTGTCATGAATGGCGAGTTAGGCAACAGCCTCTAGTGTGTTGCACGCGCTCTTCAGCAAACGAAGATGACCGACCACAGTAGCTCGTAGAAATTCATGTGTCATCCATTATTCTTGACCCCCACTAATGTACCCAAATAACATTCACTAGGATCCACCAGGTCATCATGTCCAACATGCGTCGTGAAGTCCAAGTTGTCCTTCCAGCATGTCATCTCTCTCCACGTGAGAGCTCCATAGCCACAAAGTCAAATGATAAATTATTGTCATTCACTAATTATTAGCATACTACTTGGCAAGATTTATATCTCCATCAATCTCGCGACGCGCCACTGTCATCTCTTGTTGTTCTAATTACCCCGCCTTTACTTCGCTTGCTAATCACCTTGCAAAATTATCAGTGCACGACGTGCTGCCGCTGCCATAGTGTGTCGCACATGCTACGCATTAATCTCACTCACAAGCTCGGCCCGCTGAGCACGTCGCTCGCTCACTACTCTACAAACACACTGCACGCACCCTTTCCTCGTGCAACACTGTAGCAGCATAGAAACACTGTTCACACGGAAAACACTATTAGCGTGGAAACACTGTTTATCCGAGAAATATGTCAGGCACCAGCAGCTACTTTTGACTTGTGGTCTCCTTCTCCATTGATTCATTGACCGCTCGTTTGCCTCCTGCATGCCCCAACGAACGTGTTCTTTGGGCGAGACATTTTTTCTGTGTGGACCAAAAGTAGAGCATGAGCAGCACTACCGTCCACCAGTCTTCACTTGGCATGCAGTAATGCACATCAGCACTTGCACAGGACCAGCTGCGCCTTGCCGCGTGCGACGAGTAAGTCAAACCCACTCTGCCAGGCACACCACCGCACACGGCATGGAGCCAGACGACAACCCTGCCAACTCGTTCCGTGCTTCCAGACTACCTAGCTCGTCGTGACCACCCACGACCAGTGCTATATATGGCTCTACTCCGCTCCGCACAGGGCAAGCAATTACTAAGCTCTCCGGTGTCTCTTCTCTTGCATTGCCCCTGCACATCGATCACCGTAGGCGGCACTTCGTTCAATTCCGAGGTAGCTAGCCTACAAGAATTCCTTCATCCTCCTTCTCTATTATTTCTAGACCCACAGCCATATACAAGTCAACAAGTTCAATTGCGTGATTAGCCTCCTTCAATAATATCATTTTCTTCATCTCTAGAGCTCATTTGAATTTATTTATTTATTGTGAAATAAAGTTTGTTAGATTCCTAAATTCATGATCTATCTGTTAGTGTAATTAGTTCATATAGTTTAGTGATACCTTTAGGGTTACTTTATTATTTTGAAATGCTTATTATTATTATGGTTATTTAGAGAATGAATTTTTGTGATGCATGGTAGCTAGTGCACCTTGTTTTATTATATAGTAAATTGATATTAACAATAAGGATGCCTTTAGTTGCTAAGATAATACATGAAATGTTTCATACCTATTTAGTGGGAATAATAGGTAACTTTGCGTATTAGTCATTAGAGTTAGCTTAGTAGCTTGGTAGATGTATTCTTATTTTAAGAGTTGTTGTTGCAGTATTACTAAGCATTGCATCATCATCACTTCATGCATATAGAGAACGCGCCACTGGAGATCGTAACCTTCGGCGAGCAGGAGTATGACGAAGTCGTCGAAGAGTACGAGGAGAAGATCCTCGTGCAGGAGGACATTCTGGAGCCGCCCGTCACTGACTTTGCTGACACCGCGTCTGCCCAAGGCAAGCCCCGGAGCGTAACCCCTATTTTAAATGATCACTGTATATATATATGATGTGCATTTACGTTACAGGCATTTTATGAAAACTACATGCATAAATATATCTACCTATGAGTCCTACTAGTACAGGTCGAGTAGCTGCTATGCTCAGGATATCGGTAGCGTGAGTAACCTGCCGTTACTCATAAATAGGTGATAAATATGATCACTCATGATAAAATGGTGGAAAGGAAAATGGTGACCAGGCAGGGATATGGTTGGGTTCTGCTGGGTGTAAAGGGTTGTGTCCTACGGCCAACAGGGCATAGCTCGGTTACACTTTTTCCCTGTCTGTGTCAATTAAGGACCGGTCATTGCATATGGCTCTAGGCAAGTCATAGATCTATTGTCCCGAGCACATACATGAGTATGGGCACAGGGAAGACTTGTTGCTCCCTTGTCACGGATCCGACTCTTTCCAAACCGACTGATGGGAAGAGGAGGTCATGGAGGTCCTTGCACCACACTGAGTCCGGGACTCAGGATGTGGGGGCTTGGAGTCCAAGTTTGGACGGGGACCTAGACACCCGTGATAGGAGAGTGATGGGTTAGTCCTACTTATGCCTGGGGTACAAGCGAGGCATGTGTCTTCGGGGCACCCAGCTGGGCACATTTATTCACGAATCACCGGGAAATCCGGTACGGCTTGTCTGCGGTTTAGCACCGTAGTAAGAACTGAAAGTTGAAAGGAGAAGAAATGGAATTGATTGCTCAACTCTTGCTTGAAAGTAGAACATGTGCTTATATAGACTGGCTAGATGATAACTTAATACGACTGATAATAATACATAAATAAGGACTCACTATTAGTATTGCTTTCTGCCAAAAGAAACCAGCAAGCCATATAGCTTATCATATTCCTTGGAGTCGGGAAATTATTCCCACTAGTCGGATAAGTCTTGTGAGTACATTGTGTACTCAGGGTTTATTTACCCCTGTTGCTGGTGATGCTTGAAGAGTACCTTTGTGTGGAGGATCCTTCTGGTGGGCTCAGACGGAATCCTCGCCCCTTACCGCTAGATGTTACTTTTAAATTCCGCTGTTATCATTCCGCACTCTGGTATTTGATATTGTAATAATGTACGTTTTAAGAAACTCTAATGTATGAAATGGACTTGTGTTGTAACTCATTCTCATTATTGGATCCTTGGGAAAAATGTAGATCTTTCGGGTTCTCCCACAGAGTGTGCCCGACAGATACCGTCCGCTGTAGCCTGCTTTCGGGGTGCTTAGTGTCGGGTGGAAGACGAGCGCCTCCATAAGTGTGCTATTTCGGGCGATTCTGCCACAGTTGGTACCAGAACCAATAATGGTTACGAGTTTCATCACTCTTTTTCAAAACTTAAAAATTTGACCAACAAAAGTTTTGCGAAAAGTAGGATGCGATTATATTAGGTAAATAAATATAAGCCCTAGTAATATGGTATATCTAGGATAGCGGCACTGGTTTTATCTAATCAGTTTTTTATAGGTACACTGACTTACGTTGCGTAAGAAATCGCTTAGTGTACGGAAAGTGAGTGTGCGATGTGCCGAAAAGTTTTCCGAATGCCGCTATATTCTGGCTTGAGTGAACGTTTAGGTCAAAGCATGCATCATGATAATAGCATCTTACTTCAACTGAAATCCCCCTTCACGTATAATTGAATTAGTAAATTTATAGGACTAACTAACGGAATGTTTTAATAAATGTGCTGTCATTTCTCTAATCCCTTGATTCTGATCGGGAGGGTGCTCTAATGGATGGTTCATATCTCTTCAGATGAATCTAAGGTCTAGACGTGGGAGCACTAGTGCGGGGGTAGCTCATGGTCTTGGCGAGGGCCAAGGCGAGAGTGGCCGGGCCCATGAGCCCAACGGGGAGAGCCATGGGGCTCCACTTCTGGCTCCTCCTCTGCCACCGCCTCCACCGATGACTCCCGCAGAGATAATGGTAGAGCTATTGGCTACTCGCTGGGAGTCAGCTGCTGCTCACCAGGAAACAGCTCGTGCCATGGACATTATGGCACAGGCTGCGCGGGCCTCGCCCGCGGAGGCCACGGAAGCAACGGTGGGAATGGGGGTGGTGCCCGCTGTCCTAAGGGACAGTCCTCTTACCAGGACTTCCTCAAGACTCACCCACCCACGTTCACGCCATCTGACGAGCCCCTAGAGGCAGAGCACTAGCTTCGCACTTTGGAGCAGAAATTTTGGCTACTCGGAGTGACCGACGAGCAGAAGGTGTACTTTGCGGCATAGCAGCTTTTGGGGTCCGCAGGTGCATGGTGGGAAACCTTCTAGGCCACGGAGCATCCAGATCATCCGGCAACATGGCGGGAGTTCTCCATCGCTTTCTGAGAGTTCTTTATCCCTGCTGGTGTCATCAACTAGAAGGTGACCGAGTTCCTAGAGCTACGCCAGGGGAACAGGACAGTGATGAAATATGTGAACAAGTTCAATCCCTTGGCTCAGTATGCTGGCATCCATGTGGACTCTGATGACAAGAAGAAGGACTGCTTCTTTTGTGGTCTCGCTCCCATTCTTCAAGAGAAGCTGTACACGGCAAACTATCAGACCTTTGGAGCACTGATGAACACCGCCATTGCCATGGAGGGTTTTCAGCGGGAGTCCTAGGCCGAGTGGAAGAGGAAGCGGGTGGCAGCTGGATCCAGTAGCCACCCTCACACATAGAAGATATAGGTTGTCCGACGGGGGCCCTATCAATCATCCGGCGGGCCTTTGTTCCGGCAACCCCAGCAGACTTCACAGACTTCCTCTACTTAGTACCGTGCACCTCCACAGCAGATGCAGCCGTAGCAGTCTCAGGGACAGCAGGTCCCACCTCGTCAAGGGTTTGGGAACAGGCCAAGAGCTTGCTTCAAGTGTGGCAAAGATGGCCACTATGCCTGGTCCTGTCCCTAGAACCAGCCAACTCAGTCAGCTCAACCGTCCACAAATTCTAGGCTTGTCGAGAGGACCATCATTAAGAAGAAAGTGCCCAGCAGGTCTGGCCAAGTGCACTTCACAGATGCTGCGTAGGTTTTACAACAGGAGCCGGTGATGGCTAGTATGTTTACCATCGACTCCCATCCAGCTTTGGTGTTGTTCGATTCTGGTGCATCACATTCCTTTATGAGCATGGGGTTTGTAGAGCGGCACAACTTACCACTTATGGCTATACCGTATGCCTAGAAGATCCGTACTGCAGGTTCATAATTGTTCATCAATACCTACACGGATACAGTAAGTTTGGTATTAGCCACCCACACTTACCGCCTACAGTTCATGGTCATGCCTGGGCAAGGCATTGATGCTATTCTTGGAATGAACTGGTTGCGGGTGTATGGGGTAGTATTGGATATGAAGAGGAGAAGCGTGGAGTTACGGCTTCCTTCTTCTAAGGATAGGATGTCTCTTATTGTACCCTCAGATCCAGTCTTGCCTATTGCTACCCATGCTGAAGCTTCTCCTGATCTTACCTCCATCCCTATGGTTTGTGAGTTCCCGGATGTTTTCCCTAAAGATCTTCCTGGGTTGCCACCAGACCGTGAGGTAGAATTCTCCATTGAGCTTGAGCCTGGTACTGCTCCTATCTCTAGACACCCATACTGCATGGCTCCAAGAGAACTAGCTGAAATGAAGAAGCAACTGGAAGAGTTGATGGACAAAGGTTTGATCTGTCCTAGTTCTTCACCATGGGGTTGCCTGGCTATTTTTGTGAAGAAGAAGGATGGTACCTTGCGGATGTGTATGGATTACCACCCTCTTAATGCGGTAACAGTTAAGAACAAGTATCCTTTGCCCCGCATAGATACTTTGTTCGATCAATTAGCTGGTGCCAAGGTGTTCTCGAAGATAGATCTTTGATCAGGCTATCATTAGATCAAGATCAGGCCATATGATATACCAAAGACAGCTTTCTCGACTAGGTATGGGTTGTATGAGTACCTAGTGATGTCTTTTGGTCTCACCAATGCTCCTGCCTTCTTCATGTACCTGATGAATTCAGTTTTCATGCCGGAGCTGGATAAGTTTGTGGTGATTTTCATTGATGACATCCTGATCTATTCCAAGAATGATGAAGAGCATGCCCGACACCTCCGGGTAGTACTGACTCAACTAAGGGAGCACAAGCTGTATGCTAAATTCAACAAGTGCGAGTTTTGGTTAGATCGAGTGTAGTTTTTGGGGCAAGTGTTGACACCTGAAGGCATTTCTGTAGATCCCAATAAGGTGCAAGATGTGTTGGATTGGAAGTCTCCCAAGTCTGTGCATTAGATTCATCAGTTCCTTGGTCTAGCCGGATACTATCGGCATTTCATTCCTGATTTCTCCAAGATAGCCCAGCCAGTGACCAAGCTGCTCCAAAAAGAAGCTAAGTTTGATTGGAGCCTAGCTTGTGAAGAAGCTTTCCAAACTCTGAAGATCTGACCACTGCTCCTGTGTTGGCCCAATCAAATATTGATAGGCCCTTTGATGTATATTGTGATGCCTCAAAGATGGGGTTAGGGTGTGTGCTTATGCAAGATGGGCGTGTGATAGCTTATGCTTTGCGCCAACTGAAGAAGCATGAGGTGAATTACCCCACTCATGACTTAGAGTTGGCTGTTGTGGTCCACGCTCTAAAGATTTGGAGGCACTATCTGTTGGGCAACAAAGTGCATATCTTTACAGATCACAAGAGCCTCAAGTATATTTTCACTCAGTCTGAGCTCAACATGAGGCAGAGGAGATGGTTAGAATTGATAAAGGATTATAACTTGGAAGTTCATTATCACCCAGGAAAGGCCAATGTTGTAGCTGATGCTTTGAGCCGAAAGTCACATTAGGTTGAAGAAGCACCTTTGTCTCTCAACCATGTTGAGGTATTGGCTCACATTGCATTGACCTCAGAATTGCTGGAGCATATTATTCGAGAGCAAAAGGAAGACCCCAAAGAGATTCCTCACATCAGGAAGTTGATGGCTGAAGGGCGTGGCCCTCACTTTAGTGTTGATGAACATGGAGTGGTGAGATATAAGGATAGACTGGTGGTTCCATCCAATGAAGAGCTAAAAAGAAAGATTTTGAATGAAGCTCACCATTCAAAACTGTCTATTCATCTTGGTAGTAACAAGATGTATCATGATCTACGCCAATTGTACTGGTGGTCTAACATGAAGCAGGACATCACCCGACATGTCGTCGAGTACGACATTTGTGGTAGGGTTAAAGCAGATCATATGCATACCCCAGGATATTTGTAGCCCTTGCCCATTTCTATTTGGAAATGGGAGGATATTTCCATGGATTTCATTGTGGGTTTACCCTACACCTCCACGGGCTTTGATTCTATTTGGGTCATTGTGGACCATCTCACCAAGTCTGCCCATTTTATTCCAGTGGATACTAGATATACTACCAAGAAGTATGCTGAGATATATTTCGATCAGATTGTGACCCTATATGGAGTTCCCCTTACTATCGTCTTTGATAGAGGGTTAGTCTTTGTCTCTCGTTTCTGGGAGCAATTGCAGCACTGTCTGGGTACTCATCTTCTTAGAAGCTCAGCATATCACCCACAAACTGATGGTCAAACTGAAAGGGTGAACTAGGTGCTCAAGGATATGTTGAGGGCTTGTGCCATTTCTTTTCCTAAGAAGTGGGATAAGTGCTTGAAGTTAGCTGAATTTTCATATAATAACAACTACCAAAAGAGCATCCGCATGGCACCATTTGAGGCTCTATATGGGTAGAAGTGTAGAACGCCACTGAACTGGGTTGAAGTGGGAGACCGTGGGTACTTTGGGCCTGAATTCATAAAAGAGGCTCGAGAGAAAGTAAGCATTATTCGAAGCCACTTGAAGGCAGCTCAGAGCCGACAAAAGGCTTATACTGACAAGCAAAGAAGGCCTTTGGAGTTTGCAGTTGGGGATTATATGTATCTCAAAGTACCTCCTATGAGAGGGGTGCATCGGTTTGGTGTCCATGGCAAGCTAGCCCCTCGGTATGTGGGTCCATACAAGGTTCTGGAGCAGTGTGGCCCCGCTGCTTATCGCCTCCAGCTTCCTAATATTTTATCTATAGTACACAATGTGTTTCATGTATCACAATTGAAGAAATGTCTGCGTGCTCCAGATGAAGCTATGGAAATTGAAGAGCTTCCCCTCCAGCCAGATTTGACTTATGTGGAGCACCCTATCAAAATCTTGGATGAGAAGGAGAGAGTGACCAGGAACAGAGTAGTAAAGTTCTACAAGGTGCAGTGGCAAAACCATTCAGAGGACGAAGCCACGTGGGAACAAGAGAGTTACCTATTGAAACATTACCCCCACCTCCTCTCTGGTTCTGATAGTTAGTTGCTGCGTCGAAATGTATTTCCTACCTTCTTCTCACACTAGGCACATGAAATCTCGGGTCGAGATTTTGTTTTAGGGGGTAGATTTGTAACACCCTTGGTGTTACGCCTTAATCAAAACACTAAACCAGATCATGAGCATCATGTTTATGTATTATTGCATGTGGTAAATGAGAAATTAAATTTTATTGCACTAATTCTCGAATTGAGCTCTAATTTATTCCTTATCCAAAAACTCTCCAGCACAACTCAACTCACTATTGTCATCCTGATCCAACTCCATCTCTCGCTATTTCATCTCCTTGATCCCCGGAGCACGCCTCAGTGCACACGTAGAGCAAGCCCGCGTAGCACGTTTGCATTACCCTTCACTGGCAAGTTTTGCCACAGTGTCATTACTTTGCCGTGTCATGAATGGCGAGTTAGGTAGCAGCCTCTAGCGTGTTGCACGCGCTCTTCAGCAAACGAAGATGACCGACCGCAGCAGCTCATAGAAATTCGCGTGTCATCCATTATTCTTGACCCCCACTAATGTACCCAAATAACATTCACTAGGATCCACCAGGTCATCACGTCCAACAAGCGTCGTGAAGTCCAAGTTGTCCTTCCAGCACGTCATCTCTCTCCACGTGAGAGCTCCATAGCCACAAAGTCAAATGATAAATTGTTGTCATTCACTAATTATTAGCATACCACTTGGCAAGATTTATATCTCCATCAATCTCGCGACACGCCACTGTCATCTCTTGTTGTTCTAATTACCCCGCCTTTACTTCGCTTGCTAATCACCTTGCAAAATTATCAGCGCACGACGTGCTGCTGCTGCCATAGTGTGTCGCACACGCTACGCATTAATCTCACTCACAAGCTCAGCCCGCTGAGCACGCCGCTCGCTCACTGCTCTGCAAACACAGTGCACGCACCCTTTCCTCGCGCAACACTATAGCAGCATAGAAACACTGTTCATGTGGAAAACATTGTTTGTGTGGAAAGCACTGTTCATCAGAGAAATACGTCGGGCACCAGCAGCTGCTTTTGACCTATGGTCTCCTCCTACATTGATTCCTTGACCGCTCATTTGCCTCCTGCATGCCCCAACAAACGTGTTCTTTGGGCGGGACATTTTTTCTGTGTGGACCAAAAGCAGAGCATGAGCAGCACTACCGTCCACTAGTCTTCACTTGGCATGCAGTAATGCACATCAGCACTTGCACAGGACCAGCTACGCCATGCCGCGTGCGACGAGTAAGTCAAACCCACTCTGCCAGGCACACCACCGCACACGGCATGGAGCCAGACGACAACCCTACCAACTCAAACTGTGCTTCTAGACTACCTAGCTCGTCGTGACCACCCACGACCAGTGCTATATATGGCTCTGCTCCGCTCCGCGCAGGGCAAGCAATTACTAAGCTCTCCGGTGTCTCTTCTCTTGCATTGCCCCTGCACATCGATCATCGTAGGCGGCACTTCGTTCAATTCCGAGGTAGCTAGCCTACAAGAATTCCTTCATCCTCCTTCTCTATTATTTCTAGACCCACAGCCATGTACAAGTCAACAAGTTCAATTGCGTGATTAGCCTCCTTCAATAATATCATTTTCTTCATCTCTAGATCTCATTTGAATTTATTTATTTATTGTGAAATAAATTTTGTAAGATTCCTAAATTCATGATCTATCTGTTAGTGTAATTAGTTCATATAGTTCAGTGATACCTTTAGGGTTACTTTATTATTTTGAAATGCTTATTATTATTATGGTTATTTAGAGAATGAATTTTTGTGATGCATGGTAGCTAGTGCACCTTGTTTTATTATATAGTAAATTGATATTAACAATAAGGATGCCTTTAGTTGCTAAGATAATACATGAAATGTTTCATACCTATTTAGTGGGAATAATAGGTAACTTTGTGTATTAGTCATTAGAGTTAGCTTAGTAGCTTGGTAGATGTATTCTTATTTTAAGAGTTGTTGTTGCTGTATTACTAAGCATTGCATCATCATCACTGCATGCATATAGAGAATGCGCCACTAGAGATTGTGACCTTCGGCGAGTAGGAGTATGATGAAGTCATCGAAGAGTACGAGGAGGAGATCCTCGTGCAGGAGGACATTCCGGAGCCGCCCGTCACTAACTTTGCTGATACCACCGCGCCTGCCCAAGGCAAGCCTCGGTGCATAACCCCTATTTTAAATGATCACTGTATATATATATATATATATGATGTGCATTCACGTTACAGGCATTTTATGATAACTACATGCATAAATATATCTACCTATGAGTCCTACTAGTATAGGTCGAGTAGCTGGTATGCTCAGGATATCGGTAGCGTGAGTAACCTGCCGTTACTCGCAAATAGGTGATAAATATGATCACTCATGATAAAATGGTGGAAAGGAAAATGGTGTCCGAGCAGGGATATGGTTGGGTTCTGGTGGGTGTAAAGGGTTGTGTCTTGTGGCCAACAGGGCATAGCTCGGTTACACTTTTTCCCTATCTATGTCAATTAAGGACTAGTCGTTGCATATGGCTCTAGGCAAGTCACAGATCTATTGTCCCGAGCACATACTTGGGTATGGGAGCAGGGAAGACTTGTTGCTCTCTTGTCGTGGATCCGGTTCTTTCCGGACCAACTGATGGGAAGAGGAGGTGGTGGAGGTCCTTGCACCACACTAAGTCTGGGACTCAGGATGTGGGGGCTTGGAGTCTAAGTTTGGACGGGGACCTGGACACCCGGGATAGGAGAGTGATGGGTTAGTCCTGCTTGTGCCTGGGTACAAGCGGGGTGTGTGTCTTCGGGGCACCCAGCTGGGCACACTGATTCGCAAATCGCTAGGAAATCCAGTATGGCTTGTCTACGGTTTAGCACCATAGTAAGAACTGAAAGTTGAAAGGAGAAGAAATGGAACTGATTGCTCAACTCTTGCTTGAAAGTTGAACAGGTGCTTATATAGACTGGCTAGATGATAACTTAATACGGCTAATAATAATACATAAATAAGGACTCACTATTAGTATTGCTTTCTGCCAAAAGAAACCAACAAGCCATATAGCTTATCATATTCCTTGGAGTCGGGAAATTATTCCCACTAGTCGGATAAGTCTTGTGAGTACATTGTGTACTCAGGGTTTATTTACCCCTGTTGTAGGTGATGCTTGAAGAGTACCTTTGTGTGGAGGATCCTTCTGGTGGGCTCAGACGGAATCCTCGCCCCTTACCGCTAGATGTTATTTTTAAATTCCGCTGTTATTATTCCGCACTCTGGTATTTGATATTATAATAATGTACTTTTTAAGAAACTCTAATGTATGAAATGGACTTGTGTTGTAACTCGTTCTCATTATTGGATCCTTGGGAAAAATGTGGATCTTTCGGGTTCTCCCTCGGGGTGTGCCCGACGGATACCGCCCGCTGTAGCCTGCTTTCGGGGTGCTTAGTGTCTGGTGGAAGACGAGCGCCTCCATAAGTGTGCTATTTCAGGCGGTTCTGCCATAGGTTTGAGTAGAGAGTTTTCTCAGAATGAAGCGCAGATGCCACGTCGTTGAAGTCATGCATCCCGGAGTCAATGGAGGGCATCCCTCCGACGGGTGTCGGAACGAGTGCCTCCTCGCGGAGGTGTAGTATGCCGAGCCGGTTGGTGATGAAGTCTAGGCTTTCGAAAAGGAAGGCCTGGGTTGGCTCAAAGACGGGTGGAACCCATGTCCCAACAGTTGGGAGTGCAGGAAACTCTAGTGAGCCGAAGTGAATCGCATCGCCTGAGCCTGCCACGGCGAGGGTGGCGGAAAAGTGGGCCATCCGATGACCAAAAAGTGTTGAACGTACAGCGTCTTCCCCACAGACGGCGCCAACTGTCGGTGCAGAAAGTGACCAACTAGTAGATATTTGTAGATTTGCCGTACGTTGTGATCGGAGGTGGCCTAGCCCTCAATGACACAGGGTTTATACTAGTTCAGGCAACATGCCCTATGTCCAGTTTGAGTCGGTCTGTGACTTTATTCCTGAGCCCAGGTGCTCGAAGTTTGCAGTGGGGTTACAAATGAGAAGGAGAAAGATGGGGTGTACCAGAGGTTCGATCGGCTCCGGTCGGAAGGGCCGAGGGCGACAGGAGCTCCGCTATGAGCTAAGTGTTCAAGCGTGTGCTTAAGGTCCGAACCTGGCGGTTCTGTGGTTGTGAGCTAGTGAACTTGGTCGATCTGGATTATCTTAGTCTCTTGGGAGAGAGTGCATCCCCTTTTATAGATGAAGGGGAGGGCTTTACAAGTGAGAGGGAGAGAGTATGTACGCTTCTAAATCTTGTTGCCCATGCCGGCAGGTATAGGATGATGGTAGACGCCCACAATATTGTTGATGTCGGATGGATGTGGGAGGTTACGTCGTCTTGTTCGGGTATGGTAGATGTCGGTATCTACTGTACTATTGATGCCTAGAGGCATGTGAGGGGTTTTCACCATGTTCACTTGGTACGGTAATTTCGGCGCCCACAACACTGTCGATGCCCAGAGGCATGTGGGAGCCTTACCGTATGGGAGTCAATGGCGCCCACAATATTGTAGGGAAAATGTCGGCGCCTACAACACTGTGTGTCAGGGAGGTTGCAGAGTACTATTCCTACAGGCATACAGGGTATGGTCCCGGGTATCGTGGTTTGACTTGTGCGCCCTGCCTTGCTTTCTCCGTTTGTTTCCTGGTCCTTTCCGAGCAGGCGTCCCCGGTCGGTTGGTCCCAGTCGGCTCTAGTTGCGCCAGTCGGAGAAGAGCGGCGGGCAGGGCTTCTATGAACCCTAGTCAGAGATGTAGGGTCGAAGTCAGAAGTAGTACTTGGGCCAGGTCTTCCGATCGGAGAGGCCATCTGGAGGCGGCTGAAGTCCGAAGTGAGCGCTCCGGTCGGAGAGGTGGGCTGAAGTACGAAGTGAACACTCTATACAAAAAAGACAAAGCATAAAGGCTTAAAATAGCATAAATAGAAAACCCTAGTGAAAAGTGTAAAGAAACAGATTTCCTATTTGTCTTATCATCCTTATGGTACTAGGATAGCCTCCAACAAATTTCATGAATATTGGATTCCTAAAGAATTTATGAAAATTCATACAAGGATCTCCTAATTAATAAAGGAAAATTTATAACTACAAATATACTCATGCACTGACCCTGAAATTTTTACCAGAGCTGATACATGACAAGAATAGCTTACCACAAAAATTTCATAATTTTTGGAGCACGGGAACTCTAGATATAAAATAACCAAGTTTGCATGCATTCTAAAACACATTTCAAACTTCCATTTAAATCTTCTGAAATTTCTACTGTAAGTGTCAATACTATATTTTTCCTAAATACTACACTTCCTAAGGAACACTACCAAATTTATTTCACAATTTTTGAAGCTACAAAACTGGAGATACAAATATTACAAAACAGTACAAAATCTAGAATCAAATGAACTATCCCTCAACACTGCTGTCGCTGACTGGTGGGACCCGCTGACAGAGGACCCCATGCGTCATTGACTCAGAAGCAGAGTGGCGGCGCTGTATGCTGCTGGCGTGGCCAAAGCTCGCCGACGGCGAGTTTGCCGGCGGTGACGTCTTCACAACACATTCTATTGAGCAGCGCGCGTCGAATGACCTAGGTGGTGGCAGTGGAGGATGGGTGGAGCATGCTCGTCGTCGGTGATGTAATGGAGACGGGGATCCCGATCTTCCGTCAGGTGATGGTAACTATCGTTGTGGCGGAGAATGACACACCGATCCGGCTTCAGATCGAAAGATCGAACCCTGCAATCTTAGCACCACAGCTCCTCTGGTTATCAACCGAGTCACGGACCAGGTTGACCTCGCCAAGAAGGCTAATCCCTGCCTGCGCAACGAAGAACACAAGCAAGAACAAGAAAGAACGCAACCAAATTGCAGATGTATGATTAATCTCACGAGCTGGGGTCTCACAAACCGGAGAACGGCGAAACTGTTTCTTGATAGAATAATCTAAGCAAAATCCAAACCCTAATGGAGGGGCGGCGGCTGTTTATGAAGACTCTAGGGTCGTGCAAGACCCCTAGACGCGGCCCTAATGGGCCCAAACTCGATACACGGTCTAACGGACCAAAAGACGGTGTCGCAGCACCCTGCCAGATTCTGGATGCTGACTTGTTTTGACGATTCCTGTTGATTCCGAACAGCTTTTGACGTGAAACCACTTGGATTGGCTTCCTTATCAAATTAGCTTTCCATCCATATGTGGATCATCGAAAACAGAGTCCGGATGCGTCCTGGGCGACCAGTTTAAGGCAGACTGGTCCTGGAGGCCGAGGCAGACTCAAATTCATGTTGGACTGGGCCTCTGGCTTGTGTTGGACGTCCTTGCTGGTCATCATCACCTCCTCCACGTCCACTTAGTCCCTCTTGACCCTCTCCAATGTTCCTAAGCAAGATAACATCATTAGGTAGTAATCTATTCTCAAAAGTATGAAAAGGATCGCTTAAGAACGAGCTCACCTGTAAATTGAGTTGACGCATTCGAGCCCGGGTCATTGGACCTTGCATGACGGTTGGAGGATCAGCTGGTACATCCAAAGGAGTGATGTCCTCATCATGATGGCGGCAAGGCGGCGCTGCTCAATGCTGTGCCGGCCATCTCTGGCCACGGGACAGCTAGGCGAGGCGCGCAACGGTACAACGGTGACCTAGTGACTATTTCAACAACAAAAGCTTCACGCAAAGCTCCGACGACGCATGGCTATGGCGCGGTGGCGCGGAGGTTAGAACACGGCGGCGCAGGTTGTCACGTTCCACGCCGGCGGGACCACTAATGGAGATGACATCATAGCACCAGCTAATACACATCCTAACCAAATGCTAACGCTCAAAATCGAAAGAGAAGCGCGAGCGAGCCGAACGGTGGCGAGCTTGCCGTGGAGGCGGCCATGGTGGCCGAGGTTCCGGCGAGAGGGGAAAAATGTAATACGCCCTCACCAAGGCGCAATAGAAGCAATCAACACGTCAAGGCGGTGGAGGTGGATGAGGCACAACGACTGGTGGTGATGCGGTGCAGTGCACGCTAGGCGACGGCGGAGGCCAGGAGGTGCTCGGCGGCTGCGGTGGTGCTTCGGCCAGTGAAGGAGGAGCCAAGAACTTGGAAATGAAGGGGCGGCTGAGTGCGGGCGGGTGCGGGCGATGTTAAGGCGCTCTCTGGCCCGCCTTGGCCACACGCGGCGAGGCGCCAGTGACGCATGGCGTTTGCTGGCCACCACGCGGCAGCTCGGCTCTGAGCCGATCGGCCACTGAAGCTAGCGTTTCGGATTTGATTCAGTTCGTCAGAAAACGTGATGGCCGCCTGACAGCGTGTTTTCACGTCGATCAAACTCCTAATCCGTGGAGTATTAGTGCACACAGTCTAAACCAAAATTGTAGCTCAATGTACCAGCTCCATTTGTTGTTAAAGAATCATGCTCTAATTCGCAACCGAAATCAAGTTATATCGCCCTGAAGGTCAGCTTGTCAGGCTGTCAGTTACAATGACTTAGCAAAATTTTTATAAGTGTTGAAATGTTGGTTTTGTTGATTCTTGTGATCCAAATTCAAGCATGTTAGAAGCTAAATCAGTCAATGACCCAAAAATATAAGTTGTTCCCCTTGCCAAACACTACAACTTTGCTTTAGTGACCTCCTCCATGCAAGGTCCCTAGCACCTAGTTCAAACCTGGTCAAACATGTCACATTTAAATGATGATACACTTCAAACTATGGCTTAATGACCTATTTACCCCTAACCATGAATATCAAAGTTGTTCAAAATGGTACTCTAAACATGTTTAGGCTAATTGCAAGGTCATATAATTATTTCATGTATTAGTCACTCATAGTGCTATTTAGTTTAATCACATGAAATCTTAAGTGTTGGTTCATGAAAGGTGACCTTCATGAACAAGGTCCTATTTGCTACCCTATGTGTTGTTAAATGTTTTTGTGACTCACATCCACCAAGTACATGCGTACACTCATGATCATTTGCATATGTACAAGGAAACATGCATAACAAACAAATGTTGCAGATGTTCCAATCCAATGTTTCAATTGTAAATGATTGTTGATGAAAGCTTGATGCTCATGCTCATGTTATGCAAGTCAAGTTATGCAAGGCTAACACCCGAGGTGTTACAGCCCCTCCCCCTTATAAAAATCTCGTCCTGAGATTTGCAAGACCTACCATTCTTGGAAAAAGGCGGGATAAACTTCTCGTAAATAATCTTCCCTTTCCCACGTAGCATCTTGTTCACTATGATTGTTCCACACCACCTTATAGAACTTAATAATCTTACTCCGTGTTACTCTTTTCATCTCCTCTAATACTCGAATTGGCTTTTCTTCATAGGTCAAATCCAATTGAAGCTGCACGTTGGTGGGTGCAATAGCTTCTTCAGGTACTCGAAGACATTTCTTCAACTGAGATACATGGAAGACATCAAATATTGCACTCATCTCTGGTGGAAGTTGTAGCTTATAAGCAACATTCCCTTTCCATTCCAAAATCTTGTATGGCCCCACATATCTAGGTGAAAGCTTCTTTTTCATCCCAAATCTCTTCACGCCTTTCATGGGTGATACTTTCAAGTATACATAGTCACCCACTTCAAAAGTCAGTGGTCTCCTCCTTCTATCAGCATAACTCTTTTTGTCTCGATTGAGCTGCCTTCATATGCTGTTGGATGACACGTACTTGCTCTTCAGCTTCATTGACAAAGTTGATACCAAAGTATCACCTTTCACCGGGCTCAATCCAATTCAATGGAGTTCTACATTTTCTACCATACAATGCTTCAAATGGAGCCATCTTGATACTCGCTTGATAACTGTTGTTATAGGAGAACTCAGCTAAAGGTAACCATTTCTCCCATGAACCTTTTGAAGATATAACACAAGCTCTAAGCAAATCTTCTAGGATTTGGTTTACTTGCTCTGTCTATCCTAAAGTTTGTGGATGATATGTAGAACTTCTGATTAGCTTGGTTCCTAAAGCCTGGTGTAAGTGCTCCCAGAAACGAGCTATGAACTATGGTCCTCGATCTGAGATGATGGTCTTGGGTACTCCATGTAGTCTCACGATCTGGGAGACATATATCTCAGCATATTTCCCAACTATATACCGTGTGTTCACGGGTATAAAGTGTGCTGACTTGGTGAGACGATCAACAATAACCCATATTGAATCGTGACCTTATGGTGTCATTGGAAGGCCTGTGATAAAGTCCATGCTGATTTCCTCCCATTTCCAACCTGGAATAGGCAATGGTTGAAGTAATCCGGTAGATTTCATATGAACAGCTTTTACTCTACTGCAGTTATCGCACCTAGCGACATAGGCTGTGATCTCTTTCTTCATCTTAGTCCACCAAAAATGGGTTTTCAAATCTTGGTACATCTTACTACTACCCGGATGGATAGATTATTTGGACGAGTGAGCTTCATCTAAAATTTGATTCCTCAGCTCACGGTCTTTTGGTACCACAAGTCGGTCCTCAAACCATAATACACCTCTTTCGTCCAATCTAAAATGCTTGGTCTCTTGCTCTTGCATTTTTCTCTTGATGTGACTTATTCCTACATCTGTCTGCTGCAGCTCTACGATTTTGCTCTCAAGTGAACAATTGATCATGATATTGTGTAGTACAACAGGGTGTAACAAGTTGAATCCATCTTCCAATAATGCTTCTATAGTGTTGCGATGAGACTTTCGACTGAGTGCATCTGCTACTACATTAGCTTTACCCGGATGGTAATGCACTTCTAAATTGTAGTCCTTAATCAATTCTAACCATCTTCGTTGTCTCATGTTCAGCTCTGGTTGGGTAAAGATATACTTGAGACTTTTGTGGTCAGTATATATATGACATACATTGCCCAACAAATAATGTCTCCATATCTTTAATGCATGAACAACTGCTACAAGTTCCAAATCATGTGTAGGGTAGTTGACTTCATGCTTTCTCAATTGCCGAGAAGCATATGCAATAACTCTTCCTTCTTGCATAAGCACACATCCCAAACCTATTCCCGATGCATCACAAAATACATCAAAAGCCTTTTGATGTCTGGTTGTGCTAGCATAGGTGCTGTAGTCAATAAAGTTCTGAGGGTGTGAAAAGCTGCTTCACATTCTGGTGTCCATTTGTACTTCTCATCTTTCTGAAGTAGTCTGGTCATAGGCTTAGCTATCTTTGAGAAATCTGGAATGAAACGACGATAATACCCTGCTAACCCTAGAAAACTCCAAACTTCATGAACCGAAGTTGGGGCTTTCCAATCCATGACCTCTTGTACTTTTGATGGGTCTATAGAGATTCCATCCCTTGATAAGATGTGACCTAAGAAAGGTACTTTGCTCAACCAAAATTCACACTTGCTAAATTTTGCATATAGCTTATGCTCCCTCAGTCTAGATAAAACAATCCTCAGATGCTCTTCATGATCTGACTCATTTTCTGAATAAATCAATATATCATCGATAAACACGACCACGAACTTGTCGAGCTCGGGCATGAATACCAAGTTTATCAGGTACATGAAGTAGGCTGGAGCATTTGTTAGTCCGAAAGACATAACCAAATACTCATATAAGCCGTACCTAGTAGAGAAAGCAGTTTTAGGTATGTCCTCTGGTCTGATCTTCATCTGATGGTAGCCTGATCTCAAGTCAATTTTGGAGAATACCTTTGCCTTCGCTAGCTGATCGAACAAGATGTCGATGTGAGGCAACGGATATTTGTTCTTGATGGTCACAACATTGAGTGGTCTGTAATCTACACATATTCTTAGTGACTTGTCCTTCTTTTTCACAAACAAGGCTGGACATCCCCACGGAGATGAGCTAGGTTGGATAAGACCCTTGTCCAATAGATCTTGTAATTGAACCTTAAGTTCTGCTAACTCATTGGGTGGCATTCTATAGGGCCTTCTTGATATGGGTGCCGTACCTGGCACTAACTCAATCTTAAATTCCACCTCCCTATCAGGTGGTATACCTGGTAATTCCTCTGGAAATACATCCGAAAACTCACAAACCACTGGGATATCACAAAGTGTGGTGGTTTGGATAGCACAAGCTAAATGTTGGAGTTCAAAATTGCGGGAGAGTGGTACTAGAAAAGCATTCCCTCCCGTGGGTTCTCTCAACATAATAGTATGGGTGCTAGTGTCAATAAGAACATCATGATCCTTCATCCAATTCATGCCTAAGATTACACTTATCGATAACCCAGGCAATATTATCAAATCCGTTGTGTACTCCCTCCCTTGTATAGAGATGAGCACATTTTTTACTATCTTTTTGGTAGTAATAATACCCCCTGCTGAACTTATATTATAACCCCCTTTGCTTACTTCAATTATTTCTTGATCATGTCTAGATGCAAATGCTTGACTCATAAATGAATGAGAAGCTCCCGAATCAAATAAAACAACAGCGGGATGCTTGTTGACGAGAAACATACCAGCCGTGACAACTTCTCTGGCGGGCACTTCCTCAACAGTGGTATAATGCACATATCCCGGACGTGCCCTTGCGTTCGCCTGCCTCTGATTATTCTGATTTGGGTTGCCATTCTTCTTGGGGTGGGGGCATTCCTTGGCCCAGTGACCCATTTGATTGCAGTTGAAACATGGCTGATTATTCCTAGGTCCTATGGAGCTCCCCTGACTGCCAGTCCCTTTTGGTAAGGCAATAGTGAATGCCTTACGGAATGGTTTCTGAGGTCTGACGTTCTGAGCTTTAGGTGGTGGAGGCCTAAACTTGGGTGCAGGTGGACGGAATTGTGGCCTAGCTGTGATAGGTCCTTTTGACTATGAAGATCCGAAGGCACCTGCCTCATATGCCCTCTTACGACCCTTAGCAACGGCATGCATGTTATTGTAGTTTTCTTGGGTCAAGGCATCACTAATAAACTCATTGTACGTGGCACACCTAGAATTGGCCATGGTCTTCATCAGTTTAGTACCCAGACCCGCTTGAAGCTCTCTATCTTTTTCTCCTCAGTATCCACAAAACCTAGAGCATATCTAGACAGGTTGTTGAATGCGTGCATATATTCTATGAGGGTCTTTGTTCCTTGAGTGAGCCTCATAAATTTAGTCGCTTTCATGCGCATTAGGCCTGGGGGAATATGATGTCCCCTAAAAGCCAGCTTGAACTGTTCCCAGGTCACTTGCGCATTAGCAGGCAAAGATGACAAGAAATGTGTCCACCAGATTCTTGCTGGTCCTTGCAGCTGATGAGAAAATACTCAGCTTTCAGATGCTCGGTGACCCTTAGCAGACAAAATTTTGGCTCAATGGTATTGAGCCACTCGTCAGCCTATAGCGGTTCCTCAGCCACCTTGAAGATAGGAGGCTTCATATCCAAAAATTCCTTGAATGTACTGTGCTGATTTGGCTCGGCCCCTGGTTGATGTGGGTGGCCACGAGCGGTGTTTTGCGCGATGAGGCGCAGAGCTTCTTCCATTGTCCTTTGGCTCCCCAAGAACTGGGCAAAGAACTCCTGAGCGGACGGCGGCGGTGGTGGTGGTAAGTCATCATTATATGGCTGCTACCAGCTCCTGCACGGGTGCGTGTCATCTGCGAAGTTACAACAATAAGCAATTATTGGTTGATGTAACAAAATTGCAGATGAATCATAATCATGCCAAACTGAAATTACTGGAGAAAATTCTCAAATTCACAATAAAGACAGAGGCATAACAATTCATTCTCGCAACATGACATCACCAATTTGATCGCTCATCGGACTCATAGCACGTTAATATCCAAATCATGAGCTCAGATAGATCAACTGGAATTAGAGTTTTAACCGAACGTGCGATAGTCATGCAAATAACCATATTACATGATAGTTCAAATCACCAACACCAAATCCAAACTATAGGTCCATTACATAACCAACGATGATACATTAAGTACTTATACTAAGTACTACACGATCTAATCCTTGTCATGATCACTATCGAGGTCAGAGATAGGATCCTCTCCTTCCTCAAGCTCCACCTCTTCTTCTTCCTCATCATCATCTTCTTCCATATTTGGACCATCCTCTTCCCCATCAAGGATAGGGTTTAGCTGGTTGTTCAAATAGTGCACTTCATGCTGAAGGTTCATTACTTGAAGTTGAGCTTGTGCAAGCTGTTGATGTAGGCCCCTTTCAGCATGATCCTGAGCGTGGCTCATGTCGCGGTGCCTATCTCGCTCTATCCTTATGTTAGCGATATGGTTTTCTGCTGCATCACGCTGACGTCTAGCTGTGGACACCTTCACACGGGCGGTCTCCAACTGCTCCTGTAGTCCTGCAAGTACTGCTTGATCATTAGCTCTAGCTTCTTGAGCTGCTGCTCTCTGCTGATCCACTTGTTTCATTTGGGCATGAAGAGCGCCCAAAGCTGCATAAGCTTGGTCAGATTCCCTTCGGGCTTTACTTGCGGCTTTCTTTTGCTTGCGCACACACTTCTTGAGCTTGTTTTGCGTGGCTTCGGCTCTCATGAGTTTGTCCATGCAGGTGATGTATGATTCCTGCCAGAAATCCCTAGTGTCCTAGCGTGCACAAAACATCTTCATTACGGCAAACATTGCACTCATGGAGGGACTAGAGCTATTCACACGCTCATCCCGATCTCTGATCAAAGCATTTTGGCTATGTTGTTCCCAATTTGTGGTGGATGGATCCACCTAAGGAAACATACTCGCTGCACTACCAGTGAGTGCATCCCCATGCTGTTGGCAGATCTGCCTTAGAACCTCAAAGGCCACAACTTGGGCAGCCTCCCAAGGAGTCTTCCCTTCCGATTCTGCCTTCCACTCCTGCCAGAAGGGCGGTTGTGTGTGGGCTGGTATAGTGAGCCGCACCTCGTACCATGGCTGTCCTTCCAAGTACTCTTCGATCCAATGATAAAGGGGCAGTTCATGGTACCCCACAAAGTGCAGAACTCTCCACAAGAGGGTAGGTGTTCCGAAAACATTCAAGAAATTCTCACTTCCAACTGGCGCTGCCATCTGTACCATCAACATGTACACTTGGTGAGACAAGGCCATAATGGATAAGAGTTACATAACCGAGTAAGAAATTTATAAGGGGAGGAACAATTTAATTATGTGAATGGTAGTTATCATGATGCATGCTCATTCCGTACGTCCTCACAAACTTAGGAAAGATTTGTTTCTAATGGTAGACACGGTGGCATACATACGTTCTCTCATATATAGCATAACTAGTCGAGCTACACATTTCGTTATTAGTGTACCTGCATAAGAATTTCATTTCAGCCCAAACCCATAATGAAATATGTAGAATGTAAATTTAAATACTTCCATATATGTATACCCATACATATACTTCCGTATCAAGCTACCCGATAATAATTTAAACCCACAATTAAATACGTACCATATACACATGCAAGCATGCATACATAGCCGTACCAAAGCTAACTCTTCCCGACCGCACGCTCACATCTTGCGGTCATACTCTCATCATTTACCTTAGCGTAGAGGCATTTGATCCATACATTACCATTCAAGTGAATGGCATCCATACAATAGCACGCCGTATGGACGACGAAGTAAAAACCCCATGTTAGTACTTAAATAGCCACCTAATAGTCCTTAATTTGGGCATAAGGAAAGTGATCATTGGCACACTTTAGATTTCAAATACCTATTAATATAACTATTAGTTGCTAGAGAAGGGTTTTTGGAAAACAAAAACTTTTGTTTTAAATACACATGTGATAATTAACGTTGAATCTTGCTCTGATACCAGCTGTCGCAGAACCGACCAATTTATAAGAGTACAAGTACGATGGCAGCCCGCAAGCGGTCGCACTGTCATACTTGAACCCATATAAACTCAGTAGTTCGTCGAGTACCACGACGGGTCTCGATAAACGATTACAACAACCAAGATCGTACAGGATTCAACATACATGCCACATATTATATAAAGTTCACAGATACATTTTCATCATCAGAGTACGGATAAAAGTTATTACAAACCGAGTTTGATAGATAAAGCGGAAGCAATTAAGTTCAAAAATAAAGTTTCCAGCATAGTTTGTTACAGTGCCAAGTAGGATCACGGTCCACAAAAGCAAAGATATGGATTAATAAAGAAGCCTGCCCAAGGCTTACTCCTCATCCACGGCGGGATAGAAGCAACTCTTGCAATAACCATGATACACAGTGCCATCTACAACAATGGGAAATAAACCCTGAGTACGAGAAGGTACTCAGCTAGACTTACCCGTCATAAATCAGAAATAAAATGACTCCAAGGATTATGCAAGGCTGTATAAGTGGACATAGCTTGACAACATTTTGCATAAAGGCAATTGACTTAGTTGTACAATTAGGATTCCTTTATCAATTAATTATAAATATCCATCTCTAGATTAGCAACTATCCTGTGCCAAACATGTGGTATATCAATTTAAAAGCATACAATAGTAACCATAGTAGGTATTGTACTTCCATATTCCTTCGAACCATCATGTTCCATAACACAGTTACTACGATGTTGGGACTAGCCAAGTTTCTCACTATCCGGGAGAGACGGCGATTCGAATCGATTTCAACCAGCTGGGAATTTATTCCTAACACAAACCTAGGCATACCGCACGAAGGCAGCCTTAGGTCACCTTTGGTACAACTCAGGTCCACATTTCGTGGGTCCGTACCGCGCTGCACAATTTGGGACACCAGATGCTAGGACGTTCAGGCCCAGCCTGCCCTTGGGCTCAGTCTGATCGCCCCCCCGCAAGGAGCGCACAACAGAACGGGTCCTGGCCTGATTTGAGCTACTTGGCTTCGCGGTCGGAACGAGTTATCCGGCCAGCTAAGTGATAGGCATGCGTTCAATCTTGTCAGAAGCGCCAACAACGGTACGGTCCTTAATCGGCTCAGACGGAATCACATGAGTCAACCTACGCATAGACCCCGCCTGGCCTCGATTTTCTTTTACCCCATGGTTATGTTCCATGATAGCAAATATAGCCAACCGTGCTCCGGTATCCACCTATATCTCGCAGGTGACAGGACATCACCCGACTTCTACCGGTCTAAGCATGGCTAAGCATACATTCGATCCTAGACCTACACCGGTTAAAGGTGTAATATCTGGACAAGGAATTTATATGCATCAAGTGGTTCCATTCAACTCTTATAACCTAATGCCTCAATCATAAGTACTTAAGTAATCATTTGTAAAATATTGGGAGACTTAGAATGCTCCGGGGCTTGCCTCGCAGAAAGGAAGTGGGGCGGTGGTCAGGACACTCCGAAAGTTCTTTAGGATTCTGCTCCTTGCCTTCGGGAGCTACGACTTGAGGATTCTCCTGCTGGTCCCCTTCCTCTATCTCGTCGAATTCCAGCAACGTTATTTCTTTCTCTTATCCTAGATGCATGAATATGGCATAAGATATTGCGAATGCATATATGTTAACAAGGGTGGTGTGATGATACATGAAGAATGCATTCTTGCAATTATTCTTATCAGCATGTGGTTTAAGTAACAACAAGTGCATCGCGTTTACTGAGTAGGTGCATACCTCTTCTTGATTATGTAATTAATTACCTCAACAATGCATCTACTACTTCACAAACAGCAGCTACTTATTTTACTCATAACTAGAGTTCTAATTATCCAAATGCAGTGATCCTGGACTTTCTAGAAAGCTTATAAAATTACCTACAACTTTGTTATTAACCATTTTTACAGTAAACATCATTTTTATCATGCAACTTATCAAACTCCAGAATCTGTCCAGAATCCTTCCAATTCGCACTATAAAGTAATAATACTTCTACTTCATGTAATCATTCAAAGTTTGACAACACAAAGTCTACCAACAGTTTAAGCATACCAAATACACTCAAGAAATTATAATAGTGAAGCCCAAACTTGTTCTTTAAATGCCTTTATTATTTGATTTAGATACATAGGTTAAATAATAAACATATACCAAATGTACTTCATAAATTCTCAAAAATTTACAGTGCCTTATTAATGCTACCAAAAGACTACTGTAAAAGTTTCATGCCATTTTATTCAGTAAAACACTCTATACAAAAAATACAAAGCATAAAGGCTTAAAATAGCATAAATAGAAAACCCTAGTGAAAAGTGTAAAGCAACAGATTTCCTATTTTTCTTATCATCCTTATGGTACTAGGATAGCCTCCAACAAATTTCATGAATATTGGATTCCTAAAGAATTTATGAAAATTCATACAAGGATCTCCTAATTAATAAAGGAAAATTTATAACTACAAATCTACTCATGCACTGACCCTGAAATTTTTACCAGAGCTGATACATGACAAGAATAGCTTACCACAAAAATTTCATAATTTTTCGAGCAAGGCAACTCTAGATATAAAATAACCAAGTTTGCATGCATTCTAAAACACATTTCAAACTTCCATTTAAATCTTCCAAAATTTCTACTGTAAGTGTCAATACTATATTTTTCCTAAATACTACACTTCCTAAGGAACACTACCAAATTTATTCCACAATTTTTGAAGCTACAAAACTGGAGATACAAATATTACAAAACAGTACAAAATCTGGAATCAAATGAACTATCCCTCAACACTGCTATCGCTGACCGGTGGGACCCGCTGACAGAGGACCCCACGCGTCATTGACTCAAAAGCAGAGTGGCGGCGCTGTACGCTGCTGGCGCGGCCAAAGCTCGCCGACGGCGAGTTTGCCGGCAGTGACGTCTTCACAACACATTCTACTGAGCATCGCGCGTCGAACGACCTAGGTGGTGGCAGTGGAGGGTGGGTGGAGCATGCTCGTCGTCGGTGATGGCGGCACGGCGGCGCTGCTCAATGCTGTGCCGGCCATCTCTGGCCACGGGACAGCTAGGCGAGGCGCGCAACGGTACAACGGTGACCTAGTGACTCTATTTCAACAACAAAAGCTTCACGCAAAGCTCCGACGATGCATGACCACGGCGCGGTGGCGTGGAGGTTAGAACGCGGCGGCGCGGGTTGTCATGTTCCACGCCGGCGGGACCACTAACGGAGATGACATCATAGCATCGGCTAATACACATCCTAACCAAATGCTAACGCTCAAAATCGAAAGAGAAGTGCGTGCGAGCCAAACGATGGCGAGCTTGCCGTGGAGGTGGCCATGGTGGCCGAGGTTCCGGCGAGAGAGGAAAAAGGTAATATGCCCTCACCAAGGCGCAATAGAAGCAATCAACACGTCGAGGCGGTGGAGGTGGATGAGGTGCAACGACTGGCGACACGGAGATGGTGGTGATGCGGTGCAGCGCATGCTAGGCGACGGCGGAGGCGAGGAGGTGCTCGGTGGCTGCAGTGGTGCTTCGGCCAGCGAAGGAGGAGCCAAGAACTTGGAAATGAAGGGGCGGCTGAGTGCGGGCGGGTGCGGGCGATGTTAAGGCGCTCTCTGGCCCGCCTTGGCCACACGCGGTGAGGCGCCGGCGACGCGCGGCGGCTCGGCTCTGAGCCGGTCGGCCACTGAAGCAAGCGTTTCGGATTTGATTCAGTTCATCAGAAAACGCGATGGCCGCCTGACAGCGTGTTTTCACGTCGATCAAACTCCTAATCCGTGGAGTATTAGTGCATACAGTCTAAACCAAAATTGTAGCTCAATGTACCAGCTCCATTTGTTGTTAAAGAATCATGCTCTAATTCGCAACCGAAATGAAGTTATATCGCCCTAAAGGTCAGCTTGTCAGGCTGTTAGTTACAATGACTTAGCAAAATTTTTATAAGTGTTGAAATGTTGGTTTTGCTGATTCTTGTGATCCAAATTCAAGCATGTTAGAAGCTAAATCAGTCAATGACCCAAAAATATAAGTTGTTCCCCTTGCCAAACACTACAACTTTGCTTTAGTGACCTCCTCCATGCAAGGTCCCTAGCACCTAGTTCAAACCTGGTCAAACATGTCACATTTAAATGATGATACACTTCAAACTACGGCTTAATGACCTATTTACCCCTAACCATGAATATCAAAGTTGTTCATAATGGTACTCTAAACATGTTTAGGCTAATTGCAAGGTCATATAATCATTTCATGTATTAGTCACTCATAGTGCTATTTAGTTTAATCACATGAAATCTTAAGTGTTGGTTCATGAAAGGTGACCTTCATGAACAAGGTCCTATTTGCTACCCTATGTGTTGTTAAATGTTTTTGTGACTCACATCCACCAAGTACATGTGTACACTCATGATCATTTGCATATGTACAAGGAAACATGCCATAACAAACAAATGTTATAGATGTTCCAATCCAATGTTTCAATTGTAAATGATTGTTGATGAATGCTTGATGCTCATGCTCATGTTATGCAAGTCAAGTTATGCAAGGCTAACACCCGAGGTGTTACAAATTTTGATAGAGCTGCATCTACACAAAAAAGAAGGCGCCTCTAAAAAATGGTTTATATGTAGTAGTGATACAAGCTATTAGGAATTACTTTACATGTTCCACAATGTTTATCCGGTTCTCATGGCTAAGAAACAAGATTCTTGATTAATATTTGATGTATTTTGCATCATATTTGTTTTTTACACAAAAATATATAGATTTTTGGTACTTCATCTATGTCATAAGAATAAGAAATAATTGAATTTCATAAAAAACTTTAAGTTTTGTGTCACCTTGGTAAGCATACTGAATAAATATTATGAAGTAGAGGTACTAGTTTAGACTTAATAAAGTTCTTTAAAATATTGGAGCAACCGATCAAGGAATCTCATGAGCAATTTTATTTTTCCCAATACATCGAGAGATCTTGGATCTTTACATCGAGAGCATTTGGTTTATAATTGTAAGTCGTTTTGGTTTTCTAGATTTATACTTTTTACTTATACGTAGACATAGTGTATATCTAGGTGTATAGTAAAAGCTATATATATCTAGAAAAGCTGAAACGACTTACAATTTAGAACGGAAAAAACACTAAGCATGAATATTTATACACAACCCACTTTATTTAGTCTACAAATACATATTACATACCTACTCGAATATGAAGCTGCAGTATGTGCAAACAGACCAGAGTGGGCCTTTTATTTTGATGGTATATAACTAACTCCCACCAAGAGTATGCCTTATCATCTTTTTCAAATTATAGTTTATTTTACTGTTGTCATGCATCTCTGATTTTGATCAAGTTTATGAAAAAGCTATCAATATTTACAACATCAAATTAGTTGTGAATGAAAATATGTCTTGGTAGTGTATTTATTTGAACATGTAAATATTACTATAGCTCTCTAAAAACTCAGTCAAAGATAGAAAAAAAAAAGAACAAAGCTAAAGAAACTATGATTTGCCTCGGAGTCGGAGAGAGTACATATGCAAGAATTGCACTTCAAAAATGTATTTTGATTGACTCGTGACTAGGTGGCAATTCAAAGTCTACCCTGGTAAACTCTCAATCACGCACTGAACGATGAATGTGATATATGGCCACATAACTACCACAGCACTCACAGTTCCTATGTATCCATCCCAGCTATGTTCTTCAACAGTAGCTTGGAAGAATCTGGTATGAACACCCACAATATATCTTGGAATGCCCCCGCCAAGGGTATTACTATCCCCGGTTATAGCACTTTCTTCTTCCTTGGCTGCGATTTTGATGTTGACTTGTTTTACTCTGTGAGGAACCCTATGGGCTCCTGCATGAGCAGGTGCCACGGCAAGGTATTGCCGAATCAAGGGCCTTGCAATGGGTTTGGTTGCTGTTCCATCCGTCTACAAAACGACATCTCAGGCATTCAAGGAACAATTGTTCGGGCTGATAATATGGCAGCACAGTCAGATCCTCTGCACCCTGGCATCATGGCTTTCATGTCGGATGATGGAGATTATTACACGCATAATGCGACTGATCTTTCCTTAAGTTGGACAAATGCAAGCAAGATTGATGACACTGCACATGAGGTTGCCATCATAGACCAACCAAGCTGCGAAAGCGCCCAGATGAACAACGCAAGTTATGCTTGTGCCACCGACAGCTATTGCCAAAATGAGTCATATGGAGGTTACAGCTGCTACTGCTACAATGATAATAATAATTATTACACAGCCAATGCTTACCTTACCGAAGGATGCATGCAACAAGGTGCTCCCTGCTTGCTTTTCTCTAAAAAAAAGAAAATATTTAACATTTTATCTTCTTGTCCTTACTCTTATCAATCTATTGTTATGAAGCAGATTACAACCCCAAGCCTAAAGAACACTGCCAGAGGTCATGTGGGAACATGTCCATTCCCTTCCCTTTCGGGCTCAAAGAAGATTGTTTCGGAAACGAAAGGTTCCTGCTTAACTGTACAGCCGCAAATGAGACGCTTTTTAGCACAAGATTTGCACAGTATCACGTGACTGGTCTGTCAGTAGATGACGGGACTCTTGACGGTTAGCAACAAGCTAAACATTGCTAGCTCCGGGCCACCGAAAGTGGAGTGAACCTTAGCCCTGTGGAGGACGAATTTGATTTTTCTATGGAATATGACATTGTTATACGATGGGCAGTTACAAATTCATCTTGTGAACAAGCTATGCATGGGAATAGAAGTAAGTATGCATGCCGCAGTGGAAACAGTGATTGCAAAAACGTGATCCATGGGAAAACATTTATGGGATATCGTTGCAAGTGTTCTACAGGCTACACAGGAAATTCATACATACAGGACGGCTGCAAAGGTACATACCTTTCCTCCTTCACTATGTGCTACAACATAACATAGTTCACACCCGAAAATGGAAAGAAAATTAACAAATTCACATACTCTAAAAAATTTGTAATTTGTAGTTAAATCCGACTAGGCAGATTTAGACAGAAGATTCCTTTTCATCGGCTTGGTATGCAAGTATGCAACCACAGATTATGATGATCAACATATATAAATTACGAGAATTGACTGTCTACAGATATTGATGAATGCTCACTGCCAAACTACTGCAACGGTACATGTCAAAACATTCCTAGAAGCTATATGTGCACACCGTGCTCTCATACCCAAGAATTTGATTTCATCAAGCGGCGTTGTGTTACATCAGCTAAGCAACGAAATCTTCTTTTAGGTAAGCCATAGCATACAAAACTCCCTTGAAATTATAATTTGTAAACGTTAACATGATTTCATAACAACAACAAATGCATATAGGTATTGCAATTGGAACTGGTTGTGGCCTTGGCTCCATATTTATTGGATTGGGTGTAATTCTACTTGCCAATAAGTGGAAGAAAGGCATCCAAAAGAGACTTTGGCGAGCATACTTCAAGAAAAATCAAGGTTTGCTATTGGACCAACTGATCTCAGATGAAAGCGCTGCTAGCAAAACAAAGATATTCTCATTGCAGGAACTAGAGGAGGCGACTAACAACTTTGATGATACTCGTGTTCTTGGTCGTGGAGGACATGGAACAGTTTATAAAGGGATTCTATCAGACCAACATGTGGTGGCCATAAAAAATCCAAAATAGTGGAGCAAACAGAGATAGACCAATTTATCAATGAAGTTGTCATTTTGTCCCAAATCATCCATCGTAACGTGGTGAAACTGTTTGGTTGCTACCTAGAAGATGAAGTTCTCTTGCTTGTCTATGAGTTCATTTCAAATGGCACTCTGTATGAACTTCTTCACACAGATACTATAGTAAAATGCTTGCTTTCATGGGATGATCACCTGAGGATTGCAGTGGAAGCATCCGGGGCTCTGGCTTATCTACACTCAGCAGCTACAATACCAATTTTTCACAGAGATGTCAAGTCTTCAAATATACTCTTGGATGACAACTTCACCACAAAGGTTTCAGATTTTGGTGCTTCAAGATCTCTTTCACTTGATGAGACCCATGTGGTGACAATTGTTCAAGGAACATTTGGTTACTTGGATCCAGAGTATTATCATACCGGTCAACTAACGGAGAAGAGTGATGTATACAGTTTTGGAGTAATACTTGTGGAACTCTTGACAAGAAAGAAGCCAATTTTTATTAATGATTTAGGTGCAAAGCAAAGTTTGTCCCATTTCTTCATTGAAGGACTTCACCAAGGGTCTCTTATTGAAATAATGGATACTAAGTTGTGGAAGAAGCAGACCAGGAAGAGATTTGTGAAATTGCCTCACTTGCAGAAGCATGCTTAAGGGTAAAAGGAGGAGAGCGACCGTCTATGAAAGAAGTGGAGATGAGGTTGCAATTCTTAAGAACAATGAGGCTGAGAAAAAGACATCATTTACCTGAAAAAGATGGAGATATTGAGCCTTTGCTATGTGGAAAATCTAAGAACTCACTTAAACATATCGATCTTATTAATGCTGCACATATACCACCTCAAGAGACCTCGAGATGCTACAGTTTGGAACGAGAATTTGTACCTTCGTTTAGGCGACGCTCACTGCATTAGGGTAAGATTATAGAGGGCTTGCTTATATACTGCTGCACCTGAGATATCATATATTTAGAAGTTGCATTTAATTTCGTATCTTTGGATGAGATTGTTTCACACAGATTCATTTTATGTGTAATATGCACAATGTACTGTAGACCAGATGGCTTCTATCTTTCTATATGATGGCTTGTATCCCTTCTATATTTTCTGTAGATGCATATAGGGTATAGCATCAGGTCCCTGTATTAAAGGTAAGGTTCTATAAGAACATAGTTGTGGTTGTCGACAAGTCTATTGATGATTTGATATCAATTGCCAATGGCTCAATCAGTGGCTCCGGTAGCCATCAGACTAATACATGATTTCAACTGCAACACGTTGCTGCACTTTTTGTCATAATCAGGCTAGCACATGATTCCAGTAGGCATCAGACTAATGTGAATTGACACTCATATATGAGAACAGAAAGATATGGCAAACTCACTCTTCCCTTCAATGTCCTTGCATGACAGTACCAACTTCGTTGTCCTCTCATGACATTATCAATAGGACGGCCGTCACGTGTATTCAACACATAACTTCAAAGTCGCATTTGCAGATATGAAAGTATGTACAAGTCTACCCTACCGATGCAACTGATCTGCATATGGAAAATCTGAATTACTAGCTTGTCGCATTTTAGACTTTTAAAACTTCTGCAAGTGTGAGCGCACGTGGATCATCAGTACCTATATTTTGAATATTTCGTACCAACTATCGGTATTACATACATGAAGCAATACATTCCACTGAAAATGACCATGGCGCAAGGGAGCCTACCAATTCAAGGAGACAACAGTAACCAAGGCCACGGGGGACGCCTCAACCGGGTGCTCGTGCTGGGAGCCATGGAGGGGAGAGGAGGAGAACCCGAGCCCAAGGGGAGCAGTGGAGCAGGCCCCGCTCAGGCGCTCAGCCTATTCTGCTTGCTCTACTGTCTGGCGACTACCGACCCTGCGGTGACCTATCAACAGCAAAGTGTGGCACTTAGCAGCGTCGGCGGCGAGGAGTCGAGGACAGAGTAAGTAGCATTGACTGACGGCTTGGCGCAGGAATTGTTGGGCCTCAAAGGATTTTCTTCGGTGGGCCAGGGCGGAGCTTGTGTAAATATGGCCAAGAATTGTTGTCAGCAGCTTGGGTCAAGGACAACTTTTAACACGGCAAGCATCCAGGTAGCCAGCATGGTCACCGCGCTTGGGCCTCATCCTCACGTCACCAGACAATCCTACTACCAATTCAGTGTTGTTGGTGCTTTGCCTTGATTTGCTAGCAGGGTTTTCCTTAAGTCACTGGATCACCAAGCATGATCCGATCCAAGTTATGGCTCTGACCACGCTGTGGTGCCTGCAAGGGTGACCCTAGTAATTGGCCGTGGTATAGTGTAACCAAATGTTTAAAGCACTACTCTGCAAATCCAATGCTAAGCACAGACACTTTTCAGTTGTCAGAGGATATGAAGTTATGAACTTTGTTCTAAATTCAGATTTCAGAGTCGTGAGTGCATCATGGTAGGTGCCCGCTCTCTGTTTAGGCATCCTTTTCATAAACTGATCCTCTCAGTCCATATGGATTAGAGTGAAAAATGTACTAATTTTCTACCTTGAATTGAAGGTGATATGTTTTCAGACAAAGTGGAAGCCACTAGAGAGTCATGCCTAAGGTAATGACCCAGCAATGGGGCACTTAGTCGTGATACTTTGGTTTTGTCGTTTTCCATACCTACAAACGATCACGATGAACTAGTGGGCTCTAATGGTGGTAGATGTTTCAAGCGACAGACTTGACTCGACTAAGAGCATCTCTATTAGCCTCTCATTAATAATCTATCTATACTCCAATATATAAATACTAAGGTAACATAATATACTTTTTATGGAAATAGACAGTACATATGTGTAGATGACAGCTGAAAAGTGATGGTTCAGGTGGGCCATTATTCGGCTGCCTTCCACTCTGTAGATGATGAGATGCCGACCCTGTCGAGTTAGGATGGATGCTCTCCGAGTAGTGGACATTTTGTTGGTTTTTAATTTCGGTATTAGAAAACTTTCAACCACCTTCGAAATTACTGGAATTCAGCCAAAGCTTCGCCATTTTAGAGAGTTAAACATGAAGTACGGTTTTTTCCTAGAAATTTCTAGATCTAAATAAAATATTAGCACAGTTTAAGACCACATGTATTGAGTAAAAGAATATGCAATATAAGACATAGAAAATATGAGTCTACAGTTGTATTGCATGTATAATATGAAATGTTAGAATTTTTATTAGCCACCATCGGAATTCATGAAATTTCACCAAAACTTGTGGTCCAACCCAGTTAATCACTGTGTGATATCCGGACCATGGCCTTTCTCAACCGTGTATCCTTTTCGGCTTTGCCTATGTATACACACCGCTGTAGTGACAGCTGCCTAAAAACTAGCGATGGAACGTAATACACATATGAAATTGATATATGAATGTTACTACTCTCTTCATACTGGTAATTAAGGTCGTTTTGGACAGGATTTAGCATACCAAAGAGTAATTAATTAGGGTACATGTTTCCCTATTTTTCCATATTAAATAGGGTTACGGGTATTGTACATGCAACAAAAGTTTACAACCTGAGTGGTTAGCGCATCGAGACCGAAGGCTACCGAAGGGTCGTGGTTAATGGGGGAGGCGTGCGCGTACATTAAACCAGGAGTTGAGGGGCATTAGCGTCCAAAACATATTTTGTTAGGCGTGAGCTAAAAATACGGAGGACTTTCGTCAAAAAAAAAAAAATCTGGTGCACGCGCCTCCGTATCTTTCCCAGATTCGGAAAAGCAGCAACCGCTGGGCCACATCTGGGTACCAGTTCGAACCACACCGACACCGTGCCCGTGGCCTTTCGTCCAATAGTGCGCGGGCGCAGCCCACGGTCCTACATGGCATGCCCACAAAATCGTCCAAGTTCTTTTCACGGTTGGTTCTTTTGACGTAGGTACTGGTCGGTGGTTGGCTAACGTGTCACCGATCAAAATCGTGATTACTCGTGACCATGAATGGTGAAGTGCGCCAGCAGCACACGAACAAGATGTTGTTGATGGACGCCACGAACTGGACCCACTCGGACCCTGGCAGGTACCGTTGACAGCGCACGCGTGCGCCAGTCGATGTTCCGCGGCGCGGTGGCCACGTATTTCGATCTCGCGAGGCTGTGGAGCTTCGTGGTTTGATCTGCGGCAAGATGGGCACGAAGAAGACTGGGAGGTTGTTCTGGGCTGGTGATGAAGAGCCGAAGGGGTTGGGGTCCTCGTACTCAAGGACACCGACGACGGTGGTGGTGTCGAACGTGCCTAGCGTGTGGTGTACCACCACACCTTCCCTTCATGTAGTAGCTCGCGCCGGGGTACATCGGGCTTGACATAGAACGCGTCCACGTCGACGACGGTGAGCATGTGGTTGGCAATAGAGAAGAAGAGCTCATCGTTCAGTGTGGCGTTGATGAGCCGTGGCGTTGATGAGCCGAGGCAAGAATTTCTTGTCGGGCTTTATGTACAAACAAAATTCATGACTCCATGTGCAACGCGCGGGCACATATTCAGTACTAATACTAAACATATAGTTCTCCTATGGATTCGCATATAAGTACCCATTTAACTTTGTTATATGTAAATATCCATGTAATGAATTTTAGAAATAAATCATGTAATGAGATATCAAAATATAATAAGTATACTAGACTTTTTGGGGCTCATGTTCATCTAAAAACTATCAAAGTGACCGTTTTAGTCTTAAACTTTATATTTTGAATTCAGTTTCACCTCGTATTAGTCCTTGAACTTTATATTTTGAATTCAATTTTACCTGTGAATAGCAAAGTGCATTTTAATCCTTCAACTATTTCTTTGCTCATTGTCATTACTTGCCCTACATGGAACGTCGTAATGTCGCGCCTGTTAGCACTAGGACCACTCACGATTTAAGATAAATGGTCACCGTTAGGTCCTAGTGCCCCTGACATTGTCCCTAGCTATCGAATTGGACATCACACATTCGATATTTATATCCATATAATTCAAAATAAATATAAATATAGATCCAAATATCCTTGAATATGAATGATTGGATTGTTCAGATCCGTATCTAGTTTGGATATCATATATTCAAATTGTTCAACTATAATATTATTTTTTTTCATTCCAATAATTAAATATAATTTCTAGCTTATAGATAAAAACATATTGTTTTTTATCATAATTGGTTATTAGTTGAGCCTCATGCTAGAAATAGCTAAGAAAAAGATGTAGATTTGTTGTTGTTCTAATTTACCTGCATTTTCTTAAATTATTCCCTCTATTTTAAATTGTAATTCGTTCTATCTCTTTTTAGTGTATATCTAGGTATATCGCAATAGTAATATGTCTATAAAAGTCAGAATAATTTATAATTTAGAATGGAGGGAGTACTAAATAGTGTTTATAGCAGCTATAATTATTCCACAAAAATAATGTATTGTAAGATATATGTAAAAATGACACTATTACAAGATAACATTCCAAATAACATTAGAATTATTAAGATAAAATTTTCTATTTGACACTGAAAAAATTTATTCTCTCTTATTTGATAACCAAACTTGAAATCTTTCTTATTTGTCTACCCTTTCAATTTTCCTTACCTATCTGGTACTTCCATCAGTTTCAAGGTGTAATGGTGAAAGGTCCTAATGGCAAGAGTGGGGTGAATTGCCTATAAAAATTTTTATAACAACACTTAACAAGGTGGTTAGATAATTATGAAGCGGAGCGAGTGTTGCGCTAGCCTACTAAAAAATACAAGCCACCTACCATAATTCTAGTTACTATAGTCTCTAATTCACAAAAGAGGCTAAGTCACTACTAATAAGTTAGTGAGCTCTCAAAGACTAACTAAAGAGCCTTACTAACCACTACACAAACAAGAAATGTAGCTCTCAAAATTAACTACACTAAAGAGCTTAGCTACACTAGATAATGTAAATACAAGTGAGGGTAGTGAAGATATACCGACGTGGCAAGCGATGATCAATCAATCAATCACAAGAAAACCAATGAAATCCTCAGGACAAGATGACACAATGATTTATCCCCGAGGTTCACTTGCTTGCCGGCAAGCTACATCCTCGTTGTAGCGATTCACCCACTTGGAAGTTCATGCGCTAATAGGCATCACATGCCTAACCCGCAATCGGGTGCCACACAACCAACACAAGATGGAGATCCACAGGCGTTCCATGTGTCACCTCCGTTAAACCTCGCGTGTGCGATTCCAACGATCAAATTCAAACCCTCACGTGTTAATTTAAAACCAGACTCGCGGCAACACGACCTGATGCGCCAACGCAGCATCCGATCGCTCCTGCGCCCGAGCCAGCCACGTAGTGACCAGACGCGCTGCTCCTCGCGGCTTCTCAGCGTTAGGTCACTTCCAGTAAGCATCCAGAGGCGAAATTTCATGACCGGACGCGTCAGATCACACGTGATTGGACGCGTCGGTGAGTTAGGTCAACTCTACCTCGCTCTGTTGCTTGCGTCAGCGTACGTCATACATGACTGGACGCACCTCCGTCGCGTCAGGTCACTACTTGGGCCAGCGTCCGGTCAGGGACTAACGCCACACTCTTCACTGCACCGATGACCGGACGCGCCGAACCCCGAGTCCGAACACTACGTGACCTGCGTCCGATTAGAGGAAAACAACTCCTCCACTTCACCAACTTCTCCACCCTTGAACAAATATGCCGACCACCAAGTGTATCACCTTGTACACGTGTGTTAGCATTTTTTCACAAACAATTTCAAGGGTGTTAGCACTCTACTAGATCTAAATGCATATACAATGAGTTAGAGCATCTAGTGGCACTTTGATAACTGCATTTCGATATGAGTTTCACCCTTCTTAAAAGTACGGCTATCTATCCTAAATGTGATCACACACACTAGGTGTCTTGATCACCAAAACAAAAGCGCCCTATCAAATTCACCTTTGCCTTGAGCCCATTTTGTTTTTCTCTTTCTTCCTTTTCAAGTCGAGCACTTGATCGCCATGGCCATCACTACCATCAACAAGATCTTCATTTGCTCCACCACTTGGAATAGTGCTACCTATCTCATGATCACTTAGAGCAAATAGGTTAGCACATAGGGTGTCATCAATTCATTAAAACCAAACTAGAGCTTTCAAACGGTGTTAAAATCCAATGTAAAAGACCGTTTTGTCCCTGCTGCCTCACGTGCCGCCATAGCCTCCTCACCGGCGGTGTGGTTGGAAGCCGACGCGACGCGTGGGCTGGGTGCGCAGGGGAAGCCGGTAGCTGGTTGCGCGGGGCATGGGTCGGCGGCCAGGGAAAGGGCATGCGGGCTAGACCGGGCATGCGTGGACGGCGGCCTAGGCGCGAGCAATCTTCGGCGCCGCATGGGGCCGCAGGTGGTGGCAGCTCCGGGGCATGAGGAGGCTGTGGCGGCGTGTGCGGAGGCAGGGCGTGGGCGGTAGCAGGCCGTGGCAGCGCGTGGGGGCCACAGGGCGCACCGGCAACGAGCCACGATAGTGCGGGTGGCAGCGGTGACAGCTAACCACGGCAAGAGAGATGGCCAGTGGGGACGGCCAGTCACGGCGAGAAGAAAGGGAGAGAGAGGAAGAAGAAAGAGACAGAGGGCAAAAACATCATTTCACAGCTGTTCTCTCACCTCATAAGCTCGAAATAAATATTTTAATACGTCTAGTGTCCTTCAGCAAATTTGGTGTCCGCGGGCAAAGTGACATCACTTTCAGTGTCCATTAGCAATTTTTGCCATGTTTTTTTCTTAATTTAAGTATGCTAGAGATAAGTTCTTTGAGAATAATTATATAATTGAATGCATATTTATACCCATTATTCATCATATATATGCTTAAATTTAATGTGATTACCATATGCCGCTATTAGAACTTAGCATCCATAATAGTGCCTCCTATCTCGACACCAATTCACTACCAACTCGTGCTATACACTTTTTAGTACCTTGTAGTTCAAAGACTACAATGACTATTCTGCCTATATACGACCAAAACAACGCTTGACCTAGTATTAAGGTTTCGTATTTCTTAAGTTGCTGATTCCCACTTTCACATGCAAGACTGGTGAACAAGATAAGGAGATCTCACTTCTTTTCTTGTTTGGCTAAAAATAACCATGCATGCAAGATCTAAAGAGACTCGCATACACGTATTAACTTTGCAGGTTAGCTTCTCAAAGAAGATAGCGTGAGGAATTGATTTCAGTTCTCTCTTTTTTTTCAAAAAAGAAAAATGATACATAGCATGAGATGCAGACCAGACGTGTAATCCTTAATCATCCAGCATGACAGTGTTGCCAAATGAACGCACTTGGCGAGCCGTTAACTCGTTTATTTGGTTTTGCCATGGCCCATTAGCAATGAGCTTTGGGAGCTAGCTAGTGAGCCTGTTCGGTTGGCTTGTGCTTGTCGTAAATGATCGTAAATTTCCAGCCGGAACAATATTTTTCTCTCACACCAAACCAGCCAGCAGTACTTCTTCACGAACCAGCAACGAACAAGCCTAGCCAAACGAACAGGCTTTGAATTATAGCTTGATAGGTATGCATTTAATAGAAATGAAGAACTCATAGATTTGTTTTTCAACTCTAGAGTAGACTAAAATTCGAATTTAATCAAAATCTTTGACCGGTATAGTATTGTTTCGGACCTCACCGAAATAGATAAATTTCACAGAAATTCGATCATTTTGGGCCTGAACCCTGGTAAACTCTCAATCACGCACTGTGATATGCCCTCACAGTAAAGAATTTGATTCTAATAAGGGGCAGTGTGTCTAATCGACTAAGCAATGGAACCTTCTTTTTGGGTAAGTCATAGCAAACAAAATCCCCTTGCAATTACATTTTGTAACATTAACATGGTCTTATAACCACAGCAAAGCCAAAGGGTGCCTAGCTCAAAGGGTTAGGTGACCCGGCGGCACTCCTCAGGTCCTGAGTTCGACTCCCCGTGGGAGCGAATTTCAGGCTGAGGTTAAAAAAACCTCCTCGTCCGTCCCCATAACCAAAGCACTGGGGGGGGGCATCGGCCCAATTCTCACTTGGGCGACGGAAAGCCACCGTGTAAGGGTGGGGGCGGGGGTTCGGGGGTTTTCTCGTCCGGGTGAGAAGGTCCTTCTTCTTATTTGTAATGCTGCGGGGGCAGTCTTAACACCCCCCCCCCCCCTCCCCCCAGTCGAGTTTTTTTTATAACCACAGCAAATGCATATAGGTATTGCAATTGGAATTGGTTGTGGCCTTGGCTCCATATTTATTGCATTGGGTGCAATTCTACTTGTCAATAAGTGGAAGAAAGGCATCCAAAAGAGAATCCGACGAGCATACTTCAAGAAAAATCAAGGTTTGCTATTGGAGCAACTGATCTCAGATGAAAGCGCTACAAGCAAAACAAAGATATTCTCATTGGAGGCACTAGAGGAGGCGACTAACAACTTTGATGCTACTCGTCTTCTTGGTCGTGGAGGACATGGTACAGTTTATAAAGGGATTCTATCAGACCAACGTGTGGTGGCTATAAAAAAATCCAAAATAGCGGAGCAAAGATATTCTCATTGGAGGAACTAGAGGAGGCGACTAACAACTTTGATGCTACTCGTCTTCTTGGTCGTGGAGGACATGGTACAGTTTATAATGGGATTCTATCAGACCAACGTGTGGTGGCTATAAAAAATCCAAAATAGCGGAGCAAATAGAGATAGACCAATTTATCAATGAGGTTGTCATTTTGTCTCAAATCAGTCATCGTAATGTGGTGAAACTGCTTGGTTGCTGCCTAGAAGATGTGGTGCCCTTGCTTGTATATGAATTCATTTCAAATGGAACTCTGTATGAACTTCTTCACACTGATACTACATTAAAATGCTTGCTTTCATAGGATGATCGCATTAGGATTGCAATAGAAGCATCAGGGGCTCTTGCTTATCTACATTCAGCAGCTACAATACCAATTTTCCACAGAGATGTCAAGTCTTCAAATATACTATTGGATGACAACTTCACCACAAAGGTTTCAGATTTTGGTGCTTCAAGATCTCTTTCAATTGATGAGACCCATGTGGTGACAATTGTTCAAGGAACATTCGGTTACTTGGATCCACAGTATTATCATACCGGTCAACTAACGGAGAAAAGTGATGTATACAGTTTTGGAGTAATACTTGTGGATCTTTTGACAAGAAAGAAGCCAATTTTTATTGATGATTTAGGTGCAAAGCAAAGCTTGTCCCATTTCTTCATTGAAGGATTTCACCAAGGGTCTCTTATTGAAATAATGGATACTCAAGTTGTGGAAGAAGCAGACCAGGAAGAGATTAGTGAAATTGCCTTACTTACATAAGCATGCTTAAGGGTCAAAGGAGGAGAGCGACCGACTATGAAAGAAGTAGAAATGAGGTTACAATTCCTAAGAACAAAGAGGCTATGAAAAAGACAACATTTACTTGAACAAGGAGATATTGAGCCTTTGTTATGTGCAGAAGCTAAGAATTCACTCGAACATATCAACCTTGTTAATGCTACCCATATAATACCTCAAGAGACCTCTAGGTGCTACAGTTTGGACCAAGAATGTGTGTCTTCGTTTAGGCCACGCTAACTACATTTGTGCTAGATAATAAAGGGCTTTGCTTAGATACTGATTTATCTGAGATATAATATATTGTGAGCGCGCGTGGGACTAGTACCTATCTTCAGAATATTTTGTACCAACTATCGGTAATGCATGAAGCAATACATTTCATTGACAAATGACCATGGCGCAAGGGAGCCTACCAATCGAAGGAGACAACAGTAGCCAAGGCCCAAGGCCGCGGGGGATGCATCAACCGGCTGTTCGTGCTGGGAGCGTCGGAGGAAAGAGGCGGAGGGCCTGTTCCGCTTGGCAGAGCCTCTACCGACTACGGCGACCTATGAACAGAGAAGTGCGGTGCTCGGCTGAGTCGCGGCGAGGAGTCGAGGTGCTCGAGGACGGAGTAGCATTGGCGCAGAAATTGGGCCTGAAAGGATTTTCCTTGATGGGCCTGGGCGATGCTTTCGTAACTATGGCCCAAGAACTGCTGTCGGCAGCGTGGATCAAGGACTTTTAACACGCCAAGCATCCATCCAACCAGAAGCATGCTCACCGCGCTGGGGCCTCATGTCCGGACAATCCTTACTCCCAATTCAGTGCTGTTAGTTCTTTGCCTTGACCATTTGCCAGCAGCTTCGGCCAAGGACGACGAGGATGAATTTAACACAAATCTGGTAGCTGTATGTACGCCGGATGAGTTTAACACAAATCTTCTAGTAGTGTCGATTTGCTTCCCTGAGCTTTTTGCTGAATTTAAAAAGCACTATCAAATTCGAATACCGGACAACGCACTCCTTTTAACTTTCAAAACCTGAAATTCGGAGATGACCTCGTCCCTCTCGCAGCTGGTCTCCAAGAGTCAAGTGCATGCACTCCAAGCAGAACACGCAATCGGCTGCACAAGGCCTTGCAAGCGGGGCGGTGGATTTCAGAGATCATTTGTGGTGTCTCAGTCCAGGCGCTGGTACAGTACCTAAACCTCTGGGATCGACTGACAGAAGTAAACTTGAGGCAAGGGTGACTGATAAGCTCATTTGGCACCGCTCTCTGAGTTGGGAGTTCAACACTTCAGCTCCAAGTTGTCCTACACAGCTCTTCATTATCTTGGATCCCTACCTTTTGAATTGAAGAGGAAGTTTAAAGTACTTCTTCCGTCCTAAAATAAATGTATATCTCGCTTCCTGAGAAGTCAAAATTTTTAAGTTTGATTAAATTTATAAAAATATACTAATATTTATGATGTATACTAACAATCGTTAGATTGAATATGAGTATACTTTTATAATAACTTATTTGAAGATACAAATATTGACACTATTTTCTATATTCTTAGTCAAACTTAAAAAAGTTTGTCTCCTTGAAAAATGATATGCGTATTTATTTTTTAAATATATTTTAGTACTCCCTTTGTCCCAAAAAAACATCATCGCAGCATTTGAAGTACGTCCAGAAAAGAATAATGTTTTAAACATAGGTCCCACTTAACATTCCTTTTCTGTGGCTACCCGCCCGCCCCATCCCTCCCTCGTCGTTCTCTGTCTCTCCCTCCCTAGCTCCTATTTTCCTCTGCCCCCTCCTCTTCCTCTTCACTGGTGACCCCCTCTTCTTCTCCTCCGCCGGTCGCCCCCTCTTCTCTTCCATCGGTGGGAGGCCGGCGCACACCTTCCTCTTCTTCTCTGTCAGCGTTGAGGTGACACTGCCTGGCGAGGCTACATCGGGGCGGCGGAGATCCGGCCCCTCCCTCCTCTGCTCCTCCCATGGCCGTCAGTAGCCTCTCCTCTCTCACCGTCAGAGAGAAGGCTCGGACGGAGAGGGCACGGAGTCGCTAGATCTGGAGTGGGCTATGGCCTCCCTTTGCAGTGCTCAACAAGGAATGGACCAGCAGCAAGGCGAGGCGAGGCAAGGCTTGGCGGCCACCGGCCACCATGTGGATCTGAAATTTTGAATGTGGACGGGAGAAGAGAACATGACAGAGACATTGTGGGGCTATTTTGGTCTTTTTTTCCTTCTGAGACGGTAATTCTAAGATGGAGGGAGTACGTTCTAGAGAGTCAAGTAGACAAAAGCTTCTACTGACCAGCATACTGTTCCATACACCATACTATAGTCGGTCCTCGCAATTGCTAGCTGTAGAAAGAGTAAACGCCACTATCACATCAGCCTTGCTGTAAGGATTGAGAAATGTATGGACAGACTAAACGCTGAATTAGTTTCAGTCATTTCAGCTGCTGCTCATAATACAGAGACGGTAACTCGTGAGAAGACTCAAAACTCCATCAACCATGTAAGTGGTTCTACCCCCCTGTCCACAAAAGAATGTGCGAGTAGGAGTAATTTTAAGTTAATGTGTCTAAAGTTTAACTAAATATATAGATAAAAATATTAATGTTTATGGCATTAGATAAATATAGTATAAAAATATATCTTATGACAAATCAAATGATACGTATTTAATATTATATTAATATTTTTTATTTATAGTTAGTTAAATTTAAAATATTTTAACTTTGTATTATACTAGAATTGCATTCTTTTATGGACAATGGGAGTATATAGTTAGTCCGCTATATTGGTAAAGGGGGGAAACATTAGCAAAAATAAGACACAGGGATTTCATCTATTGCTTCTAATTTTAGCGTCCACTTTTTCATTATGCTTGTTTGGATTCCATGAAATTAAAACCAATATCTAGAAAGTGCTTCTTATTTTATTATTAGATTATTTTCAATTTCTCTTAATTCCAAGACACCAAACAGGGCAAAGAAATCTAGTTTAAACTCTAAAAAGTTAGGGATATACTAGAACTCAACTGTCTCTAAAAACTCAGTCAAAGATAGAAAAAAAAAGAACAAAGCTAAAGAAACTATGATTTGCCTCGGAGTCGGAGAGAGTACATATGCAAGAATTGCACTTCAAAAATGTATTTTGATTGACTCGTGACTAGGTGGCAATTCAAAGTCTACCCTGGCAAACTCTCAATCACGCACTGAATGATGAATGTGATATATGGCCACATAACTACCACAGCACTCACAGTCCAGAGTCCAGCCGCTAGCACGAAAAACCGTATCTATAGCTTTTAAATATGAGTAGTAGTTCCGGTAACCCAGAATATAATCCCGACACTAAACACCACGCAGACAAGCTGATTGGCTTAATGATGAGCTCGAGTAGAGTAATGGTTTGTGCCATGGTGTTCGCTCTGGCGTGCTTGGCGTTGCCGGCCATGCCACCTGCATCCGCAAATGACGGAGGGATACTGTATGTCCCGTCCACTGCCACCATAGCTAGCCACTGCCCCTCCAGCTGCGGGGACATCGACATCACCTACCCCTTCGGTATTGGGCCCGGCTGCTTCCGACAAGGCTTCGAGCTTACCTGCAACCACACCACTCAACCTCCAAAGTTGTTTCTGGGTAACAGCACAACTCAGGTTAAGCACATTTATGGTTCCTCGGTATCCATCCCAGCTATGTTCTTCAACAGTAGCTTGGAAGAATCTGGTACGAACACCCACAATATATCTTGGAATGCCCCCGCCAAGGGTATTACTATCCCCGGTTATAACACTTTCTTCTTCCTTGGCTGCGATTTTGATGTTGACTTGTTTGACTCTGTGAGGAACCCTATCGGCTCCTGCATGAGCAGGTGCCACGGCAAGGTATTGCCGAATCAAGGGCCTTGCAATGGGTTTGGTTGCTGTTCCATCATTCTACAAAACGACATCTCAGGCTTTCAAGGAACAATTGTTCGGGCTGATAATATGGCAGCGCAGTCACATCCTCTGCACCCTGGCATCATGGCTTTCATGTTGTTCTCAAGTGGTTACACGCAAAATGCGACTGATCTTTTCTCAAGTTGGACAAATGCAAGCAAGATTGATGACACTGAACTTGAGGTTGCCATCATGGACCAACCAAGCTGCAAAATCGCGCAGATGAACAAGGCAAGCTATGCTTGTGCCACCGGCAGCTATTGCAGAGATGAGTCATATGGAGGTTACAGCTGCCATTGCTACAATGGTTATTCCACAGCCAATGCTTACCTTTCGAAGGATGCATGCAACAAGGTGTTCCCTGCTTGCTTTTCTCTAAAAAAAAGAAAATATTTAATATTTTATCTTCTTGTTCTTACTCTATCAATCTATTGTTACGAAGCAGATTACAACCCCAAGCCTAAAGAACACTGTCAGAGGTCATGTGGGAACATGTCCATTCCCTTCCCTTTCGGGCTTGAAGAAGATTGTTTCGGAAACGAAAGGTTCCGACTTAATTGTACTGCTGCAAATGAGACGCTTTTTAGCACAGCATATACACAGTATCACGTGACTGGTCTGTCAATAGAAGACGGGACTCTGACGGTTAGCAACAAGCCAAACAATGCTAGCTCCGGGAAAGAAGTAATAATAGCTCAGGCCACCGAAAGTGGGGAATATGACATCGTCGGCCCTGTGGAAGACGAATTTGATTTTTCTATGGAATATGACATTCATCTTGTTATACGATGGGCAGTTACAAATTCATCTTGTGAACAAGCTTTGCATGGGAATAGAAGTAAGTATGCATGCCGCAGCGGAAACAGTGATTGCAAAAGCGTGATCCATGGGAAAACAGTTATGGGATATCGTTGCAAGTGTTCTACTGGCTACACAGGAAATCCATACATACAGGACGGCTGCACAGGTACATCAGCTAAGCAACGAAATCTTCTTTTAGGTAAGCCATAGCATACAAAACTCCCTTAAAATTATAATTTGTAAACGTTAACATTATTTCATAACAACAACAAATGCATATAGGTATTGCAATTGGAACTGGTTGTGGCCTTGGCTCCATATTTATTGGATTGGGTGTAATTCTACTTGCCAATAAGTGGAAGAAAGGCATCCAAAAGAGACTTCGGCGAGCATACTTCAAGAAAAATCAAGGTTTGCTATTGGAGCAACTGATCTCAGATGAAAGCGCTGCTAGCAAAACAAAGATATTCTCATTGGAGGAACTAGAGGAGGCGACTAACAACTTTGATGCTACTCGTGTTCTTGGTCGTGGAGGACATGGAACAGTTTATAAAGGGATTCTATCAGACCAACGTGTGGTGGCCATAAAAAAATCCAAAATAGTGGAGCAAACAGAGATAGACCAATTTATCAATGAAGTTGTCATTTTGTCCCAAATCATCCATCGTAATGTGGTGAAACTGTTTGGTTGCTGCCTAGAAGATGAAGTTCCCTTGCTTGTCTATGAGTTCATTTCAAATGGCACTCTATATGAACTTCTTCACACAGATACTACAGTAAAATGCTTGCTTTCATGGGATGATCGCCTGAGCATTGCAGTGGAAGCATCCGGGGCTCTGGCTTATCTACACTCAGCAGCTACATTGCCAATTTTTCACAGAGATGTCAAGTCTTCAAATATACTCTTGGATAACAACTTCACCGCAAAGGTTTCAGATTTTGGTGCTTCAAGATCTCTTTCACTTGATGAGACCCATGTGGTGACAATTGTTCAAGGAACATTTGGTTACTTGGATCCAGAGTATTATCATACCGGTCAACTAACGGAGAAGAGTGATGTATACAGTTTTGGAGTAATACTTGTGGAACTCTTGACAAGAAAGAAGCCAATTTTTATTAATGATTTAGGTGCAAAGCAAAGTTTGTCCCATTTCTTCATTGAAGGACTTCACCAAGGGTCTCTTATTGAAATAATGGATACTCAAGTTGTGGAAGAAGCAGACCATGAAGAGATTAGTGAAATTGCCTTCCTTGCAGAAGCATGCTTAAGGGTAAAAGGAGGAGAGCGACCGTCTATGAAAGAAGTGGAGATGTGGTTGCAATCCTTAAGAACAATGAGGCTGAGAAAAAGACATCATTTACCCGAAAAAGATGGAGATGTTGAGTCTTTTCTATGTGCAGAAGCCAAGAATTCACTCGAACATATCAACCGAGTTAATGCTACCCATATAATACCTCTAGAGACCTCTAGGTGCTACAGTTTGGAGCAAGAATATGTGTCTTCATTTAGGCGACGCTAACTGCATTATGCTAAGATAATAGAGGGTTTGCTTATATACTGCTGCATCTGAGATATCATATATTTATAAGTTACATTTAATTTCGTATCTTTGGATGAGATTGTTTCACACAGATTCATTTTATGTGTAATATGCACAATGTACTGTAGACCAGATGGCTTGTATCCTTCTATATGATGGCTTGTATCCCTTCTATAGTTTCTTTAGATGCATATAGGGTATAGCATCAGGTCCTTGTATTAAAGATAAGATTCTATAAGAACATAGTTGTGGTTGTCGACAAGTCTATTGATAATTTTATATCAATTGCCAATGGCTTAACCAGTGGCTCCGGTAGGCATCAGACTAATACATGATTTCAACTGCAACATGTTGCTGCATTTTTTGTCATAATCAGGCTAGCACATGATTCCAGTTGGCATCAGACTAATGTGAATTGACACTCATATATGAGAACAGAAAGATATGGCAAACTCACTCTTCCCTTCAATGTTCTTGCATGACAGTACCAACTTCGTTGTCCTTTCATGACATTATCAATAGCACAGCCATCACGTGTATTCAACACAGAACTTCAAAGTCACATTTGTAGATATGAAAGTATGTACAAGTCTACCCTACAGATGCAACTGATCTGCATATGGAAAATCTGAATTAGCTTGTCGCATATTAGACTTATAAAACTTCTATAAGTGCGAGCGCGCGTGGATCATCAGTACCTATATTTTGAATATTTTGTACCAACTATCGGTATTACATACATGAAGCAATAAATTCCACTGAAAATGACCATGGCGCAAGGGAGCCTACCAATTCAAGGAGACAACAGTAGCCAAGGCCATGGAGAAAATGCCTCAACCATCTGCTCATGCTGCGAGCCTTGGAGGAGAGAGGATGGGATCCCGAGCCCGAGGGGAGCAGTGAAGCATGCCCCACTCAGGCTGTTCCGCTTGCTCTAGTGACTGGTGAGTACCGACCCTGTGGCGACCTATGAACAGCAAAGTGCGGCACTCGGCAGCGAGGAGTCGAGGACGGAGCAAGTAGAATTGGTTGGCTTGGCATAGGAATTGTTGGGCCTCAAAAGATTTTCTTCAGTGGGGTCAGGGCGGTGCTTGCGTAAATGTGGCCCAAGAACTGCTGTGGGCAGCATGGGTCAAGGACGATTTTTAACACGGCAAGCATCCAGGTAGCCTGCATGCTCAATGTGCTTGGGCCTCAGTCACCGGACAATCCTACTTCCAATTTAGTTTTGTTGGTTCTTTGCCTTGATTTGCTAGCAGGTTCTTCCTTAAGAAAGTCACTGGATCACCTAACGTGATCCAAGTTATGGCTCTGACCACACTGTAGTGCCTACAGGCGTGACCCTAGTGATTGGGCCGTGGTATAGCCGTATAGTGTAAAGAACCATCCAAATGTTTAAAGCCTGCTCTCTGTTTAGGCATCTTTTCATAAACTGATTCTCTTGGTCCATATGGATTAGAGTGAAAAACGTACTAATTTTCCACCTTGAATTCAAGGCCATTGCTAATGTGGAAGCTACAGGAGAGTCACGCCTAACGTAATAACCCATAAACTTCTGAGAAGCAATGGGGCCCTTAGTAGTGATATTTTGGTTTTGTCATTTTCCATACCTACGAACGACGATCACGATGAATTAGTGGGCTGATAGTGGTAGATGTTTCGAGTAGACAGACTTGACTCAACTAAGAGCATTATCTCTATTAGCCTCTCGATAATCTATACTCGACTAAGAGCAAGGTTTTTCTTAAGTCATTGGATCACCTAACATGATCCAAGTTATGGCTCTAACCACACTGCAGTGCCTGCAAGCGTGACCCTAGTAATTGGGCCATGGTATAGTGTAACCAAATGTTTAAAGCACTACTCTGCAAATCCAATGCTAAGCACAGGCACATTTCAGTTGTCAGAGGATATGAAGTTATGAACTTTGTTCTAAATTCAGATTTCAGAGTCGTGAGTGCATCATGGTAGGTGCCCGCTCTCTGTTTAGGCATCCTTTTTATAAACTGATCCTCTCAGTCCATATGGATTAGAGTGAAAAATGTACTAATTTTCTACCTTGAATTGAAGGCCATTGATATGTTTTTAGACAAAGTGGAAGCCACTAGAGAGTCATGCCTAACGTAATGACCCACAAAATTCTGAGAAGCAATGGGGCACTTAGTCGTGATACTTTGGTTTTGTCGTTTTCCATACCTACAAACGATCACGATGAACTAGTGGGCTCTAATGGTGGTAGATGTTTCAAGCGACAGACTTGACTCGACTAACAACATCTCTATTAGCCTCTCATTAATAATCTATCTATACTCCAATATATAAATACTAAGGTAACATAATATACTTTTTATGGATATAGATGTTAAGCCCTAGGGATCATCTAGGTGTAGATAGGAGGGTGAATCGCTTACTGGTTGATTCAAAATCGGCCTAGAACATGAGTCAGGAGAGGGAGACAGTGAGAGAGGGAGATGTGTGTAGGTGTATCTGACCGTCGGCTTTGGAGGATGACGAGCCATCCATGGCGTAGTCGTGACAGAGGGTGTCGGGGTAGTAGAAGCAGTAGTGTCCGACGCGGTGTAGACGTCCGGCGTGGCGCAGAGGCGGTGGTGGCAACGGCGAAGGCGATGGCGCTTCCCGTCGCTTACAGCTCCCCTTTCTAGATCAGACTGGGGTTAGGACATCACGGTGGGGCCGGCGTCTATGGTGAATCTCATGTCTTGTGCCCCAGCCCCTACCGTCCTTTTATGGCACTGCGCGACGGGGGCCCATCAGCCAGTAGAAAGGCTGAGCGACCCCGATCAGGGCGCGGATCACGGGCCTAATTGACCGTTGGGCCAATTGGTAGAGATCAACCTAACATTCTCTCCCTTGATCTCACCTTATGTCTTAAACTTAACTTCCTCTTTCTTTTTCCTATTTTATCATAGATTAGTGCATAGAGCGTGCCTCATTGTCACGGTCAGTTGCCATTAGATTTAACAGCAACAATGCACCTCTCTGTTTTGAAACAGATACTCAACTAGGCTCTTAGTATCTAGAAATCATAGGCTTTCCATAAACCCATGTCGACTGTGTGTTCTCTGAACGCACTGGGTGGTAAGCCTTTGATAAGTGGATCCGTAAGTACTTACTCGGTATTTATGTGCTCAATGCTTTCAAAATGATTCTGAATTTTCTCCTTTACAACATATAACTTAGTGTCAATGTGTTTGGCAGCACACTTGACCTAATATCTTAGGAGTTAACTTACTTTAAATGGTTATTGTTGTTGTCTACCATTGTTAAATCCGGGTACAAATTCCCTTAACCTCCTTTTGCCTGTTCCTTAAGCCTCATGTCAAGCTATACTATGGTATGCATCACTGATGACACCACACCTATTTCTTTGGATCTTTTTTACAATAATACTCTAACTGCTAGTGTTAGCAACTGTTGTGGATTTCACTACACATCTCGCCAAAACTTAATATTTGTACCCCCAACTATTTGAGAGTACTTGTTCTTTCTTACTAAGCATGAGGCCTATGATATTTTGCAAAATTGCAAGACATTCTCATCTCCATTCCAGTGATATTTATCTGGACTGGACTTCTGCCAAAATATCCCGGATACGTAAACTGCGTCAGGGTAAGTTCTTACTTGTACTTGTACACTCATCAAGCTTCCAACAGCTGAAGCATATGGAACCGTGTTCATTTGATCGATCTCATATCGGTTCCTAAAATATTTCAAGTTCCCAAATCTATTACCCTTGACTATAGGAGCAGGCGTAGGTTTACCCGCATGCATACTTTATTTCTTTAGAATCTTTTCTAAGTATGCCTTTGCGATAGTCCTAATACCCCATTTTCTTTTATCTCGGTGAATTTCAATTCCTCGAACCTTTGACGCTTCACCAAGATCATTCACATTGAAACTTGAGGACAAAACTTCTTTTTCTCCAATGACATATTAACATCACTACTAGTGAGTAGAATGTCATCTATTTACAGGATATGGAAAATGAGTTTTCCATTCTTGAAGTTCGCATAAACGCTATTGTCCTTCTCATTTTCTTTAAAACCCAAACTTTCTCATTGTTTCATTAACTTCAAATACTACTGTCTAGAGACTTATTTTTAATCCATAAATAGATTTCTACAGGCGGCATCCCATACATTCTTTTTCTTCCATGACAAAACCTTTGGGTTGTGCCATGTTAACGTTTTCATATAAATCCATGTTGAGGAATGTCGTCTTTACATCCATCTGATGTAACTCTAAATCGTAATGTGCCAATAACACCATTTTGATTCTAAAGAATCCTTGCATGAGTCTAGAGAGAAAACTCTCATCGTAATCTATTCATCCTCATCGAATTCATTTCAACTTTCATTAAATGAGTAAACGCTTCTCATGGTTTCTTAAAATGAGGTGGGATCACCCTTCATTTGAATTTCTTTACTAACATAGACTTCATAGTCATAAAAAAACTGGTTTACTAATTCTTTGAGACCTTCTGGGGCCTCAGCTATTGGTACTTTCATATGGGGTTGTTGTTGCTCTTCATTGCCAAGAGACAATTGATTCTATAGGCTCCTGTATAACAAGATCCTTGTTTACATTATTCATCTTCTTTGAAGAGCTAACAACAGGTGTTGTATTAGTCATACAACATCAATAGGTATTGAGAAACTTGTTGCTCTTGAGTCACTGTAGTGGGCACGCAGTCCCTCTTCTCTTCAAATCTTAGGTCTCTACATACCTCTACATACCATGCTCCCCCAGATCTTCCCATCTTTTCTAAAAATGGTATATCTTTAAATATCTTATTTTGGGTTTAATCTGTTAAAACCTCATATGGCGCTTTAAGCACCACCTTAACATCTTTTTGGCTGACTACGCTATTTTCCTGTCGGAACTTTAAAAGGTTCAGGAATTTAGCTATTTCTCTGCTTAGGGGTATCATTGTTGTGACAGTTGTACTCCTCCAACGGTTTCATCTTAATTAATCTTTATCTCACTCTTAATGAAGTGTATCTTTCTTAATTGATCTTTATATTGTCTCCCTCAAAATATGGCATGAACTTTAGTGCCATAATTTTGAGAACTATTCAAAAAACCTGTGATCGAGGAGACACTTATAACTTACTTCATTCACTTGATCATGTCATGTAAATAAAGTTATTTCTTGATCCGTTTAGGAGTACACTTTCTTTATTTCACTTCAAGAACTCAATGAGGTCTTTTTATTAATTGTACTTTTGCAAGTCACGCTTACATCTTTTTCTAATCCTTTGGTTAGTATTGACCATGACGATGCATTTCTATTGTGCCACGGTCAATATTAGGACAGCATAAGAGCTACCCAAACTTCTCTTGCTATGCGGGATACAAAACATGTGAATCATCACAAAACTTCTCCCGCCATACACGATTGACTAGCATAAGTACTATACCAAAACTTCTCCCCATGCGGGATAAATCTATACACAATTTACTGTAACGAAAAATTAGTCATGATGACTAAAACATTCACTTATTTCTTCATTTTCCAATTAAATCTTTCTGTTGGTTCCAATTTAATCAGAAAATTAGTAAACTAACAAAAAATAGTCCTAAACAAGCTTGACTCAAGCCTTTTCATTCACATAGCCTAGCATTACAATTGAGTGATCTCGGTTAAAATTAACAAGGTACTTCTGCATCAATTCTACATCACCGTTGGACAGAAAATAGAATTAATGCATAAAACTCATAAATCAACTTAAAATACATATAACTACTCTTCAAAATTAAATTCTCCCGTTGGTTTGAATTTAATTAGAAGATAATCAACATTAAACTTTGTAGCGGAAACATGAGAAAATTCTTTATCTACTTTTCAGAAGCAGTTTACTTTACTCATCTACTCTCCGACAAAATTATCCCGTCCGTTCAAATTTTGACAGAGATTCAAACTAGACAAAAATCTTCAAAAATTTGCTTCTGAAAATAATAAAACAAAACAAAAAACGTCACAGTGCATTTGGGCCAAAAATACTCGCGCGTCGTGCGCTGTCGCGGCCCAGCCGTGAAAGCTGGCCTAGCCATCTGCGCGCACCATGTCGTCCCCGCGCCTAGTTCGCAACCTAGGCCTAGGCCAGGAAATCACTAGCCCACCTAGGCTAAATCCAACCCGAGCGCTATCGGCCGTTGATTTGCATCCGACGGTCATCTGCGCTTCTCGCCCGAGTAGAAACCCCACAGCGGCTGCTCCCGTCGAAACCCTAGGACCATTCATCACTTCACTTTCTCTCTCTTCCTCAGCGCCACGACGGAGAAACGACTGCAGAGTGGCACCGCCGGTCCCTTCACCGGTGAGCTCGCTCGCCCAAGGCTGAGCGGGCCACCATCGAGCGGTCTGGGCGACGGTGCCCTTAGCTCTGCGCTGCTCCACTCCTCTGACCCTAACCTTATTCTGTCTCTCCCCTTTCTCTCTCTCAGCAGCAACCATCAACCGAGTGAGCGTAGAGAGCCCCCGGAGCCGAGAAAGAGAAGGTGGCACCGTCGCTCACTACTAGAAATGTGTTCATCAATGATGATTCAGTCGTGACGCTTACAAATTTTGTCACAGAACAAGCGCTTTCTATGATGAAATTTCCAGCTTCATCATAAGTAACAAGTGACGAAGCTTTGGCACGAAGAATAATGACAAAAACAAAAGAATCGTCATAAAACAACAAAACTAAATCGTCATAGATCATTTGGCTCGTGTACCACCTCGAGGACGTGGCGCCGTGGTCCACCAGTAGGTCCCACCTTGAGGACGTGGTGATGTGGTCCCACCATTGGGTCCCAACCTCGAAGACATGGCGATGCGGTCCCACCAGCGGGTCTCAACCTGAGGACGTGGCGGCGAACAAGTGGGGCAGCGTGGCCCACACGGTCCAGCTAGACCTGCTTCCTTCCGCCTCCCTTTTTTTGCCAAAAAATAGCGCATGCAGGGAGATTCGAACCCACGACCTACTGCTAGACATGTTGGTGCGTTACCACTAGAGCACTCGCCGTTTTGTGATAAAGGCATGCATGTTTTTCTATTTGTAAACGTATAACATGATAATTGAAACTTGGTTCCCTAAATTGAATTGATCACAGTTCATGGGCCCTAAACCCATGATCGCACGGACGTGGGCGCAGACAAACCCTCGCGCCATGAGAGTAGCGTCGGGCGAGCACAGCAAATCAGCGCCGGCGATCGTCGGATGGGCAGAGCAGCGCCGGCGAGCGTGGAGCGAGGAGAGCAGCACCAGCGAGCGTGGGGCAAGGAGAGCAGCGCCGGGCAGTGGCGACGCGTGTGGGACAGTGCGGCAGTGCCGGCGAGCGTGGGGCTGGCAGAGCAGCGCATGGCGCGCGAGCAGAGGAGCGCTGGGTAGCGGCGGCGCTCGTGAGACAGAGCAGCGGCGGCGCGCATGGGTCAGTGCACCAGCATCGGCGATCGTGGGGCGGTCAGAGCAGCGCCGGCGATCATGGGGCGAGGAGAGCAGCGCCGGGCAGCGGCGACTTGCGTGGGATAGGGCAGCGGCAGTTTGCGTGGGACAGAGGAGTGCCGGCGATAGTGGGACAGAGCAGCGGTGGCGCGTGGGACAGAGCAGTACAAGGTTTGATTTGTTTTTTAATTTCTTTATATATATGCATGTGTCGGATGTGTTTTTGAATTTTGTTGAGTTTACTCTAATTTTAGGACTGAGTGCAAGGTTTATTTTACTCTCAAAACAGATGGATAGAAGCTGGATTTATGGGACACAATTCACACCTGCATATGTGAAAGGAGTTGAAGAGTTCATGAAATTTGTTAGTGAAAGATACCCCGAAGACAGCCACATACTTTGTCTGTGCAGCAAATGTCTTAATCAAAGTTTACGGCCTTAGGATGATGTAAATGACCATATACACATTTATGGAATGTCAGCTGCATACACCAGGTGGATTCATCATGGGGAGTCGGCAGATACTGTAGTAGTTGAAAATTTGGAGCAGGAGGTCAAAGGAAGTGATCATGACTTTGGGATACATGTGGATGTGGCCGATGATGATTATGATGAGGATCACGGAGTACCAGAGATGATAGGAGATCTGTATGCTGCGGCAGAGGCTGATGGAGAACAACCAAGGTTTGCAAGAGTCCTTAAAGATGCGAAGAAGTCACTTAGCCCGGGATCTAGCCATTCAAAATTCTCTTTTCTGGTGAGGATGTTGTATATCATGTCTCGTTATCGAATTGGCAATACAGCATTTTCCACAATGCTAAAGTTGTTGTCATCAGGATACCCTCAGAGTGAGTTGCCAAAATCATATGATGAGGCCAAGAAATATCTTGGAGAACTGGGCCTTGGTTTCGAAAACATCCATGTGTGCAAGAACAATTGTGTGTTGTTTCGGAAGAGGTATTATAAAGAGAATGTGTGCCCAGTATGCAAGGCATCTAGATGGCAAGATGAAACTGGGAACAAGCGGGTTCCACACAAGGTATTGAGGCATTTTCCACTTTTGCCAAGGTTGAAAAGAATTTTTGCTTCAAATCGCACTTCTGAGGAAACACAATGGCACAAGAAAACAAGGACGCCAGTCGACAATGTAATGAGCCATCCAGCTGATGGAGAAGCATGGAAGGAGTTCGACACGAGGGAACCAACCTTTGCAGATGATTCGAGGAACCTGAGGCTTGCCTTAGCTACCGATGGATTCAATCCATTTGGCAACATGAGTACGCAGTACAGTATGTGGCCAGTGCTTCTGACACCACTGAATCTCCCACCATGGGAATGCGTGAATCTAGCAAACTACTTTATGCCTTTACTCATCCCAGGTCCAAAATCTCTAGGAAAGGATTTTGATTTGTTCCTTGAGCCCCTAATTGAAGAACTGCTCGATCTATGGAAGGGTGTCAGTACCTACGATGCATGTACTGGTTGGAAGTTTAACCATCGTGCTGCCGTGCTATGGTGTATACATGATTTTCCAGCGTTGAGCATGTTATTAGGGCGAACAACAAAAGGGTATTATGCATGTATTCATTGCGACAAGGATCCGTTGTCTCGGGCAATAAGGAGTAAAATATGTTACATTGGACATCGTCGTTACCTTCCAAGGACACATGCATGGCGGAGAAGCTTGGCTTTCGATGGTAAGAGTGAAAACAAAGATCAGCCAGGCAAGTTCACTTTGGAGGAGGTCCTAGAGGAGCTAGAGAAGGTGAAAGATGTCAGGCCAGGGAAGCATCCTGAAATTATTGGAAATAAAAGGAAGCACAATGAGGGTCCAAGGATTTATAGCCGCAAAGTTGGGTTGTGGAGATTGCCATATTGGAAACATTTGAAGCTTCCACATAATCTCGATGTGATGCACATAGAGAAAAACATATGTGAAAACATTCTTGGCACATTACTCAATGTGCAGGGCAAGACCAAGGACACAACCAATGCTAGGCTAGATTTGCATGATATGGGCATAAGACCTGAATTGCACTTACAGTAGCATGGCAACTCAGTCACTGCTCCACCTGCTCCGTATGTCTTGGGGAAGGATCAAAAAATCGAGTTCTGCAAGTTTCTCAAAGGTATCAAGTTTCCTGATGGATATGCGGCTAACCTAGCAAGATACATAAGTGAAGATGGTTCGAAGGTGCAGGGAAAGCTAAAAACACATTCTTGCCACATACTCCTACAAAGAATCATACATGCTGGCCTAAGAGGACTAGTGAGGAAGGATGTATATGAAGCAGTTGTAGAGCTCGGGACCTTCGGAACTATGCAGTAGAAATCTAAGGATTGATGTTGTCAAACGGCTAAAAGAAGAAATTCCATTGATCCTATGCAAGCTTGAGAAAATCTTTCCACTTGCCTTCTTTGATGTCATGATGCACTTGGTTGTCCATCTTCCTGATGAGGCATTGCTAAGAGGACCTATTCAGTACGGATGGATGTACCCAATAGAAAGGCGGCTAGGCACTTTGAAGAATTTTGTAAGGAACAGGGCTAGGCCAGAAGGATCAATTACTGAGGCATATATGGCAAGTGACACCTTGACTTTTTGTTCTAGGTATATGGAGGATATTGACAATAGATTTAACTATGATGATGGTAGTGATGGAGAGATGCCATTGCCTGATGACATCTCTGTTTTTAAGCATGGTGTTACTCTTGTTGGATCTAATAGGAGCCAGTACATTGATGATGTTGATCTCAATAAGTTAGTTTGGTATGTGCTAAATAATTGTGAAGAAGCTGAGGAATATTTGGAGTAAGTATCTATTAGATGTTTTGGGGATTAGTTTTTTTTTATTTCTAATTTTTCAAATTATTCTTATGACTTAACTTTGCCCTGTAGCTTGTACAGGGACGATCTTGAGCAGCAAGGTGCACTTGATGTTGATAAAATGGTTGAACAAGGATTTGAAAGTGGTTTAGGTGCCATGTAAGTCACTACACATTGTGTTTCTAGGTTCAGTAAATGCATTAGTATCCATATGTAATTGGTTAACTGAGTACTTTTGTTGCAACAGATTGAGAACAAACGCAAGGAGAATCCAGAATCGGTTAGCGAAGGATTGTGGGCACTGTCATGTGGCCCAGATCTGTGAGTTAAGACTTGTGCAGCTTGCAAGGTTAATGGAGTGTGGTATAGCACTGTGGATCGTGAGAATTTCCTTCTGACACAAAATAGTGGTGTAATGACTGAAGGTTCACATGATGGGAACAACATAGATTTTTATGGAGTCCTTAAAGAGGTAATTGAGTTGCAATATAACTCAAATCTTCAAGGCCGTCGGACGGTGGTTCTATTTCGATGCGATTGGTTCAAGAAAGAAGGCAAGACGATAGGCCTTCGAGATGATAGAATTTCAAATCCATCAATGTGCAGTCATTATGGTACAAGACTGATCCTTTCATCTTAGCAACTCAATCGAAAAAGATATTTTACCTGCAAGACACATCTTTAGGTAAAGATTGGCGAGTTGTGCAGAAATTTGAACATAGGAATATTTATGATGTCGCTGAAAAAGATGAGGCCAGTCATGATGTGCATCAGGATGATTATTGTTCTGATACTGAACATGTAGTGCAAGCAGGGGCTGATAATGAGGTTACGCACAATATTCAAGGTGGAGAAGCCAGTATAATTGAAGGAAATTTACAAGACCTTATAAGCAGCAAGAAGCAACCTATTATTCGTGAAGATAGTGAGGATGAGGAGGAAGATGAGACAGTACTCCAGTACTGTAGTGATGGTGGCAATGATAACAATGATGACATGTCCCTAGACGATGAAGATGATGATTTCTAGTATGGACCTTGACGTACTATTTTGATTTCTAATATGGACCTTGACGTAATGTTTTCAATATTACAAAAACTTTGTGGGAAAGCTCTCTGTAAGTGCATTACTGTTTCTATGGTTAACATGTATATCTGTTTAACCTGAATTGACTAACTAAATATGGAATTGTCATATGACTAGGGGCGCTTGGCCATTAACCCTGACGACAAGCCAACAGAGGAAGCTTGCACCGATATGCTGCGCTCTGGGGTGCGACAAATGCATTATCGGCTCAAGAATAAATACTTCAATGGTGTACCTGCAAATGAGATTAGGACAACTTCTCCAGTTGCTTGCATGACTGATGAACAGTGGAAGGCACTAGTTGCAAAGTGGTCTGATCCAAAAAACATGGTATGGGTATCTTCTCATATATTCTTTCTCATTCAGTTTCCAAAGGATCTTCTCATTTTAAACATATCATCTCATCAATTCTTCTTGCTATACCCAGGCCCTTCAATGAAAAGCAGTGTAACACATAAATATTTTCAAACATAAAGATTCCCTAAGCTCCTAAATTGGAGCAATTAGCAGAATGTACTTGGGAAAAAAGGGTTGGTCATATATATCCTGCAAACAAAAAGGATTACAAATATGCCCTTAAATATCAGTCCATTCATCAAAGGATAGAATAACATATTCTAAAGGACAAAATCATGAACAGAACAATAGAAAGGTAGTTCATGGTGAGCATTCAGACAATTTGAGATGTACATTTCATAGAAGTTGTATAGGGGCATAAAAGAGTAGACAACTCTGCAGGAGTTGAAAAATTACCATCTTACTGTTTTTCAGATAAATAGGTATCTTGTCATATATTCTTTCTCAATCAGTTTCCAAAGGATCTTCTCATTTTAAACCTATGATCTCATCTGACATGTTCATTATCTTGTAGGAATCAAGTGAAAAGAACAAGCAGAATCGCCATAAAGTCAAGTATCATCAAGCTACGGGTTCTCGCAACTATGTGGCACACTTACATGCATATGTAAGTAAAGAGTACCCTGTACATATTTGCACTAAACAACTTATTTTGCATTTCATCTGAGAAAACTTTGTTGTAATTGGTTATCTATGAAATAGAAGAAGAAGAAAAACAATGCAGAACCAAGCACAGAACAAAATGAAGAACTTGATGCGGTGGAGGCCTTCAAGATCTGCCATACCAGCTCCAAACATGGTCTGACTGAACTAGCAAGAGAAGCAGTTGTAAGTCACGACATCTATTTCGCTGTGCCAACAACTATTCATTAATTGGATAATATGTCTTGTTTCAAACATTTTGTATTCTGTCTTTTGCTCAAAACTGGTCATAATCCAATATAGCTAGACATACTTGCTAAATAATAATCCTATGTTGTTGACTTCTACTTGTATTCAGTTACCTAACAACAAATAAATGACTCATGATTGCATACCTATTTGGCATCAGTTTCTGTCAATGCAGCATAGGTTTTTACTTTTTAAAATACATCTTGTGTGATATTTCCTCCTCAAATTAATGCAATAAGTATCAACTAATGATGGGTCATTGCTGTTTCAGTCAAATATGGAAGCTTTGAGGATAGAACCTGTTGCTGAAGGTGAGACAACAGTGTCCAGTGTGCAGGTTGTGTCCCAGGTGCTCTCCTAGAACAGCTCAAACCTTTTCTTGAAGAGTGTTGGCATCAAACCAGTGCCATCCTCCAAATCATCATCATCAAATGAAAGCGAGCTTCCGGAGCAACTAGCAGCTGAAGCTACGGCTGCTGTACAAGGTGAAATCGATGAACTCAGGAAGAGAAGTGAAGAACATGAGGAAAAGCTGGCGAGGACACAAAAGGAGATGGAGGAGTACAAGAAGCTGACAGAGATAAACAACAAGGCAATGGAGAAGAACAATACGCTGCTCAAGCATATCTTGGCCATCAACAATGCTTCTTCGACATGAGCGCTGCTCGTAGCTGCTGGTTCATTAAGCAAGGGGTCTGCTGGTGATTTTGTTTATGTAGTAACTTATGTTGCTGGTGGTTGGCAACTTTTTATTATTTCCTATGATGTTAATGTGAACCGAGATGAAACTAGTAGTTCAAATGTGATGTCTAGTGAGTTATGTGAACCGAGTTTAGAATTGTTGATTAAGTTGTTGGTCATTGGAATACTGGATCTATTAATTTATGGAAGCTTTTGGTCATTCCAGTATTATTTGCATTCTGTAATGAAATCAGCATGTGCACTTGTGATGAATTATCTGACCTTTCTGTGACGATTTGGTAATTGATTCTGTGACGAATTTCTATTTACTTCAGTGATGAAAATGAGAACCTATCACAGCAATCCTTGTGGCCCAATAAAAAGTGGACACGTGGACCACCCACATCACTGGCCACGTCAGCTGCTAAGTGGTCGGACACGTCACCTGCAATGTGGACGTGCCACGTGGACAAGACACGTCAGCTGCCAGCGTGGCAGACGTCGTCTGGCCGCCTAACAGACGGCAAGTCATGACGAAAAAGGGGCTATATCAATGACGAAAATAGATCATCATAGAAAGAATACACTTCTATGACGACGGCCATTTCGTCATAGAACAAATGCACATCTATGACGAAAATAGACGTTTCATCACGGTAGGTAAAATATGACGCGCATTCAATGACGAATACCATATCGTCACAAATTAGTCATAAAATAATATATGTGACGATTTTGGAGTCTTCAGTGACGAAAGAATAGCATCATTGATGTACACATCCCTAGTAGTGGCTGCCCCCCTCGCCAGCGTGCGCACTCCCTAGCGGGTGAGCGCGCCATCATCGAGTGGCCTAGCACGGCCGCAGTACATCGGCGCAGAGGCCCTTCCTGGGGTGATCCGGTGAGTGGAGGCCGATGAGGTAAGCCACCTCCCTAGCCCTTCCCCTTTCCCCTTGATCTTCTCTATTTGGATCTTCTTTCTTTTCTTCTTGGAGCTGGTCGATTTAGGGTTAGGGTTAGGGTTAGGGTTAGCTCTACTGTTCATCTTCCCCGTCTGTCTTCGTGGGTTAGGGTTTGAGTTGTTCTCGAAACCGAGACCCCCTTTGCTGTTCTTTTCTTCACCCTGATTAGGGTTAGGGTTCACATCGAACCCTTTGCTTAGATCCGAATCGGATTTCTCACCTTCTTCTAATTGCTGCTACCCCTACCAAACTACGCCTAGATATCGCTCTGATACCATTGTTAAGCCCTAGGGATCACCTAGGTGTAGATAGGAGGGTGAATCGCTTATTGGTTGATTCAAAATTGGCCTAAAACACGAGTCAGGAGAGGGAGACAGTGAGAGAGGGAGATGTGTGTAGGTGTATCTGACCGTCGGCTTTGGAGGATGACCAGCCGTCCATGGCGTAGTCGTGATAGAGGGTGTCGGGGTAGTAGAAGCAGTAGCATTCGGCGTGGTGTAGACGTCCGGCGTGGCGCAGAGGAGGTGGTGGCGGCGGCGAAGGCGATGGCGCTTCCCGTTGCTTACAGCTCCCCTTTCTAGATTGGACTGGGGTTAGGACATCACGGTGGGGCTAGCAGCTACGTTGAATCTCATGTCTTGTGCCCCAGCCCCCACCATCCTTTTATGGCGCTGCGCAACGGGGCTCCATCAGCCAGAAAAAAGGCTGAGCGCCCCCGATCAGGGCGCGGATCAAGGGCCCAATTGGCCATGTGTACATAACAGCTGAAAAGTGATGGTTTAGGTGGGCCATTATTCGGCTGCCTTCCACTCTGTAGATGATGAGATGACGACCCTATCGAGTTAGGATGGATGCTCTCCAAGTAGTGGACATTTTGTTGGTTTTTAATTTCGGTATTAGAAAACTTTCAACCACCTTCGAAATTACTAGAATTCAGCCAAAGTTTCGCCATTTTAGAGAGTTCAACATGAAGTACGGTTTTTTCCTAGAAATTTCTAGATCTTAATAAAATATTAGCACAGTTTAAGACCACATGTAATGAGTAAAAGAATATGCAATATAAGACATAGAAAATATGAGTCTACAGTTGTATTGCATGCATAATATGAAATGTTAGAATTTTTATTAGCCACCATCGGAATTCATGAAATTTCGCCAAAATTTGGAACGCTGGTTCATGGCCTTTAGGTGTGGAAACACGGAGACGCTGTCTCTGTATGTGGTCCAACCCAGTTAAGAACTGTGTGATATCTGGACCATGGCCTATCTCAACCGTGTATCCTTTTCGGCTTTGCCTATGTATACACACCGCTGTAGTGACAACTTCCTAAAAACTAGCGATGGAACGTATCGAATACATATATGAAATTGATATATGAATGTTACTACTCTCTCCATACTGGTAATTAAGGTCGTTTTGATATAATTTAGCATACCAAGAGTAATTAATTAGGGTGCATGTTTCCCTGTTTTTCCATATTAAACAGGATTACGGGTATTGTACATGCAACAGAATTTTACAACCTGAGTGGTTAGCGCATCGGGACCAAAGGCAAGAGACCAATGTTCGAACCCTCTTTGGCGCGGTATTTTTGCTGGATGCGTGAATTTTCCCTGCCAGTGTGCGTTGGCGCTCGTAGAGGATTGGTGCGTTGCATGTTGCATGGAAGGGGGAGCGGAGGGGACCGGCTACCGAAGGGTGGTGGTTAATGGGGGGGAGGCGTGCGCATACAGTAAACCAGGAGTTTAGGGGCATTAGCGTCCAAAACATGGTTTCAAGTGCTAAAACGACTTCATTTGTGCAAAGACTCCAAACCCCTAAAACGACTTTCATTTACAGTACGGAGGGAGTATTATTTATTATAATTTTGTTCGATGTGGATACGGATCTAAATATGCTCGAATCTGTTATCTGTTATACTACTTAAAAAACACGTAGAGCTTTCGTCCAGTTCCGAATTTGGTGCGCGTGCCTCCGAGTTCCGAGTACGGATATGATAGAGCTTTCGTCCTCCGAGTTCTGAGTACAACCGTATCCTTATCGAATACTACGACGACTACGTGCGTGCCTCCGAGATCCGAGTATATCCGTTCCTTATTGACTAGCTACATCCGTATCCTAACCTCATAAAAAAAAACTGCATCCGTATTCCTTATTGACTACTCCTACTACGACCACGGGTGCCCAAAAGCAGCAACAGCTGGGCCACATCTGCGCGCGCCCACGGTCCTACATGGCATGCCCACATGCAATTGTCCAAGTTCTTTTCACGGTTGGTTCTTTTGACGGTAGGTACTGGTGGTTGGCTGACGTGTCACCGATCAAGTTTGCCCCTGAACCCTCGCTCAAAATCGTGATTACTCGTGACCATGAATGGTGAAGTGCGCCAGCAGCACACGAACGAGATGTTGTTGATGGACGCCACGAACTGGACCCACTCGGGCCCTGGCAGGTACCGTTGACAGCGCACGCGTGCGTGCTGAGCCCTGCGATTAAGAAGAAGCGCCAGTCGATGTTCCACGGCGCGGTGGCCACGTATTTCGATCTCGCGAGGCTGCGGAGCTTCGTGGTTTGATCTGCGGCAAGATCCGCACGAAGAAGACTGGGTGGTTGTTCTGGGCTGCAGATGAAGAGCCGAAGGGGTTGGGGTCCTCGTACTCAAGGACGCCGACGACGGTGGTGTTGTCGAACGTGCCTAGCGTGTGGTGTACCACCACACCTTCCCTTCATGTAGTAGCTCGCGCCGGGGTACATCGGGCTTGACATAGAACGCGTCGACGTCGACGACGGTGAGCATGTGGTTGGCAATAGAGAAGAAGAGCTCATCGTTCAGTGTGGCATTGATGAGCCGTGGTGTTCATGAGCCGAGGCAAGAATTTCTTGTCGGGCTTTATGTACACACAAAATTCATGACTCCGTGCGACGCACATGCACATATCCAGTACTAATACTAAACATATAGTTCTCGTATGGATTCGCATCTAAGTACCCATTTAACTTTGTTATATGTAAATATCCATGTAATGAATTTTAGAAATAAATCATGTAATGGGATATCAAAATATAATAAGTATACTAGACTTTTTGGGGCTCATGTTCATCTAAAAACTATCAAAGTGACCGTTTTAGTCTTAAACTTTATATTTTGGATTCAGTTTCACCTTGTATTAGTCCTTGAACTTTATATTTTGAATTCAATTTTACCTGTGAATAGCAAAGTGCATTTTAATCCTTCAACTATTTCTTTGCTCATTGTCATTACTTGCCCTACATGGAACGTCGTAATGTCGCGCCTGTTAGCTCTAGGACCACTCACGATTTAAGATAAATGGTCACCGTTAGGTCCTAGTGCCCCTGACATTGTCCCTAGCTATCGAATTGGACATCACACATTCGATATTTATATCCATATAATTCAAAATAAATATAAATATAGATCCAAATATCCTTGAATATGAATGATTGGATCGTTCAGATCCGTATCTTGTTTGGATATCATATATTCATATTGTTCAACTACAATTGTTGGGGGAGCCCATACGGAGTATGGGCCAACTCCCCCTTGAAGAAGCCTGATGAAGGAATAATGGCGGAGGCTGTCCCTAAAACGGCGGAGGCTCTATCCAAAACGGCGGAGGCTCTCCCCAAGACGGCGGAGGCCTAGCGCAAGGATAATGGCGGAGGTTCTCCCCGAGATGGCAGAGGCTCTCCCCAAGATGGCGGAGGACTAGTACAAGGATGACGATGAGTTTCTCCCTGGGACGGCGGAGGCTCTCCTCGGGACAGCGGATGCCTAGTGCAGTGATCATGGCGAAGGTGTTCCCCGAGGCGTCGGAGGCCCACCAAGGTGCGGGGCGATCAAGTCAGCAAGGCATACGTGAGGACAGTTGATGGGCCTCCAGTGGGCGTCGGCTTAGGCCCAAGGTGAAGACATCGCGAGACGGTGTGATGAGAACACCCCTGAGATTAGACACTAGGGCTGGAATGTACCGTAGCAGTTGAGGGGCACTGTTGTAAACTCTGTAAAGTGGTAGTTGAGCCATATAAATAGGGAACACTTGTAACTGTACAGGGGGCTGGTGAATGAATTAATGAAACCCTAGTTCTTGTGAGTCTGTATTTGATCCTCATTCTCTCTTTTAGGCAGTGCCTCTGCCGAAGCTAGAGTCCGGAGCCTCGGCCAAAGTCGAAGGCCTCCGCCCCTTTCTTACTCCCACTTTGCCAAAGCCTACTGAATCCCTCGTTTAGCGACCTTCTAGCCGGAGCCTCTGACGGATGATCTTGTCCGACAGGAGTGCGCCGCGTTCAGGGACCTCCGCCCGTCTTAGGCGGAGACCCCAACCTAAGACGAAGGCCTCCGCCCACTTCTCACTCTTGTTAGAAACCGACGTTTCAACAGTGGCGCCCACCGTGCTCGGCACGAATTTTTCTGCAGAGCTAGAAGTTGGAGCCCTCGTCGGCACGCCTTCTCCGGCCCGTCCTTCGCCAGTCACCACTGGCCTTCATCGCCGACATTCTCTGGCTAGACCTTCATCAGAGGACCTTCTCCGACCTGCCTTCGTCGACGCACCTTCTTCGGCTTAGCATTTGTTGCAACGACTTTGTTAGCAGACTGGCAGTGAACCTCAAGGGACGGTAAGAACCTTTGGGCGAAGGTATGAGTGTACGACATACTTACACCTCCGTAAAGACTATCTGAGATCTTAAAAAAAAAGAATTTTTAGCTGAAATCCTAAAGCCTTCGGCCGCTACTACTTAAAAAAGTTTCTACAAAGATTAGAAAGCCTTCAGAAATAAAAACAGCACTACCCTCTGATTTCATCTTTGCTCACATTTTTATATTTTGATAACTCCGCACTCTGCTCTTATTTCTATTTTTGCTAATAACTTCGCAAAATCCAGTAAAAAGTTTTATGAGTCTGGATTTCGTAACCAGATCTTCTCATCATATTGATCGTACAACCTCCGCTAGCCACTATGATGCCTTTACTCTGTTTATGAAAAGATGTGCAGAATCTATATAAGCCTTCAGAGATTTGGATCACATATATGCTACCTTTGCAACCTTGGCGATCCAACGCATACACCATGCAGAGCTGCATCTGCAACTTTGCAGGAAAGGTCTCGTAACAGCATGTCAACGTTGCACCCTGCAAAGCTTGAAACTCAATGCTCCTCCAGAGGCGCGCATGTTGTCGGAGGTCACGCAGAGCCACCAAACCGCGGCTCTGCATCGCACTAAGGCGAAGGCACATGACATGCACCTCCGGCCAGCAAGACATGGAGAAACGCCCTCGATTCGTCGACTCCACCATCTGCCGACACTAATGGTGCAGTGCGCGGAGGCCCCACCACCAGGATGACGGTTCCTCAGACTGTGCTTGCAGGACGCTACCGGTGACCCTGGCGCAGCCTCCGCCCCCGCTGCAAAGCTAACCAAGTGCCAATGTTACCTACGTGTGTGCAGGTAACCAGAGGAAGGCGCTCGCGGACGGCGCGGGCGCGCCGGTTCGCCCTCCGCTCATAGGGGCAAAGACCCAAGCAGGAGGACGGCAATACTTTGCCCGCTGCCGGGATGGTGCTGGCGATCGACCTCTGGCCCAGCGCCGACCGTGCCCACGCGGAGGCTGCATCCTTCGCCGCGACTCCCAAACAACTCCGGCCTCGATCTACCGCCCATTCCACCGGCTGCCGGGATGGTACTGGCAAGGCCGTCGGCCTCCGGCGATCTGTCCCAATGATGACCGCGTTCCGATCCGGACCACCCGGCGTCTGCTACACCTCCCGAGAGCGAAGGTCCCGGTTTTCCATCACCACTTGAGTGACGCGAAGGCAAGGTTGTTTTTTCATCTGCTCGACCATATGCATGAAGTGTGCAATGCATCGACTGCTGGGCAAAGGCCACAACAATCATCGCTGTCAGCCTGACTGGTTAATTGGAATTATGTTTGTCTCTGGAGTCTGACAGAGCTATCACATCAGGCTTTACCTCTCGCCATTTGTGCTTTTATATTCGGCTCTTGGTGTATGCGTGTCTCCAACTCTCCATTCTCCTAGCAGTATATGGAGCAGTACACGGAGACATCTTTGGCAACCTATGACTCTAGCCAGTTTTTGCCTTCGGCTCGTATCATGTTTGGCCCATCTATTTTGAGCATGAGCCTTCGAATGACCATGCAAAACTCCAATCAATGCTGCTGCCCAAAGATAAGTATGCTGCCCACCTTAATATTAGCCTTCGTACAAAAAAAAGTTCATATACATATACATGAGCTAACCTTCTTGAATTGAGATCGTCGTGTCCTTCGCGGGCACATGGGTCTTAAATGAGCAGCCCCACCTACGGAACCTCTGCACGCTAACCAGATTACCTTGCAAGCTTTTGTGCTCTATGTGCATGCGCAGCTTGTTCCTTGGCACTGCATTGGTCGAAGGCCGAACACACGCAGAAGGGCGAAGGTACAGCCAGGCGGGCCTCCGCCACGGACCTCCGCTCCCAGACTCCACACCAACCATGCCCGCGCGGAGGCTGCATCCTTCGCCACAACTCCGGAACAACTCCAACCACGTCAAGAAGTGAAGGGGGCCAACTGATTTTTATCCGCAGCTGCCGGCCCAACATGTTGGCAACGAAGGATTTGACCTCCGACACAAACCGCAGCTAAGTTGCTTAACTTTTCGCAACTTCGAATTCTTGGACTACAACACCAAAGGTATCAAAATAGCATAAGAGAATACTTTTCATCAGCTTATAATCCTAACAAAATTCGCCCTTGACATTTATTTTTACACATTCTTGGTCTAACCTTTGCCTCTCGAGGCAAATTTCGTAAACCAACCTTCATGTACAACTTGTCACCAATGTGACCAAAAAAACTTGTTGTGGCCTTCGCCGCGTCGAAAGCATGGCCTGAGTGGCTATACATGCTTGGCCCCGACCCGGCTAACTTAAAACAATTTTCAACTGTTGTCGAATCTCTTTTTCAATAACATGCAGGTCACCAGCGCTGTAAGTATCTCTTATCCTCCCAAGCTAACCCCCTTAGAATATATTTCATTTGTTATATGCGCGTTTGCACCTCCTCAAGACAAATCAGCCAGTACTCCTCATCAGGCAATTCTTCTCGTTAAGTGATCAGCCTTCGTCACATATCTGTCCAACAACTCTTTGAATCAGTCAGTCAGTGGTTCTCATGGAATATTCAACACTTATCAGAAAACTCAGTGATCCTCTATGAGTCAGTGAATATTCATCTATAAATGGCCTTCTCCACCTTCGACACGTATTGGCCTTCACCAGTCAATAACCTTCGTCAGCCTTTGGCCTTCGTCAGTTTGAGCCTCCGTCAGTCATGGTCTTCGTTCATCAATCAGTGGACTTCACATATTATTGGTTTTAGGCAGCCTACATCAGTCATAGGCCTTCGATAGTGAGCAAACTCTATCAGTCAGTGGCCTTCGTCAGTTAGTTGGTTTCCATCAGCATTACACCTTCGGCAGTGACTAAACCTTTGAGCCCTCTAACGCTAACACTTTCCCTCATTTTTGCAGGTGGCGTTGTTCAATTTTTTCCTTAAAGTATTTATAATATATTAATATGCATCAACCCAATGTTATTTTGTCTAACCTTCGTAGGGAACTTATTACTTATATATTCAATACTAGTTACATCCATACCCGTGCAGGTCCTCAAATGGCAGCATTCGCAAGCTATCTGAACTATAACCCTCTCATATAATGTAGAGCTTATCTTTTATTCAAACTTTACCATCATTTTTGCAGGATGCATAATAACTTTACACCTTTTAAATATTTTTGCGCAAATGCTATCATTCTCATCATCGCATACATATATTGCGTAAGTGCATTGCAATGCATGGCCCGGGCCAACCAGAAGAAGTCCCGAGAATACACGTGCGCCATGACTCTGCATCAAAATCCTGGAAGAAGTCCCGAAACAACACGGGCACCAGGTCACGAAGCTAAGGCTGTCGTGCCGAGAATACACGGGCGCCATGACTCTATGCATCAAAATCCTGGAAGAAGTCCCGAAACAACACGGGCACCAGGTCACGAAGCTAAGGCTGTCGTGCCGAGAATGCACGGGTGCCGTGACTCTATGCATCAAATCCTGGAAGAAGTCCTGAACCAACATGGGCACCAGGTCACGAAGCTAAGGGTCTCGTGCTACCTTCACGTATCATATAAATGACTAACCATCTTTTGCAGCTAGTGGAAAAGCCAGTGCCTTTCCGGGTGTCGAAAGACTTGCAAAGCAAGCCAATATTCGACGAAGCTATAATGCCCAACCTAAGTCCCTAAAAATGAAGGAGATCAGCTCAGTTGCATTTTTACGACTTCTCCGGCCTTCGACACGCGGCGTCGGCGTCTATGTCGGCAGCGCCTTCGCTAAGCTCTTCGGCATGAGGGGCTCCGCTACCATCTTCGGTAACTTCACCAACATCGCCTCCGCCAAAACACCTTTTTGTTAGGAGGGCCTTCGCCAAGCAGCTTTGCAGGAGGACCTTCGGCAAAACCATGATAACTAGCCTCCGCCAACGCGATGGCATGAGGGGCTTCATCGACACCTTCATCGTGTACAACAACATCGCCTCCGTCAAACAACTTTTGCAATATGGCTCAAGAACCTCCGTCGACACCTTCGACACCAAGTTCTACAACACCTTCGTCGACGTCTACATCGGCAAACTTGCTTCTGAACACCTAATTCCACTACTACAACTGCGTCGCCTACACCAAGCGTCACTAAGGACTTGGTCACAAACGCCAGCCAAGAGGGGCTAGGGGAGTGCACCGGAGGACCAACCACTCAGGAGCGTGAGGTCTTTTGTCTGGCGCTCGTGAGCGAAGATTTATTTGAAGACATCCACCCAAAGAAGGATCGGAGACGAAGACCTCCGCCTGAAGAAAAGACGAAGACCTCCACCCAAAGAAGGATCGGAGATGAAGACCTCCGCCTGAAGAAAAGACGAAGACCTCCACCCAAAGAAGGATCGGAGACGAAGACTTCTGCCTAAAGAAAAGATGAAGACCTCCGCCCAAAGAAGGATCGGAAATGAAGACCTCCGCCCGAAGAAAAGTCGAAGGCCTACGGAGGCCAGCACGCCAAGACGATACCAGACTCGGAGGTGAAGACCTCGGAGATGAACACCTGCGAAGGCCTTGGAAGCAAAGACCTGCGCATCATGAAGGCACTAGAGGCGGAAGACCCAAAGGCGATTGAAGACCCCTGCATCGAGAAGACATGGAGACAAAGGCCCATACATCAGGCCTTGGAGACACACCTGCTGAGGGGCACTGTTGTAAACTCTGTAAAGTGGTAGTTGAGCCCTACAAATAGGGAACACTTGTAACTGTACAGGAGGGCTGATGAATGAATTAATGAAACCCTAGTTCTTGTGAATCTGTATTTGATCCTCATTCTCTCTTTTAGGCAGTGCATCTGCCGAAGCTAGAGTCCGGAGCCTCGGCCAAAGTCGAAGGCCTCTGCCCCTTTGTTACTCCCACTTTGCCAAAGGCTACTGAATCCCTCGTTTAGCGACCTTCTACCCGGAGCCTCTGACGGATGATCTTGTCCGACAGGAGTGCACCGCGTTCAGGGACCTCCGCCCGTCTTAGTTGGAGGCCGGCCTCCGCCCATCTTAGGCGGAGACCCCAACCTAAGACGAAGGCCTCCGCCCACTTCTCACTCTTGTTAGAAACCGACGTTTCAACAACAATATTATTTTTTTCATTCCAATAATTAAATATAATTTCCAGCTTATAGATAAAAAGATATTATTTTTTTATCATAATTGGTTATTAGTTGAGCCTCATGCTAGAAATAGATAAGAAAAAGTTTTAGATTTGTTGTTGTTCTAATTTACCCACGTTTTCTTAAATTACTCCCTCTATTTTAAATTGTAAGTCATTCTATCTCTTTTTAGTGTATATCTAGGTATATCGCAATAGTAATATGTCTATAAAAGTCAGAATAATTTATAATTTAGAATGGAGGGAGTACTAAATAGTGTTTATAGCAGCTATAATTATTCCACAAAAATAATGTATAGTAAGATATATATAAAAATGACACTATTACAAGATAACATTCCAAATAACATTAGAATTATTAAGATAAAATTTTCTATTTGACATTGAAAAAATTTGTGCTCTCTTATTTGATAACCAAACTTGAAATCTTATTTGTCTACACTTTCAATTTTCCTTACCTATCTGATACTTCCATCAGTTTCAAGGTGTAACGGTGAAAGGTCCTAATGGCTAGAGTGGGGTGAATTGCCTATAAAAATTTCTATAACAACACTTAACAAGGTGGTTAGACAATTATGAAGCGGAGCGAGTGTTGCGCTAGGCTACTAAAAATTACAAGCCATCTACCATAATTCTAGTTACTATAGTCTCTAATTCACACAAGGGGCTAAGTCACTACTAATAAGTTAGTGAGCTCTAAAAGACTAACTAAAGAGCCAATCTAACCACTACACAAACCAGAAAGGTAGCTCTCAAAACTAACTACACTAAAGAGCTTAGCTACACTAGAGAATGTAAATACAAGTGAGGGTAGTGAAGATATACCGACGTGGCAAGCGATGATCAATCAATCAATCACAAGGAAACCAATGAAATCCTCAGGACAAGATGACACAATGATTTATCCCGGAGGTTCACTTGCTTGCCGGCAAGCTACGTCCTCGTTGTAGTGATTCACCTACTTGGAGGTTCACGCGCTAATAGGCATCACATGCCTAACCCGCAATCGGGTGCCGCCCAACCAACACCAGATAGGGAAAGGTCAAGAACCCCTCATAATCACTACAATCGGAGCCAGAGACAATCACCTTTCTCTGCTCGACGATCCTCGCTGCACCAAGCCATTTAGGTGGCGGCAACCACCATGAGAAACGAGCGAAATCCACAGCGAAACACAATCATCAAGTGCCTCTAGATGCAATCACTCAAGCAATGCACTTGGATTCACTCCCAATCTCACAAAGATGATGAATCAATGATGGAGATGAGTGGGAGGGCTTTGGCTAAGCTCACAAGGTTGCTATGTTAATACAAATGTCCAAGAGAGTGAGCTACAACTGGCCATGGGGCTTAAATAGAAGCCCCCACGAAATAGAGTCGTTGGGCTCTCACTGCAGCCCAACTCGGGACGACCGGACGCGCCGACCAGGTATGATCGGACGCACCCCTCAGCGTCCGGTCAACCATCGCCATCCACGTGTCACCTCCGTTCAACCTCGCGCGTACGATTCCAATGTTCAAATTCAAACCCTCGCGTGTTAATTTAAGACCAGACTCGCGGCAACACGACCTGACGCGCCAACGCGGCATCCGATCGCTCCTGCGCCCGAGCCAGCCACACAGTGACCGGACGCGCTGCTCCTCGCGGCTTCTCAGCGTTAGGTCACTTCCAGTAAGCATCCAGAGGCGAAATTTTGCGACCGGGCACGTCAGATCACACATGATCGGATGCGTCGGTGAGTTAGGTCAACTCTGCTTCGCTCTGTTGCTTGCGTCAGCGTACGTCATACACGACCGGACGCACCTCCGTCGTGTCAGGTCACTACTTGTGCCAGCGTCCGGTCAGGGATTGACGCCATGCTCTTCACTGCACCGATGACCGGACGCGCTGAACCCCGAGTCCGGTCACTGTGTGACCTGCGTCCGGTCAGAGGAAAACAGCTCCTCCACTTCACCAACTTCTCCACCCTTGAACAAATACGCCGACCACCAAGTGTATCACCTTGTATACGTGTGTTAGCATTTTTTCACAAACAATTTCAAGGGTGTTAGCACTCTACTAGATCTAAATGCATATGCAATGAGTTAGAGCATCTAGTGGCACTTTGATAACCGTATTTCGATACGAGTTTCACTCTTCTTAATAGTACGACTATCTATCCTAAATGTGATCACACCCACTAGGTGTCTTGATCACCAAAACAAAAGGGCCCTATCAAATTCACCTTTGACTTGAGCCCATTTTGTTTTTCTCTTTCTTCCTTTTCAAGTCGAGCACTTGATCACTATGGCCATCACTACCATCAACAAGATCTTCATTTGCTCCACCACTTGGAATAGTGCTACCTATCTCATGATCACTTAGAGCAAATAGGTTAGCACATAGGGTTTCATCAATTCACCAAAACCAAACTAGAGCTTTCAAACGGTATTAAAATCCAATGTAAAAGACCGTTTTGCCCCTACTGCCTCACGTGCAGCCATAGCCTCCTCACCGGCGGTGAGGTTGGAAGCCGACACGATGCGTGGGATGGGTGCGCAGGGGAAGCCGGCAGCCGGTTGCGCGGGGCATGGGTCAGCGGCCGGGGAAAGGGCATGCGGGCGAGACCGGGCATGCGCGGGCGCTGGCCTAGGCGCGAGCAATTTTCGGCGCCACATGGGGCCGCAGGTGGTGGTAGCTCCGGGGCATGAGGAGGCTGTGGCGGCGTGTGAGGAGGCAGGGCGTGGGCGGTAGCAGGCCATGGCAGCGCGTGGGGGCCACAGGGCGCACTGGCAACGGGCCCCGATAGCGTGGGTGGCAGCGGCGACAGCTAAGCAAGGCGAGAGAGACGACCAGTGGGGACGGCCAGTCACGGCGAGAAGAAAGGGAGAGAGAGGAAGAAGAAAGAGACAGAGGGCAAAAACGTCATTTCACAGTTGTTATCTCACCTCCTAAGCCAGAAATAAATATTTTAGTACGTCTGGTGTCCTTCAGCAAATGTGGCACAAACTAGAGTGTTTGCTAGCAAATCAATCTTCTTCGGTGTCCGCTGGCAAAGCGACCTCACTTTCGGTGTCCGCTGGCAATTTTTGCCATGTTTTTTTTCTTAATTTAAGTATGCTAGAGATAAGTTCTTTGAGAATAATTATATAATTGAATGCATATTTATACCCATTATTCATCATATATTTGCTTAAATTTATTGTGATTACCATATGCCGCTATTGGAACTTAGCATCCGCAATAGTGCCTCCTATCTTGACACCAATTCACTACCAGCTCGCGCTATACACTTTTTAGTACCTTGTAGTTCAAAGACTACAAAGACTATTGTGCCTATATACGACCAAAACAACGCTTGACCTAGTATTAAGGTTTCGTATTTCTTAAGTTGCTGATTCCCACTTTCACATGCAAGACTGGTGAACAAGATAAGGAGATCTCACTTCTTTTCTTGTTTGGCTAAAAATAACCATGCATGCAAGATCTAAAGAGACTCGCATACACGTATTAACTTTGCAGGTTAGCTTCTCAAAGAAGATAGATAGCGTAAGGAATTGATTTCAGTTCTCTCTTTTTTTTTTCAAAAAAGAAAAAAGATACATAGCATGAGATGCAGACCAGACGTGTAATCCTTAATCATCCAGCATGACAGTGTTGCCAAATGAACGCACTTGGCGAGCCGTTAACTCGTTTATTTGGTTTTGCCATGGCCCATTAGCAATGAACTTTGGGAGCTAGCTAGTGAGCAACGCACTTGGCGAGTCGTTTTTGGTCCCAGCGACGACTGAATTATAGTTTGATAGGTATGCATTTAATAGAAATGAAGAACTCGTAGATTTGTTTTTCAACTCTAGAGTAAACTAAAATTCGAATTTAATCAAAACCTTTGACCGGTATAGTATTGTTTCGGACGTCACCAAAATAGATAAATTTCACAGAAATTCGATCATTTCGGGCCTGAACCCTGGTAAACTCTCAATCACGCACTGTGATATGCCTCATAACTACCAGACCACACACAGTCATATAGACGCTAGCCAAAGCGACCGCGCGTGAAGTACCTGGCAGGCGACGAATAACATCTGCTGGGACAGGAGTATTATGGCGTTGGCGTGTTAGGCCCTGTTTAGATCCCACCCAAAATCCAAAATTTTTCAAGATTCCCCGCCACATCAAATCTTACGGCACATGCATGGAGCATTAAATGTAGGTAAAAAGAATAACTAATTGCACAGTTTGCCCGTAATTGACGAGACGAATATTTTAAGCCTAAATAGTCCATAATTGGATAATTTTTACCAAATACAAACGAAAGTGCTACCGTAGCCAAAAGCCAAAAATTTTCGCATCTAAACGGGGCCTTAATTTGCTCCTGACAGGAGTATCTACGCGTGCACGAAACTGTATCGATGCCTTTAAATATGCGTAGTCCCGTAACCTAGAACCCCGACACTAATAACACCACGAAGACAAACTGATTAGCTTAATGATGAGCTCTGCCTCACGTGCCGCCATAGCCTCCTCACCGGCGGTGTGGTTGGAAGCCGACGCGACGCGTGGGCCCGGTGCATAGGGGAAGCCGGCAGCCGGTTGCGCGGGGCATGGGTCGGCGGCCGGGGAAAGGGCATGCGGGCGAGACCGGGCATGCGCGGGCGCCGGCCTAGGCGCGAGCAATTTTCGGCGCCACATGGGGCCGCAGGTGGTGGCAGCTTCGGGGCATGAGGAGGCTGTGGCGGCGCGTGATGAGGCAGGGCGTGGGCGGTAGCAGGCCGTGGCAGCACGTGGGGGCCACAGGGCGCACCGGCAACGGGCCACGATAGCGTGGGTGGCAGCGGCGACAGCTAAGCACGGCGAGAGAGACAGCCAGTGGGGACGACCAGTCATGGCGAGAAGAAAGGGAGAGAGAGGAAGAAGAAAGAGACAGAGGGCAAAAACATCATTTCACAGCTGTTCTCTTACCTCCTAAGCCAGAAATAAATATTTTAATACGTCTGGTGTCCTTCAGCAAATGTGGCACAAACTAGAGTGTTTGCCAGCAAATCAATCTTTTTCGGTGTCCGCTGGCAAAGCGACCTCACTTTCGGTGTCCGCTGGCAATTTTTGCCATGTTTTTTTTTCTTAATTTAAGTATGCTAGAGATAAGTTCTTCAAGAATAATTATATAATTGAATGCATATTTATACCCATTATTCATCATATATATATGCTTAAATTTATTGTGATTACCATATGCCGCTATTGGAACTTAGCATCCGCAATAGTGCCTCCTATCTCGACACCAATTCACTACCAGCTCGCGCTATACACTTTTTAGTACCTTGTAGTTCAAAGACTACAAAGACTATTCTGCCTATATACGACCAAAACAACGCTTGACCTAGTATTAAGGTTTCGTATTTCTTAAGTTGCTGATTCCCACTTTCACATGCAAGACTGGTGAACAAGATAAGGAGATCTCACTTCTTTTCTTGTTTGGCTAAAAATAACCATGCATGCAAGATCTAAGGGCATGTACAACCCACAGACAGGTGTTCATCTCTAAGCGCCTCAAATCTATCATACAGACAGGTATAAAGACAGGTCATACAACCCACAGACAGGGAGACGGTCTCTAAACTGTTTAATGCTTTGCATGTAGTTAGGATCAACTATAAATAAATTTTTGTATACAATTATGTGGCTATTTGATAGAAAATGTATCAAGGATAAATAAGAGCAACATAATTACAATATTTTTAAAAACCATCAATATAATAATTATATTTCATATAGATGCAACGTCTTTTATCTAATTTCCTTTGTTGCCATATGTGCTCGATTAGATCCTTCTTGAGTTTCCTATGTGTTGGCCGAGCTTTGATAGTGGAAGACAGATCCTTCTTGAGTTTTCAGAATACAAATACATGTATCACAGAGTAGTATAGCAGCATTGCTTCTCTGCACAGAAAGACACCACCATCAGTCCATCACAACCCGTGCCTGAATCAGAAGACAGATATGGGGTTTGCACATGTAAGATAGCTTGGCTGCCGCGCCCGGGACCGAGACGGCGTGGTCAGAGAGCATGCCGGAGCGGGGAACGCGGTGCCGTCGCCGCCAATGCCCAGTGCAGGGATCCTCCGATCCTCCGTGCGGCAGCAGCTGGAGATCGTATTTAGATGTCAATAATCACCTCAGAAAAGTCAAGGTTGACTGCATTAGCTCTGTTGCCCATCATCTTCACAACTTTGGCATACTGTATATTATCTGTAACTATTTTGGTGAGTTCTGGAAAGTGCCAGCCATACCATTCACGAACTCTCATGGCGTAAGTGTTAAGCTCCTTGTCAAGATCATCCAATAATCCAATGGCTTGAATGATCATGGTATCAACCTGTGTAACAGAAACAATAAAAAAATCACTTAACAAATCGAAATTGTTTCTTTGATTTGATAAAAAAAGAACTAGAAGAATCTTCAATAGTCAAAACTTGCAAGATGTTACATATTATGAATGTTGCAAAAGTAAGATAACATAGAAACACCAACAGGTAATCATAGGATAAATATGCATGAGTACAATATGAAAAATGGTAATTACATGCCAAGCACAAATGATGACGACACAATAAAAGCCAGACACAGAGCATAGAACAACATGGTAGATAAAATTGGCAGTAGCACCCATATAAGACTCACCTTCTCAGGACTGAACTTCAGCTTATACCTAGACAAGCTGTGGGACAATCCCAAGCTCATTGGACCAAGGTCTTGTGCACCCAACCCAGTTACAAGCTCGGTGAGCTGATTTCTCAGCCCTCTCATCAGCTCCATCACAGCACTATTGTGAAGGCAGTCAATTTTCTGCAACACAATAGAAATGTAATGAGGGATGGTCATTCAAAAAAAAGTAACAAATTGAGAAATACTACTGACCAGCTTTTCTGAGAAATAAATTGACGCCATTTGTTCAAAACTGACAAACGCAGAATGTCATAACGTGACAGATCCTACGCCGGGAGCATGAAATGAAAAAAATAAAAAACCGTTTGTGCTCCGAACTTCTGAAGGTTAAGAGAATCACAAACCTTTCTTGCTGAGTCCGACGTCGTGAACTCCTTCCATAGATCCTGCCAACAACAAGAACACAAAGGCGTAGCACATTAGCACTGATAACTCAAAAGAAAAGCACGGAGCAGACCAAATTTAACGAACCCAATCAAAACCAGACTCTAGAAATTGCAGCGGCGGTGACTCACCTCGACCTTGTCGAGCTTCCCCTCGTCGAGCACCTTGAACAGGGCGAACCCAGCGGGGGTTTCGAAGAGCACCAACATCTCCGCCCACAACCAGTCCCCCGACTAACTCAGCTGAAACAACAGATACCCACTCCCCTAACCTGCGTCGAACGAACGCCCATGGGACCAAATTAGACAGAGGAATACGTGCGCCAACCGAATCGGGCTGTTGAGAAGGCAGAAACCCTCGAACCTGGGGGAGATTCGGCGGTGGACGGCGCAGCGCGAGGCGACGAGGGGTTTCGCCTGCGGCGGCCGCGAGACGAGAAGGGATGGGGGAAAGGAAGCCGCCGGGCGGGAGGCAGCAGCTGGAGGTCGTCCGCATCCGCGCGGACATCTCGAGCACCGTCGCTGAAGAATATTTTGGCGCGACGGCTCCCTCCCGCCCGCGCGAGCGCCCCGGATCTGCGCTCCGTCGAGTTGGGAAGACGGCATCGTACAACGCTGCTCGGGTCGTCTTCTCAGCATCGGAGCACGGGCCGGCTCCGTCGCCTCGCGAGGCGACGCTGGCTCCGTCTCCAGGCTTCGACAGGGGATTTTTGTAAAAACGGCGACGAAGGGACGGGGTCAAGAGACCCGTTGTACGTGCCCTAAAGAGACTCGCATACACGTATTAACTTTGCAGGTTAGCTTCTCAAAGAAGATAGATAGCGTGAGGAATTGATTTCAGTTCTCTCTCTTTTTTTTCAAAAAAGAAAAAAGATACATAGCATGAGATGCAGACCATACGTGTAATCCTTAATCATCCAGCATGGCAGTGTTGCCAAATGAACGCACTTGGCGAGCCGTTAACTCGTTTATTTGGTTTTGCCATGGCCCATTAGCAATGAGCTTTGGGAGCTAGCTAGTGAGCAACGCACTTGGCGAGTCGTTTTTGGTCCCAGCGACGACTGAATTATAGCTTGGTAGGTATGCATTTAATAGAAATGAAGAACTCGTAGATTTGTTTTTCAACTCTAGAGTAAACTAAAATTCGAATTTAATCAAAATCTTTGACCGGTATAGTATTGTTTCGGTCCTCACCAAAATAGATAAATTTCACAGAAATTCGATCATTTCGGGCCTGAACCCTGGTAAACTCTCAATCACGCACTGTGATATGCCTCATAACTACCAGACCACACACAGTCATATAGACGCTAGCCAAAGCGACCGCGCGTGAAGTACCTGGCAGGCGACGACCATAACATCTGCTGGGACAGGAGTATTATGAGGTTGGCGTGTTAATTTGCTCCTGACAGGAGTATCTACGCGTGCACGAAACTGTATCGATGGCCTTTAAATATGTGTAGTCCCGTAACCCAGAACCCCGACACTAATAACACCACGAAGACAAGCTGATTGGTTTAATGATGAGCTCAAGTAGAGTAATGGTTTGTGCCATGGCGTTCGCTCTGGCGTGCTTGGCGGCCTTGCCTGCTCAGGGTGTGCCGGCTGCATCTGCAGCGTCGGGTGACGACGGAGGGATACTGTATATCCCGTCCGCTGCCTCCTTAGCTCATCACTGCCCCTCAAGCTGTGAGAACGTCGACATCACCTACCCCTTCGGCATTGGGCCCGGCTGCTTCCGACAACGCTTCGAGCTTACCTGCAACCACACCACTCAACCTCCAAAGTTGTTTATGGGCAACAGCACAACTCAGGTTATTTACCAACAGTCTGCTAGGAAGGTCCAGTCATAACTATAAGATCTCCTAGACGCTCATTAGAAGCGTGTCGTGTGTATGGTTAAACTCTTCTTCTTAATTATAATGATACGCAAATCTTTTGCGTATTCGAGAAAACTCAGGTTACTTACATAAGCATAGGAGATAGTAACTTAGTTTACGTCCCTGCTATGTTCTTCAACGGTACTAGCAAGGAAGAATATGGTACGAACACCTACAATGTATCTTGGGATGCCTCCGCTAAGGGTATTACTATCTCCAGTTATTATAACACTTTCTTCTTCCTTGGCTGCGATTTCGATGTTGACTTGTTTGACTCTATGAGAAACCCAATCGACTCCTGCATGAGCAGGTGCCACGGCAAGGTATTGCCGAATCAAGGGCCTTGCAATGGTTTTGGTTGCTGTTCCATCCGTCTACAAAACGACATCTCAGGCTTTCAAGGAACAATTGTTCGGGCTGATAATATGACAGCACAGTCACATCCTCTGCACCCTGGCATCATGGCTTTCATGTCGATTGGAGATCGTTACATGGAAAATGCGACTGATCTTTTCTCAAGTTGGACAAATGCAAGCAAGATTGATGACGCTGCACTTTGGGTTGCCATAACTACCACAGCACTCACAGTCCAGAGTCCAGCCGCTCGCGATCGTACCACCCGGTGCCGGCGGGCGGGCGACGACCGTAACATCTGATGGGACAGTGGAATTATGGCGGGTTAGAACCTTTGCTCGCGACGGCTTTATACAGTATCTGCGCATGCACGAAACCGTATCCATAGCTTTTAAGAGTAAAGTCCACTGGCGGTGCTCCAACTTATTCGGTTGTATTATTTCGGTCCCTAAATTCACAAATCGATCGTTTAGATCTTCAAACTTGTTCATCTGTGTCATCCCGGTACCTAAACTCACAAATCACTCGCTTAGGTTCTCAAACTTGTTTGACTGTATCATCTAGGTCGCTAAACATGCAAATCATCCATTTAGGTCCTCAAACTTGTTCAGTTGTGTCATCTCGGTCCCTAAATATTGTAAATATATTGTAAACTTATAAAGTCAATATATATTTATAGAATTGTTCAAAAAATATAAATTTAATTTCGTTAGACTCCTGATAACTTGTACTTTAAATCATAAAAGAAATCAACATGTACTTTCTATTTTTAACTATGTAGTTAAATGACTAAATAGTCACGTATAATTTATAAATCCTAAAAATGTATGTGCCTATTTAGTTATTGAACTATAGGGTTAAAAATAGAAAGTACATGGTGGTTTCTTTTATTCTAATTTAAAGTACATGTTACTAGGAGTCTAACAAAATTAGATTTATAATTTTTGGATAGTTTTATAAATATATATTAAATTCACAAGTTATAGTATTTATGGACCGGGATGACACAACTGAATAACTTTGAGGACCTAAACGGGTGATTTGCATGTTTATGGACCTAGATGATACAGTCGAACAAGTTTGAGGATCTAAATAAGCGATTTAAGAGTTTAGGGACTGGGATGACACAGATGAATAAGTTTGAGGACCTGAACGGTCGATTTGCCAGTTTAGGGACCGGGATGACATAACCGAACAAGTTCAAGGACCGCCGGTGCACTTTACTCAACTTTTAAATATGAGTAGTAGTTCCGGTAACCTAGAATATAATCCCAACACTAAACACCACGCAGACAAGCTGATTGGCTTAATGATGACTCGAGTAGAGTAATGGTTTGTGCCGTGGTGTTCGCTCTGGCGTGCTTGGCGTTGCCGGCCATGCCACCTGCATTCGCAAATGACGGCGAAGACGGGCCGGACCGTCGGCCTGCCCCAGGAACCAACAGGGGCGGGCGGATCTGCCGCTGCGCCCGAGGTGTCGACAGAGGCGGGTGTCTCTGTCATCGCGCCCCAAGATGCAAGGGGAGCGAACCCCTCTGCCCGGGAGCAGGAGGCGGGCTCGAAACAGCCCCGCCCCGACATGGTGGAGCAGGAGTCTGGGGTTTCGCCCCCCAAACGTATCCGTCGTCCAACAGCGCTAATGTAAGTCACCAGCTCCTTTGTTTTTCTCTGTTCTTCTCTGTTTTCATCGTGACTTATGCTTTTCTTTCTTTGCAGCGTCGTGAAGCGGCGTAATCCTTTGGTGCTGGCGTCAGAGAAGAGTGTCGCCCTCCGATCGGGGCGGCAACCATCGGTTGGCGTTGCGCTCGTTTTGGGCGGGAGCGACGCCGGTGCGACTGCCTCGCCGGGCGGTCATGTGCCGCCCACGGTGGCGCCCGTGCCCTCGGCGGGACAAGCCGACGCTGGGGCTTGAGGAACGCCCTCGGAGGTCGCCGAGTGGCTGGCGACGGAGGTGATACCGCTGCAGACGACGGGGCGGATGGAACTGCCGGCCGCGCTTGTGGCGCCGACCGCGGCGGGCGCGCCACTGCCGGTCGAGGCCCCGCCGACGCAGGCGAAGGCGGCAATGGCTGTGACAGACGGGACACAGCCGGATGTAGCCGTGGTGGTGCCCGAGGCAGCAGTGCCACCCACACCACCGGCGGCCCAAGTGATGGCGCCCGACGTGGGCCGAACGGAGGGGGACGTGGCCAAGGGGTTCCCAGATGTCGTGGTGGTGGCAGAGAGGACCGGTGAGGAATCGTCCCGGCCCTGATGTCGGGGGGCAACCACTGGCCCGTGCGGGACGAGCCCCTATTCTGGTGGATGAATCCGCAGGAATCGACATCGACACTCTTCACCCCGACGATGCCGCTGAGAGCATGGAGCAGGAGAGTCTCGATGAGGGGCGCCCTACGTGAAGTCATTGTTCCCACTGGCCGGGTATTCCCTTGATCTTGCTCTCCATTCGTCCTCTTCTTTCTTCATGTATTTTTGTGTTCTGACCATCATCTTTTTTCAGTCCCTTATCGCTCGCAGCCGGGAGAAATCTTGCTTCCTTCATGAGCAGATGGAGAACTGGGACCGCCTCATCGAAGAGGCGCGACTGCGCGGGGATGTGACCGCCTAGCTCATTGCCGCCCAGCAGAGGGTGGCCGAGCTGACTCCCCTTGCCGAGGAGGCGGATAGTCTCCGACTACGGGATGCCGAGGCCCGTTGGCATGAGGAGGAGACCGAGATGGCGTTCGAGGCCCTATTGGCGAGGGCGCTACAAGATGACGAGGAGGCCGCCAGAGTCAGGAGGGAGTGGGATGAGCTGCTTCAGAGGGACGCTGAGACCCACCGGTGGATCCTCGACCTTCTGGCTGAGGCTGAGAGGGAGCGGGAGCTGAGGCTGGGAGCCGAGGAGAAGCTCGTAGCCCTAGAGCGGAGGGTGAGTCAGGATGCCGAGGCGGTCGCCTGGCTACGCAAGGGGCGGGATGAGCTGCACCAAACTGCGAAGAGGCTCCGCTCGGAACGTGGAGTGGCCCACGAGGAGCGCGACTAGGCCGTTCGAGAGTGAGACAAAGCGCAGCAAAAGATCAGCTCCCTCCAGGCCAAGCTTGGAGCCGTAACAACCCAAAGGCTAGAGGCTGAGGGTGTCTCTGTCGGTCTGGCCACAGAGCTCGCTGAGGCAAAGAGGAACCTTTAGGCGGAGAGCAACGAGCTCAGTATCCTGAGCGCCGCCCTTGGAGTGGTCTGCGATGACCTAGAGGTGGTGCAGTTAGAGGGGACCGGTTCGCTTGCGGCCCATGCCGTTGAGATCACGGCGTGGGTGCGCCAGCTCGAGAGGGACGCCCTTCACACCGGGGTCCATTAATCCTTCGCGATTGCTCGTTCTCATTATGGGGACATCATCGACCTGGAGACGATGAGCCTTGGCTTTATGCCTGGTTACACTGATGCCGAGCTGGATGAGATAGAGGCGGCGGTGGCTCCTCTTTCGCGGGACCTGGCGGACAAAATAGAAGACACAGTTCTACCTCGGAGGGGTTAGTTAGTCAGATAGGTTGAGTAATCGTTCATGTAACAAGCAGACAAATTCCGACCCTTCTACGCTATCGCACAAACTTATTATTTTGTTTTGTTTGACTAACTTTGTTCTTCCTCCCTTTTTATGTGTGGAAAGGGGTTCATGTGTTCTGACCCTTCGGTTTGCTTAAGATCGCAGGGCCCAAGGTGTAGGAGGGAAATTCTGATCGCGCTGGTGAGCAAGAGTGCCATAGCCATAGGGGCGTAGGTTTCTCGTAGTCCAACCGGCCATGCTCAATCATTTGTTTCCATAGACCTTGCCACTAGATTTAACGTGAGGAAGAGGTTGGGCACGGCGACTGTTTTAGAAAAGGTGTATTTATACCCTTATCAGCCCCCGAGTGAGATCCGACCCCTTACCGTTGCTGGGGTCATGGGTCACTAAAGATTGTGGAGAGGATAGCGAAATTAATAGGAGAAAACGTCTCTTGTTTTCGTACGTACCTCATCCCTAGGATTCGAGCTATTGTTCTATGACTGCGTGTTCGGTCTCCTTGCGAGTCCAACTTTTGTCGAACCCCCTCATGTAGCGGGGGTTCGATCAAGGGTCGGCTTGACTTTGTGATTGTTGCATCATCCGTGGTTTCCACAACCATGGGGGTTGAGCTAACGTTACTTGCCTCGATGGCTTGAGTGATGCGTTCGGTGAGCTCGCTAACGGGTATGTTCGAGTGGAATCTGGGTTCGTCGTTTGTGATGGGCTCGGCAGAGCCTTCATGTGATGTTCCACCGCCCCTTAACCCGTCTTCCAACAGATGCGCCCTCAATGGGGATTCTATGGGCTCGGCGAGGGGCTAGGATCGAACGAGAAGGTTGGGATGACCCTGTCCGCTTCTATGCGGGTCGGGTGAAGGCCGCTGGGGCTCATCTGCGTTTTCTCCCCTAGCTCTTGTTTGACATGAGGCGGCCTCGGACCCCCATGGGTCGGCCTTCAAACCTTGGTCTTCCGATTTAGGGTCGGGCAGCTTGAGCCCCAGAGCCTTGTGAGGCTTGGGAGGGGTCCGCCGTATTTCGTGCGTTACCCTGCCCTCGATTTGCGTAGCCAGAAGTGACTCGTCGTTTGTTTGCGACCGTGTGTTCGGTCACTTTGCGATGCCGAGTCCTCGATCCCCCATGCGTAGCAGGGGTCCGGTCAGGGGGTCGGTTCATCTTGTGATCGTCATCCCTCATGCATCCATTCGCTAGAACGAAGGGGCTGAGCCATGCCATGCTTTCCTCGCTGGACGGAGTACGATGCTCGGTGAGTTGTTAACGGGCTTGTTCGAGTGGAGCCCCGACATCCCCTTCGTGGGGGCCCAGTTCGAGGTCAGTTGGTGACTGACTCTAGACTCTTGGCGGCCGGTCCATATAGTTTTTGGATCCGTTCGACCAGGCTGAGGGCTCGATGCCTTTCTTTGGGGAAAAACCATGGACCCTGCATCATCCAAGACTCGAAACGAGGGTCGGGACGCCCGAGGCATTCTGCGCGCTTCAGGTATTGGCCGTTAGCTAGTCCGTCCTTAACCTCCCCTCATTCTAGCGTGCCCTAGAGTGGCCGTGAACCCACTATTTGGCCAGCCTTCGAACTCCTAGGCGTTAATGGGCCATAGGAGCGTTTTCAGCTCCGTATCCCACTTACCTGCGGCGGCCCGTAGTCTTTGAGGGCGAACTATTGCTCGGCGGATCCTTCGTAGGGAATATTTGGATAGGCATGCGCTCGTTTTTCGGTAGCTTCCTGGAGCCGTTCGATCGACCTGGGTACAGGTTTTATCTTGATGATAAGAGTGATGGGTTCGGGAAGCTCTTATCGAACATGATCGAGCAGGATCCGAGTCTGTTGCTTGCGATGGGGTTGGCATAACCCGCGCGGGGCATCCTACTGCTCCCCTCCTATTTCCCTATAGTGGCCACGCTGTCCGATCGACTTGTGTTACCTACTGAGATAAGACTTTCCTACGGAGACAGAGGATGAGGACATCCTGCGCAAGAATTTAGTTAGGCAGATAAGCCAAGCGGGGAACTTGTAATAAATGGAAAAGCTCTTAAATTTTGCTATAGCAAACAACTTTTTAGTTCTTCTCCCCTTTTTGTATAAAAAGGTTAGTGCATTCCGACCGTTTTTGTCGTTAAGGCCATAAAAGCTCAGGATGCGCGTGAGCCATTTCTGATCACGCTGGTGAGAAGAGACGCCATAGCCACTAGGGCATAGGTTTCCCGAAGCTCGACCAGTTATACTCAGAGCCTATTCCCGTAAACCTAGTTCCTAGGTTTTAACATGAAAGGGGGGCCAGGCACTGAGAATGTTTGCTAGGCGGATAGATTTTTAAAGCGTACAGGCCCTTTCCATGCCTAAGGCCAAAAAAGCCTGGGGTGCGGAAAGGAAACTCAGATTACGCTGGTGAGCCAAGACGCCGTAGCCACTGGGGCATAGATTTCTCGTGGTCCAACCAGTTTTACTCAGGGTTTATTTCCGCAAACTTCGCTTTTGGATCTTAATCGTGAAAAAGGGGTAGACGTAGAGATTATCTACTGGATAGATATGTCCTTATTAGCCCTCGAGTGAGGCCCGACCCCCCGCCGTTTGTTGGGGTTGGGTGTCACAAAAGATCGGGGAGTTCGACAACGAAACTAATAATAACAGGAAGTGCGCGTTTATTAGGGGTAAAAGTGACATAGCTGCTCAATGTTCCAGGCGTTGATGAAGATATCGCCGTTGAGTTAGTAGGCGCCTAGTCGGAGCATCTCCTTGATGACGCGTAGTCCCTCCTACGGCGGGGAGAGCCTGTGGCGGTCCTTGCATACTTGGCTGAGCGAAGGAGGGCGACATCGTGTGCTTTGTCTAGCTGGGCTCCATCCTATGCTCCCCCTTGTTAGAGCTTTCGGACAAGAACCGCTTCAAGAGAACGCAGTCCTTGTAGAGGTGCTTGACGGGGAAGGCATGGTTCGGGCATGGCCCCTCAAGCAGCTTCTCGAAGTGGCTCGGGGTGCCCTCCGCGGGCTTTCGGCCCCCTGTATGGTCAGCATTGGCCACTAGGGAGCCCTCGCACCGCCGCTTGTTCTTCCTTTTGTTGGGAGGCTTAGAGGTGCCATCGTCGGCGTCCTCGTCCCGCTTTGCCTTGCCCTTGTGGGTCTGTCGACAAAAGGCCCGAGGTTTCGTCAAGTCAGGGCTTGGGCTCCGGTCCTCACCGCTGTCATAGCGTCTGCCATGGCATGGATGGTAGCCATGGCTGGCCCCCTCCTTCGCATCGCCGTAGGCACGCCTTCGGGCATCGAGGGTGTCACGGGCATCGCGGTGGAGGCTGGGACGCTCATGCACCAGAACCACGGTGCGCGGCCCACCACCCTATTGGGCCAGATGGACCAGTACGTCCTCGTCAGGTTGTTCTGAGGGCGCTTCGTGTCTGCGAGCGTCGAGGGTGTCACGCGCATCACGGTGGAGCTCGAGATGCTCGTGCACCAAACCCGCGGTGCGTGGCCTTCCATAGTCGAGGCTGAGGGACTAGTTGCTTCCGGGGGCATGGACCTCTGTTGTAGGTAGCTGTAGCTCCTCGGGCGCCTCGACGATTGCGTTGAGGCCAGTGAAGAGGAGGGGTTGTGTGGCAGCGGAAGACCGAACCAACTCTCCCTCCGTCGTAATGACGAAGTCCAGGTTCCCGAAACGCACGCGCGCGCCCGGGACCCAGCTGACATTGCGATTAGCCATCCGAGGCCTGGTGTTGATGTCGAGACGCGCAAAGGACCCCTACCTGGCACGCCAACTATTGGTGTTTTGAGTAAGCACCGGCTAGTAAATTTGTATATTGCGCGCCTGACCCGGATGGTGTGCTAAGAGGACATAAGGATTATACTGGTTCAGGCCGAATGTCCCTACATACAGTTTCGAGCTACTCGTGTTATTAGCACTGAGTTTGTAGTAGGGGGTTACAAACTGGCGAGAGAGGGAGGTAGCTCCCAAGTCTCTGGTGTGATGCGGTATGTTTGTCCGATGAATCGCCCCCTCAGTGGGACGCCCTACTTTCCCTTTTATAAGTCAAGGGGAAGCAGGGGTTTACCACCCCCAGGAGAAAGGACAGAGAAATAAGGCTCCCAGAGGTGCACCATCCTCCTCTTCGTGTGGGTCCTGCTGACCCTGTAGATCATGGTGGCAGCGGCGTGGTACCGGGGTCCTATTGGTCGCTGTAGCTTACGTGCGGGCGTCGTGCACCATTTTTGTCTTCCGTCCCATCCGAGTGGACGGAATGGTCAAAGGGTCCTCTGACAGAAAGCCATGCGGGGGCTAGCGGTACAGTGCCAGTCAACTAACGCCGGTTGACTGGCGTAGGACGGTGGTCAGGCAGGGAGTTGGTTGCACAGTGACCACGTATCCGTCACTGTGGGCGATGTGAGTTTCCCGGAATGACATGTCGTAGGGATGGGTCGTACTGGGATGTGACAGCTCCCTGCACGATGCCAGAAGTTTGACCTTGAGTGGTATTTTGTGGCCTATAGTGGTTGGCGGCGACGTGAGCTTCTGTTAGGAACCGTGTTCGAGGGATCGTGCGAGGTGGAGCCAGCCCTCAGACATCGGCCGAGGCGGAGCCGACCCTCAAGGGTCGGTTGAGGCGGGGCCTACCCTCGGGAGTTTTTAGCAAAGGCGAAGCCTACCCTCGGGAGTCAGCCGAAGCAGAGCCAGCCCTCAGACGTCGGGCGAGGCGGAGTTGGCCCTCAGGCGTCGGGCGAGGCGGAGCCGACCTTCGGGGGTCGGACGAGATGGAGTTAGCCCTTGGGAGTCAGCTAAGGTGGAGCCGACCCTAGGGGGTCGGGCGAGGCGGAACCCGCGGCCTTAGTGTCCACCGAGGAGGAGCCAACCCTTAGGAGTCGGACAAGGAGGAGCCGCTGGCCTTGGTGGTCAGACGAGGCGGAGCCCAGCAAGAGGTGTAGTCGCGCTCTTGACTGCTCGGATGAATCAATCATTGATGGTTATTAGCTCCTCCTCTTCAGGTACCTAGTATTGGTCCCCGACAACATGACAGAGACATTGTGGGGCTATTTTGGTCTTTTTTCCTTGCTTATTGGTTGTCGTGCTCATTCCTAGAATGACAATAATTCTGAGACTGTAATTCTAAGATGGAGGGAGTACGTTCTAGAGAGTCAAGTAGACAAAAACTTCTGCTTCCCAGCATACTGTTCCATACACCATACTATAGTCAGTCCTCGCAATTGCTAGCTGTAGAAAGAGTAAACGCCACTATCACATCAGCCTTGCTGTAAGGATTGAGAAATGTATGGACAGACTAAACGCTGAATTAGTTTCAGTCATTTCAGCTGCTGCTCACAATACATAGACGGTAACTCATGAGAAGACTCAAAACTCCATCGACCATGTAAGTGGTTCTAACCCCCCCTGTCCACAAAAGAATGTGCGAGTAGGAGTAATTTTAAGTTAATGTGTCTAAAGTTTAATTAAATATATAGATAAAAATATTAATGTTTATGGCATTAGATAAATATATCTTATGACAAATCAAATGATACGTATTTAATATTATATTAATATTTTTACTTATAGTTAGTTAAATTTAAAATATTTTAACTTGGTATTATACTAGAATTGCATTCTTTTATGGACAGTGGGAGTATATAGTTAGTCCGCTATATTAGTAAAGTGGGGAAACATTAGCAAAAATAAGGCACAGGGATTTCATCTATTATTTCTAATTTTAGCGTCCACTTTTTCATTATGCTTGTTTGGATTCCATGACATTAAAACCAATATCTAGAAAGTGCTTCTTATTTTATTATTAGATTATTTTCAATTTCTCTTAATTCCAAGACACCAAACAGGGCAAAGAAATCTAGTTTAAACTCTAAAAAGTTAGGGATATACTAGAACTCAACTGTCTCTAGAAATCATTTTTCCAGAATTATTAGTTATGTTGCTTTGTACCAATGCGCCTCAGAGTGACTTGTAACTAACTAAGTGGTTGATATTTTCCTTTTGTATTCACTTTAGCGAACACTGTAATGCATATTTGAGATCCTAAACAAACTTAAATAAAAAAGTTTGAAATGAAAAGCTTTAAATCACTTCAATTACAACTTTGGTGTAGGCCGTTTCTCCCTCCGAAGTCATTGGAAAATGTAAAAAAAAATATGAATAGCAAAATCATTAATCTTAAAACATAAATTTTGGGTCCTAAATGAATTCAAATGACAAAGTCATCAACTATAAAGTTGCATACATCTTCCAGTACTACAACTTTGGTTTATGTCGTTTCTCCTTCCAAGGCCATTTGAAAAATTCAAAAAAATATGAATATCAAAATCATTAATCTTAAAACATAAATTTTGGGTCCTAAATGATTTCAAATAAAAAAGTTATCAACTAAAAAGTGCATATATCTTCCAGCACTACAACTTTGGTTTAGGTCATTTCTCCATCCGAGATACTTTGAAATTTTTAAAAAAAAAATAAATTTCAAAATCTAAAAACTTCAAACATAATTCCTAAGGCACTACAAAATGTAGTCATGTACAAAGTTGTAGATCCCTTCGAGTACTGGAACTTTGGTTTTGTTTCTCCATTCGAGGACATTTGAAAAATTAATATTGAATTTCAAATTATAAAAACTTAAAACAAAATTTTCTGACCTTAAATGATTTCAAATGGAAAAATCGTCAGCTACAACATTGTAGATCTCTTTGAGTACTAAAACTTTGGTACAAAACCTTTTTGAGGCAGGCCAAATTGTCAACTGCCTCTAAAAAATCCATTTCTGAGTCGGCTAGAATTCCCAACCACCTCTATAAATGCCTCCATTTCTAGGAGCGTATGGAAAGTCTAGGTGCCTCTAAAAATTGCATTTTTGGAGGCGGTTTGGTTTGCCAACCAACCTCTAAAAACAGGAAGCATTTCTAGAGGTGGCTCAAAAGCCTTGTTACCTCTAAAATCGATTTATAGTGGCAAACCATTTTTAGAGGCGGATTTTGATAGAGCTGCCTCTACACAAAAAAGAAGGCACCTCTAAAAAATGGTTTATATGTAGTAGTGATACAAGCTATTAGGAATTACTTTACATGTTCCACAATGTTTATCCGGTTCTCATGGATAAGAAGCAAGATTCTTGATTAATATTTGATGTATTTTGCATCATATTTGTTTTTTACACAAAAATATATAGATTTTTGGTACTTCATCTATGTCATAAGAATAAGAAATAATTTATTTTCATAAAAAACTTTAAGTTTTGTGTCACCTTGGTAAGCATACTGAATAAATATTATGAAGTAGAGGTACTAGTTTAGACTTAATAAAGTTCTTTAAAATATTGGAGCAACCGATCAAGGAATCTCATGAGCAATTTTATTTTTCCCAATACAACGAGAGATCTTGGATCTTTACATCGAGAGCATTTGGTTTATAATTTGTACTCCCTCTATTCTAAATTGTAAGTCGTTTTGGTTTTCTAGATTTATACTTTTTACTTATATGTAGACATAGTGTATATCTAGGTGTATAGTAAAAGCTATATATATCTAGAAATGCCGAAACGACTTACAATTTAGAACGGAAAGACCACTAAGTATGAATATTTATATACAACCCATTTTATTTAGTCTACAAATACATATTACATACCTACTCGAATATGAAGCTGCAGTATGTGCAAACAAACCAAAGTGGGCCTTTTATTTTGATGGTATATAACTAACTCCCACCAAGAGTATGCCTTATCATCTTTTTCAAATTATAGTTTATTTTAGTGTTGTCGTACATCTCTGATTTTGATCAAGTTTATGAAAAAGCTATCAATATTTACAACATCAAATTAGTTGTCAATGAAAATGTCTTGGTAGTGTATTTATTTGATCATGTAAATATTACTATAGCTCTCTAAAAACTCAGTCAAAGATAGAAAAAAAAAATAACAAAGCTAAAGAAACTATGATTTGCCTCGGAGTCGGAGAGAGTACATATGCAAGAATTGCACTTCAAAAATGTATTTTGATTGACTCGTGACTAGGTGGCAATTCAAAGTCTACCCTGGTAAACTCTCAATCACGCACTGAATGATGAATGTGATATATGACCACATAACTACCACAGCACTCACAGTCCAGAGTCCAGCCGCTCGCGATCGTACCACCCGGTGCCGGCGGGCGGGCGACGACCGTAACATCTGATGGGACAGTGGAATTATGGCGGGTTAGAATCTTTGCTCACGACGGCTTTATACAGTATCTGCGCATGCACGAAACCGTATCTATAGCTTTTAAATATGAGTAGTAGTTCCGGTAGCCCAGAATATAATCCCGACACTAAACACCACGCAGACAAGCTGATTGGCTTAATGATGAGCTCGAGTAGAGTAATGGTTTGTGCCATGGTGTTCGCTCTGGCGTGCTTGGCGTTGCCGGCCATGCCACCTGCATCCGCAAATGACGGAGGGATACTGTATGTCCCGTCCGCTGCCACCATAGCTAGTCACTGCCCCTCCAGCTGTGGGATTGTCAACATCACCTACCCCTTCGGCATTGGGCCCGGCTGCTTCCGACAAGGCTTCCAGTTCGAGCTTACTTGCAACCACACCACTCAACCTCCAAAATTGTTTCTGGGTAACAGCACAACTCAGGTTAATCACATTGATGGTTCCTTGGTATCCATCCCAGCTATGTTCTTCAACAGTAGCTTGGAAGAATCTGGTACGAACACCCACAATATATCTTGGAATGCCCCCGCCAAGGGTATTACTATCCCCAGTTATACCACTTTCTTATTCCTAGGCTGCGATTTTGATGTTGACTTGTTTGACTCTGTGAGGAACCCTATCGGCTCCTGCATGAGCAGGTGCCACGGCAAGGTATTGCCGAATCAAGGGCCTTGCAATGGGTTTGGTTGCTGTTCCATCATTCTACAAAACGACATCTCAGGCTTTCAAGGAACAATTGTTCGGGCTGGTAATATGGCAGCACAGTCACATCCTCTGCACCCTGGCATCATGGCTTTCATGTCGATTAGAGATGAGTACATGGAAAATGCGACTGATCTTTTCTCAAGTTGGACAAATGCAAGCAAGATTGATGACACTGCACTTAAGGTTGCCATCATGGACCAACCAAGCTGCGAAAGCGCGCAGATGAACAACGCAAGTTATGCTTGTGCCACCGACAGCTATTGCCAAAATGAGTCATATGGAGGTTACAGCTGCTACTGCTACTATTATAATAATTATTATTTCACAGCCAAAGCTTACCTTTCCGAAGGATGCATGCAAGGTGCTCCCAGCTTGCTTTTCTCTAAAAAAAAGAAAATATTTAACATTTTATCTTCTTGTTCTTACTCTTATCAATCTATTGTTATGAAGCAGATTACAACCCCAAGCCTAAAGAACACTGCCAGAGGTCATGTGGGAACATGTCCATTCCCTTCCCTTTCGGGCTTGAAGAAGATTGTTTCGGAAACAAAAGGTTCCTACTTAACTGTACAGCCGCAAATGAGACGCTTTTTAGCACAAGATATGCACAGTATCACGTGACTGGTCTGTCAGTAGAAGATGGGACTCTGATGGTTAGCAACGTGCTAAACAATGCTAGCTCCGGGAAAGAAGTAATAATAGCTCAGGCCAACGAAAGGGGAGACGCGTACATGGACGACGGCCCTGTGGAAGACGAATTTGATTTTTCTATGGAATATGACATTGTTATACGATGGGCAGTTACAAATTCATCTTGTGAACAAGCTATGCATCGGAATAGAAGTAAGTATGCATGCCGCAGTGGATACAGTGATTGCAAAAACGTGATCCATGGGAAAACATTTATGGGATATCGTTGCAAGTGTTCTACTGGCTACACAGGAAATCCATACATACAGGACGGCTGCACAGGTACATACCTTTCCTCCTTCACTATGTGCTACAACATAACATAGTTCACACCCGAAAATGCATGGAAAGAAAATTAACAAGTTCACATACTCTAAAAAATTTGTAATTTGTAGTTAAATCCGACTAGGCAGATTTAGACAGAAGATTCCTTTTCATCGGCTTGGTATGAAAGTATGCAACCACAGATTATGATGATCAACATATATAAATAACGAGAATTAACTGTCTACAGATATTGATGAATGCTCACTGCCAAACTACTGCAACGGTACATGTCAAAACATTCCTGGAAGCTATATGTGCACACCGTGCTCTCATACCCAAGAATTTGATTTCATCAAGCGGCGTTGTGTTACATCAGCTAAGCAACGAAATCTTCTTTTAGGTAAGCCATAGCATACAAAACTCCCTTGAAATTATAATTTGTAAACGTTAACATGATTTCATAACAACAACAAATGGATATAGGTATTGCAATTGGAACTGGTTGTGGCCTTGGCTCCATATTTATTGGATTGGGGGTAATTCTACTTGCCAATAAGTGGAAGAAAGGCATCCAAAAGAGACTTCGGCGAGCATACTTCAAGAAAAATCAAGGTTTGCTATTGGAGCAACTGATCTCAGATGAAAGCGCTGCTAGCAAAACAAAGATATTCTCATTGGAGGAACTAGAGGAGGCGACTAACAACTTTGATGCTACTCGTGTTCTTGGTCATGGAGGACATGGAACAGTTTATAAAGGGATTCTATCAGACCAACGTGTGGTGGCCATAAAAAAATCCAAAATAGTGGAGCAAACAGAGATAGACCAATTTATCAATGAAGTTGTCATTTTGTCCCAAATCATCCATCGTAATGTGGTGAAACTGTTTGGTTGCTGCCTAGAAGATGAAGTTCCCTTGCTTGTCTATGAGTTCATTTCAAATGGCACTCTGTATGAACTTCTTCACACGGATACTACAGTAAAATGCTTGCTTTCATGGGATGATCGCCTGAGGATTGCAGTGGAAGCATCCGGGGCTCTGGCTTATCTACACTCAGCAGCTACAATACCAATTTTTCACAGAGATGTCAAGTCTTCAAATATACTCTTGGATGACAACTTCACCACAAAGGTTTCAGATTTTGGTGCTTCAAGATCTCTTTCACTTGATGAGACCCATGTGGTGACAATTGTTCAAGGAACATTTGGTTACTTGGATCCAGAGTATTATCGTACCGGTCAACTATCGGAGAAGAGTGATGTATACAGTTTTGGGGTAATACTTGTGGAACTCTTGACAAGAAAGAAGCCAATTTTTATTAATGATTTAGGTGCAAAGCAAAGTTTGTCCCATTTCTTCATTGAAGGACTTCACCAAGGGTCTCTTATTGAAATAATGGATACTCAAGTTGTGGAAGAAGCAGACCAGGAAGAGATTAGTGAAATTGCCTTACTTGCAGAAGCATGCTTAAGGGTAAAAGGAGGAGAGCGACCGTCTATGAAAGAAGTGGAGATGAGGTTGCAATCCTTAAGAACAATGAGGCTGAGAAAAAGACATCATTTATCCAAAAAAGATGGAGATATTGAGCCTTTGCTATGTGGAAAATCTAAGAACTCACTTAAACACATCGATCTTATTAATGCTGCACATATACCACCTCAAGAGACCTCGAGATGCCACAGTTTGGAACAAGAATTTGTATCTTCGTTTATGCGACGCTAACTACATTATGCTAAGATTAGAGGGTTTGCTTATATACTGCTGCATCTGAGATATCATATATTTAGAAGTTACATTTAATTTCGTATCTTCGGATGAGATTGTTTCACACAGATTCATTTTATGTGTAACATGCACAATGTACTGTAGACCAGATGGCTTGTATCCTTCTATATGATGGCTTGTATCCCTTCTATATTTTCTGTAGATGCATATAGGGTATAGCATCAGGTCCCTGTATTAAAGATAAGGTTCTATAAGAACATAGTTGTGGTTGTCGACAAGTCTATTGATAATTTTATATCAATTGCCAATGGCTCAATCAGTGGCTCCGGTAGGCATCAGACTAATACATGATTTCAACTGCAACACGTTGCTGCACTTTTTGTCATAATCAGGCTAGCACATGATTCCAGTAGGCATCAGACTAATGTGAATTGACACTCATATATGAGAACAGAAAGATATGGCAAACTCACTCTTCCCTTCAATGTCCTTGCATGACAGTACCAACTTCGTTGTCCTTTCATGACATTATCAATAGGACGGCCATCACGTGTATTCAACACAGAACTTCAAAGTCGCATTTGCAGATATGAAAGTATGTACAAGTCTACCCTACAGATGCAACTGATCTGCATATGGAAAATCTGAATTAGCTTGTCGCATATTAGACTTATAAAACTTCTGTAAGTGCGAGCGCGCATGGATCATCAGTACCTATATTTTGAATATTTTGACCAACTATCGGTATTACATACATGAAGCAACAAATTCCACTGAAAATGACCATGGCGCAAGGGAGCCTACCAATTTAAGGAGACAATAGTAGCCTGCGGGGACCTATGAACAGCAAAGTGCGGCACTCAGCAGCGTCGGCGGCGAGGAGTGGAGGACGGAGCAAGTAGAATTGGTTGGCTTGCGATGGAACGTATCGAATACACATATGAAATTGATATATGAATGTTACTACTCTCTCCATACTGGTAATTAAGGTCGTTTTGGATAGGATTTAGCATACCAAGGAGCAATTAATTAGGGTGCATGTTTCCCTGTTTTCCATATTAAATAGGGTTGTGGGTATGGTACATGCAACAAAGGTTTACAGCTAGAGTGGTTAGCGCATCGAGACCGAAGGCAAGAGACCAATGTTCTCGAACCCTCTTTGGCGCGGTATTTTTGCTGAATGCGTGAATTTTCCCTGCCAGTTGGCGCTCGTAGAGGATTGGTGCGCGAGTTGCATGTTGCATGGAAGGGGTTGCGGAGGGGACCGGCTACCGAAGGGTCGTGGTTAATGGGGGGAGGCGTGCGCGTACAGTAAACCAGGAGTTGAGGGGCATTAGCGTCCAAAACATGTTTTGTTAGATGTGGATACGGATCTAATTATCCTCGAATCTGTTATCTGTTATACTACTTAAAAAACACGTGGAGCTTTCGTCCAGTTCCGAATTTGGTGCTCGTGCCTCCGAGTTCCGAGTACGGATATGATAGAGCCTTCGTCCTCCGAGTTCTGAGTACAACCGTATCCTTATCGAATACTACGACGACTACGTGCGTGCCTCCGAGATCCGAGTATATCCGTTCCTTATTGACTAGCTACATCCGTATCCTAACCTCATAAAAAAAAACTACATCCGTATTCCTTATTGACTACTCCTACTACGACTACGGGTGCCCAAAAACCGTCATAGAAATCCGACATGTATACTCGGTAACCAAAAAAAAAAGTATACGTGCAACCGTCAGGCGTGTCGCGTGAGCGTCTCCGGCTTCCTGCCGATAACTGGGACACGCATACGTGCTACCGTCGGCGTGCCGCGTGCTGAGAAATGCCAGTCGATGTTCCGCGGCGCGGTGGCCACGTATTTCGATCTCGCGAGGCTGCGGAGCTTCGTGGTTTGATCTGCGGCAAGATCGGCACGAAGAAGACTGGGAGGTTGTTCTGGGCTGCAGATGAAGAGCCGAAGGGGTTGGGGTCCTCGTACTCAAGGACGCCGACGACGGTGGTGTTGTCGAACGTGCCTAGCGTGTGGTGTACCACCACACACTAGTACAATACGCTCGGTTGGGACCCGGTTTCTCAACTGGGAACATGAATCCGGGACTAAAGGGCCTCTCCTTTAGTTCCGGTTTTTTGCTTGGGACTAAAGGTCGGTTGGTAATACCAACCGGGGCTAAAGAGGCCTCCCGGCCTAGCCACGTGGGTCGGCCCTATTACTAACCAGGACTAAAGGTTTTCTTTTTTTTTCTTTTTTTTTTGTTTCTATTTTCAATTGATGATTCGTTTTGGTTTTCGAATAGGTTTTTGAATACGCATTCTACGCTGCTAATAATATACGTATTCTACATACTTATAATGGTCGAACATTTTGTACAAACTAAAGTATGAAACTAACGTATATATTACATGCATATACATATATTGTACGTTATTTTATGTACATATAATATGTGTATATATATTACACATAAAGTTTGCATTATATATTCTATCATATCTTTGGAAAAACAAATTCACTTCATCTGGTTTGGCTTCCATGTTTCGTTCATGTCATTGTAGAACTCGCCGGCGGAGTTTAATACCTGGTCATTAAGAAATCCTGCTATGGTCTCTTGAATTGCTTTCAGTTGGTCACGTCGTATGACTTTTTCCTTCAACCATAGAGTCTTCAATAAAAGTTAAAGGAAAAGTATTAAAATATATATATATATATATATATATATATATATATATATATATATATATATATATATATATATGTGTGTGTGTGTTGGTCACGTGATTACTTATATATATGAGTAATAAAAGAAATTGTGAATATATAAATATATTTATATAACGTACTTTGAGGATCTCTTTAGGAGTTCTTTTTGAGTACGCCATGATGAACTCGCAAACATAGTATCCGCAGTAGTTGGTCCCCTGTTCTTGCCTCAGAACCCACTTTTACGAGAAAAAAGATTCGGTGAATTGAAAGCATGCATGGTGTTAATTGAATTATATATATATATATATATATATATATATATATATATATATATATATATATATATATATATATATATATATATATATATGTAGCTAGTACTTACTTTGTGTGTGATTACATCCAGTGACGCTTTGCAATGTTTCACGTGGTGTTCCTCCATGAAACTTTTCCAAACATTGCGCCCAATAAAATAAAAAATTAATTTAGCCTTTAATAATTGTTGCAGTTAAGAGATCGAGGTATATATAGTTGCTAGAGAGACCAAATTACCCTTGGATAATATCTATCATGTCTTGGTACTCTGTTTGCTCTTTTCTTAACGAGTCTAAGATGCTCAACCAACTATTGGCCATATCGATGATCATCAATATCTAATGATTGTTGCATATGTTTTTATACACAAATATGATCGACATTAACTAGAGTCAACATATAATTGAAAAAATGATTGTTGCATATGCTTAGCTAGTATGCAAATAATTGAAAAAATGTCCATATGATCGACATTAATTATTTAACACTCACTTGAAGTTGTAGGGGAAGAGTATGTCCTTATTTTGTTGGTTCACTAAGAACCTCATGAGATTTTTCTCGAGTTTAGCTTTCCATTCAGGCGGGGGATTAGGGTGTTTGAGTAAGAAATTTGGATCAACAAAACCAACATCATTATCCTTTCTCTTTCTGAGTTTTGTCATCTCATATCTGCATATATAAAAATATAGTGTGAGCATATATAATTTATATATATACATGTAGCTTTATATATATACACTTTAATAGTAGAAAATAATCACACTTATAGACAATAGCAGCTAATGAGACTTTTGTCGAGAGAGTCCAGGTGACATAGTTGGTGTAATTCTAAAAACTCGACATATATAACGTCATCGCCACGGAAGTAATGTTGGTTTCTAACTCTAACAGAAACAAAGGTCTCTTCCCGTTCACACGCCGCCATGTACCACTTGTTTAGCAGGTACATTTGCGTACCCAGTTCACCTAAGGCCTCAGGGTTGTATAGACTCTTTCCATGTTCAAATTTCTTCCAAGGATCCACTTTCGGAGCAGATGGTCTTTCAGCGAGCACTTGGGCAAGGTCCAAACCAGTATCCTCGTAAAACCGAACCAGGTCCTCAAAATTGACGTCCAGTAAGTCTAAGTTTGAACCATATTCATTACGAATGACAAGAGAGGGACTGATTGTTGCGATTGTTGTCCGAGTTGTGCAACACCTTTCCCTGCTCTAGTCTTTTTCTGCGCCGCCTCAAATGACTTGGTGAGAGAGCGGTCGTAGTCTGATTTTGGCAGGGTCTTTTGAGATTCCCCTTTTTCTGGTCCACCTTCTTTCTTAGAAGATCTGGAGGTAGGTAGAAGTACGGTTTCTCCGGGTTCTCCGTCGCTTCTCGTTGCTTTCTTACTTTTTCGAAAAAATTGTTCACATCTTTTTGTACTGCGGCATTTAATTCCTTTTCACTTTTCTCGTAAGACAGTTTTTGGGGAATAACTGGATTAGAGGAGACTTTCTTCTTTGCCGGCTGGTGGGCCAACGGCTTCGTTTGCGGGGCGGACCTCTTAGGAGCTGGCTGCTTCTTGGTCATCAAGGGAGGCGGGGCTGGCTGATTCTATCTCTTTTTAGTGTATATCTAGGTATATCGCAATAGTAATATGTCTATAAAAACTCAGAATGATTTATAATTTAGAATGTAGGGAGTACTAAATAGTGTTTATAGCAGCTATAATTATTCCACAAAAATAATGTATAGTAAGATATATATAAAAATGACACTATTACAAGATAACATTCCAAATAACATTAGAATTATTAAGATAAAATTTTCTATTTGACACTGAAAAAATTTATGCTCTCTTATTTGATAACCAAACTTGAAATCTTTCTTATTTGTCTACCCTTCCAATTTTCCTTACCTATCTGATACTTCCATCAGTTTCAAGGTGTAACGGTGAAAGGTCCTAATGGCTAGAGTGGGTTGAATTGTCTATAAAAATTTCTATAACAACACTTAACAGGGTGGTTAGACATTATGAAGCGGAACGAGTGTTGCGCTAGCCTACTAAAAAATGCAAGCCACCTACCATAATTCTAGTTACTATAGTCTCTAATTCACACAAGGGGCTAAGTCACTACTAATAAGTTAGTGAACTCTCAAAAACTAACTAAATAGCCTCACTAACCACTACACAAACAAGAAAGGTAGCTCTCAAAACTAACTACACTAAAGACCTTAGCTACACTAGAGAATGTAAATACAAGTGAGGGTAGTGAAGATATACCGACGTGGCAAGCGATGATCAATCAATCAATCACAAGAAAACCAATGAAATCCTCGGAACAACATGACCAATGATTTATCCCCGAGGTTCACTTGCTTGCCAGCAAGCTACGTCCTCGTTATAGTGATTCACCCACTTGGAGGTTCACTCGCTAATAGGCATCACATGCCTAACACGCAATCAGGTGCCACACAACCAACACAAGATGGGGATCCACATGCTACGAGCAATCCACTAAAGTACATTTTGGCTCTTCGCCGGGGAAAGGTCAAGAACCCCTCATAATCACCACAATCGGAGCCGGAGACAATCACCTTCCTCCGCTCGATGATCCTCGCTGCACCAAGCCGTTTAGGTGGCGTTAACCACCAAGAGAAACAAGTGATATCCGCAACGAAACACAATCATCAAGTGTCTCTAGATGCAATCACTTAAGCAATGCATTTGGATTCACTCCCAATCTCACAAAGACGATGAATTAATGATGGAGATGAGTGGGAGAGCTTTGGCTAAGCTCACAAGGTTGCTATGCCAATACAAATGTCCAAGAGAGTGAGCTAGAGCCGGCCATGAGGCTTAAATAGAAGCCCCCACGAAATAGAGCCGTTGGGCTCTCATTGCAGCCCAACTCGGGGCGACCAGACGCGCCGATCAGGTATGATCGGACGCATGCCTCATCATCCGATCAACCATCGCCATCCACGTGTCACCACCGTTCAACCTCGCGCGTACGATTCCAACGGTCAAATTCAAACCCTCGCGTGTTAATTTAAGACTAGACTCGCGGCAACACGACCTGACGCGCCAACGCGGCATCCGATCGCTCCTGCGCCCGAGCCATCCACGCAGTGACCGGATGCGCTGCTCCTCGTGGCTTCTCAGCGTTAGGTCACTTCTAGTAAGCATCCAGAGGCGAAATTTCACGATTGGACGTGTCAGATCACACGTGACCGGACGCGTCGGTGAGTTAGGTCAACTCTGCCTCGCTCTGTTGCTTGCGTCAGCGTACATCATACATGACCAGACGCACCTCCATCGCGTTAGGTCACTATTTGTGCCAGAGTCCGGGCAGGGACTGACACCACGCTCTTCACTGCACCGATGACCGGACGCGTCGAACCCCGAGTCCGGTCACTGCGTGACCTGCGTCCGGTCAGAGGAAAACAGCTCCTCCACTTCACCAACTTCTCTACCCTTGAACAAATATACCGACCACCAAGTGTATCACCTTGTACACGTGTGTTAGCATTTTTTCACAAACAATTTCAAGGATGTTAGCACTCTACTAGATCTAAATGCATATGCAATGAGTTAGAGCATCTAGTGGCACTTTGATAACCGCATTTCGATATGAGTTTTACCCTTCTTAATAGTACAACTATCTATCCTAAATGTGATCACACCCACTAGGTTTCTTGATTACCAAAACAAAAGGGCCCTATCAAATTCACCTTTGCTTTGAGCCCATTTTGTTTTTCTCTTTCTTCCTTTTCAAGTCGAGCACTTGATCACCATGGCCATCACTACCATCAACAAGATCTTCATTTGCTCCACCACTTGGAATAGTGCTACCTATCTCATGATCACTTAGAGCAAATAGGTTAGCACATAGGATTTCATCAATTCACCAAAACCAAACTAGAGCTTTCAAACGGTGTTAAAATCCAATGTAAAAGACCGTTTTGCCCCTGCTGCCTCACGTGCCGCTATAGCCTCCTCACCGGCGGTGTGGTTGGAAGCCGACGTGACGCGTGGGCCGGGTGCGCAGGGGAAGCCGGTAGTCGGTTGCTCGGGGCATGGGTCGGCGGCCGGGGAAAGGGCATGCGGGTGAGACCGGGCATGCACGGGCGGCGGCCTAGGCTCGAGCAATCTTCGGCGCCGCATGGGGCCGCAAGTGGTGGCAGCTCCGGGGCATGAGGAGGTTGTGGCGGCACGTGAGGAGGCAGGCTGTGGGCGGTAGCAGGCCGTGGCAGTGCGTGGGGGCCACAGGGAGCACCGGCAACGGGCCACGATAGCGCGGGTGGCAGCGGCGATAGCTAACCACGGCGAGAGAGACGGCCAGTGGGGACGGCCAGTCACGGCGAGTAGAAAGGGAGAGAGAGGAAGAAGAAAGAGACAGAGGGCAAAAACGTCATTTCACAGTTGTTCTCTCACCTCCTAAGCTAGAAATAAATATTTTAATACGTCTGGTGTCCTTCAGCAAATTTGGCACAAACTAGAGTGTTCGCCAGCAAATCAATATTTTTCGGTGTCCGCTGGCAAAGCGACCTCACTTTTAGTGTCCGCTAGCAATTATTGCCATGCTTTTTTTTCTTAATTTAAGTATGCTAGAGATAAGTTCTTTGAGAATAATTATATAATTGGATGCATATTTATACCCATTATTCATCATATATATGCTTAAATTTAATGTGATTACCATATGCCGCTATTGGAACTTAGCATCCGCAATAGTGCCTCCTATCTCAACACCAATTCACTACCAACTCGCGCTATACACTTTTTAGTACCTTGTTGTTCAAAGACTATGATGACTATTCTGCCTATATACGACCAAAACAACGCTTGACCTAGTATTAAGGTTTCGTATTTCTTAAGTTGCTGATTCCCACTTTCACATGCAAGACTGGTGAACAAGATAAGGAGATCTCACTTCTTTTCTTGTTTGGCTAAAAATAACCATGCATGCAAGATCTAAAGAGACTCGCATACACGTATTAACTTTGCAGGTTAGCTTCTCAAAATTAACTACACTAAAGACTTTAGCTACACTAGAGAATGTAAATACAAGTGAGGGTAGTGAAGATATACCGACGTGGCAAGGGATGATCAATCAATCAATCACAAGAAAACCAATGAAATCCTCGGGACAACATGACACAATGATTTATCCCCGAGGTTCACTTGCTTACTGGCAAGCTATGTCCTCGTTGTAGTGATTCACCCACTTGGAGGTTCATGCACTAATAGGCATCACATGCCTAACCCGCAATCGGGTGCCGCACAACTAACACAAGATGGGGATCCACAGACTACGAGCAATCTACTAAAGTACCTTTTGCCTCTTCATCGGGGAAAGGTCAAGAACCCCTCATAATCACCACAATCGGAGCCGGAGACAATCACCTTCCTCCGCTCGACGATCCTCGCTGCACCAAGCCATCTAGGTGGCGGCAACCACCAAGAGAAACAAGTGAAATCCGCAGCGAAACACAATCACCAAGTGCCTCTAGATGCAATCACTCAAGCAATCCACTTGGATTCACTCCCAATCTCACAAAGATGATGAATCAATGATGGAGATGAGTGGGAGGACTTTGGCTAACCTCACAAGGTTGCTATGTTAATACAAATGTCCAAGAGAGTGAGCTAGAGCTGGCCATGGGGCTTAAATAGAAGCCCCCACGAAATAGAGCCGTTAGGCTCTCACTGCAGCCCAACTCGGGGCAACCGGACGCGCCGATCAGGTATGATCGGACGCACGCCTCAGCGTCCGGTCAACCATCGCCATCCATGTGTCACCTCCGTTCAACCTCGCGCGTACGATTCCAACGGTCAAATTCAAACCCTCGCGTGTTAATTTAAGACTAGACTCGCGGCAACACGACCTGACGCACCAACGTGGCATCCGATTGGTCCTGCGCCCGAGCCAGCCACGCAGTGACCGGACGCGCTGCTCCTCACGGCTTCTCAGCGTTAGGTCACTTCCAGTAAGCATCCAGAGGCGAAATTTCGCGACCGGACGCGTCAGATGACACATGACGGATGCGTCGGTGAGTTAGGTCAACTCTGCCTCGCTCTGTTGCTTGCGTCAGTGTACGTCATACACGACCAGACGCACCTCCGTCGCGTCAGGTCACTACTTGCGCCAGCGTCCGGTCAGGGACTGACGCCACGCTCTTCACTGCATGTTTGATCTAGATGTAGCAAAGTAGATATGGGTGTTGCATATACATGCATGTTGCAAGAGTATGTTTCATGTGTTTCAGGTGTTTTATACGTATGTTGTAAGTGTTTTATCTGGATGTTACATATGTTTTGCAATGGCTACACACGTGTTTTTCAAGTGTTTTTAGGTGTTTTGCAAGTGTTTCAGATGTATGTTGCTTGTGTTTCGGCTGCAGAAGTGATCTTATGTTGCACATGTTGCAACGGGACCCGCCTGCTATAGCTAGTGGGGTGCCGTGCATGCGCGTAGGAAGCGGAAGGGGATGGAGGCAGGGGCGTGGGGTCACGAACGTGTGAAGTGAAGGGGGGATGGAGGCAGGGGTGCATGGCCCCGCGTGCATGCGGGCGCAGGAACTAGAAGGGGTGCAGGCGTCCGGACGGGGAGGCACGGAGGTTCCCACATGCGCGCAGACGTGCGTGAAATGTAGAAAGAGGCGTTGGCGTCCGGACACATGCCTCTGTCTGGACATCCGGACGCTAGCCTTGCCGAACTTTAAAATTGACTTGGGAATCTGGATAGAATAAGAGTGAATTCGACAGTCGGAGTCGGACCGGATATACAATTGCAAAGACACAAAGAAACGTACTTTGAAGTTGCACTGCAATGAGATTTTGACATGCCTGCCATTTCATGCTCGGACGAGTGTCCTCGCGTGCTGGCCAGCTTGAACTCAAACCTGCATATATTCAGACAAAGTAACACTTCATATTAACCTGTAGTTGTTCTAGTACAAACCAGAGATCTTGGCACGTGGAATAGAACAGAGGATTTACAGCACAACGAAGTGAAAGGCTAGATAGGTTACATCTTGTTAATGTAAAGGCAATAGTGTCTTCAGGTGTAGAAATCGAATTCGTTCTAGATGAAGCAAAACTAGATGGCCCAACCTATCAAGTACGAACAGCTGCTTGTTACGGAGCCACTCAGCCACCTGCACAAACATGTTGGTTCGCGTTGTCAAAGGCTAGCTGTCTGTCCTGGTCTCGGCGTTGCGCCAGCGTCCAGCGTATGTACGCCGATTGAGTGTAACACAAAGCTTTCCTGAATTTCTCACTGAATTTTAAAAAACACTCTAAAACTCGAATACCGGCTAACATAATAGCCTTTTAACTTTCAAAACCCGACAGATTCGGAGGTAGCCCCAGCCCTCTCGCAGCTGGTCTGCAAGTGTAAGCAGAAAACGCAATCGGTTGCGCAAGCCCTTGCAAACGGGCAGTGGATTTGAGAGATCACTGGAGGCGTCTCAGTCCAGGCGCTGGTACATACTAAAGCTCTGGGATCGACTAACAGAAGTAAACTTGGGGCAAGCGGTGGTTGATGAGCTCATTTGGCCGGCGCTGCCCTCCGAGTTGGGAGTTCAGCTCCAAGTACAGCTCTTCACCTTGGATCCTTGCCTTTCGATTTGGGAGAGGATGGAATGCTCTAGGAAGTTTCTTAATAGGAAGATCGTTTCCTGTCAGTGTGGTGGGACCTGGAACGTGCAGATCACGACTCGGAGTCACGTACTCACGTGTGGACCTGTGAACTGTGAAGTCCATGGAACAGGGGCCAGAAGTGTCCAGTAGGTCTGGACCGCAGAGAGAGTCCCAAACCAACTCTCAAGCGCCTAGTGTGGTTGCTGTTGGGGAGCAGTGACGCGTACTAGAGAGTCGGATAGGAAAAAAAAAATCTGCTGAGTGCTGACCATACTGTGTGCCATTTCAAAGTCTACCGTGGTAAACTCTCAGACAGTCACGCACTGATGTCATAATATGCCTCACAAATACCAGACCAGACAGTCATACGTAGTCCCGACCGTGACTTGCCCGGCGGGCGACGACCATGACATCTGATGGGGCAGTAGTAACTATGGCGTGTTACAATCTTTGCTCCGGACAGGAGTATCTACGCGTGCACGAAACTGTATCGGTGGCCTTTAAATATGCGTAGTCCGAGTCCCGTAAACCCAGAACCCCGACGCTTCACACAACGCACAGACAAGCTGATTGGCTTAATCATGAGCTCGAGTAGTAGAGTAATGATTTGCGCCATGGCGTTCGCTCTGGCGTGCTTTCGCTGCCTTGGGGATACTGTATATCCCGTCCGCTGCCTCCTTAGCTCATCATTGCCCCTCCAGCTGTGGGAACGTCGACATCACCTACCCCTTCGGCATAGGAGCCGGCTGCTTCCAACAAGGCTTCGAGCTTACCTGCAACCACACCACTCAACCTCCAAAGTTGTTTCTGGGCAACAGCACAACTCAGGTTACTTACATAAGCATAGGAGATAGTAACTTAGTTTACGTCCCTACTCCCTGCTATGTTCTTCAACGGTACTAGCATGGAAGAATATGGTACGAAGACCTACAATGTATCTTGGGATGCCCCCTAAGGGTATTACTAACACCAGTTATTATAACACTTTCTTCTTCCTTGGCTGCGATTTCGATGTTGACTTGTTTGACTCTATGAGAAACCCAATCGAGTCCTGCATGAGCAGGTGCCACGGCAAGGTATTGCCGAATCAAGGGCCTTGCTAAGGATGGCAACGGGTCGGGTTCGGATCGGGTGAAGTCTCCGTGCACCCGAAATCGAAACCCGAAATCGAAACCCGAATCCGCCCCGAAAACCGATTCGGGTGGAAATCCATCACCAAAACCAAACCCGCGGATACCTGAAACCCGAACGGATACCCGAAACCCGAATGGATACCCGAAACCCGCGTATATATATACACATATTCACGTGTATAAACAAGAGGCAACAAATAATAAATATTTTTATGAGTTAACTTTAAATAAATTTAATAATCTAAGTAAACAAATTATTATTAGTATATTATAAAACATGAGTTTTAATTCCAAATGATTTATTTCGGATATCCATTGGATATCCACGGGTGGAAAACCAAACCCGAAACCGAACCCGATTGGTTTCGGGGCCCCGAACCCGAAAACCGTGGGTGAAAAACCATCCCCAAACCCGAACCCGCAGAACCCGAAACCCGCGGATATCCGCCCCAAACCCGATCCGTTGGCAATGGTTTTGGTTGCTGTTCCATCCGTCTACAAAACGACATCTCAGGCTTTTAAGGAACAATTGTTCGGGCTGATAATATGGCAGCACTGTCACATCCTCTGCACCCTGGCATCATGGCTTTCATGTCGATTGGAGATCATGGCTTTGTTTAGATTGCAAGTTTTTTCACTCTCTCTCTATCACATTAAATCTTTGGACACATGCATGGAGTATTAAATGTAGATAAAAAATAACTAATTACACAGCTTGATTGTAAATTACGAGACGAATCTTTTGAGCCTAGTTAGACCATGATTGGACAATAATTGTCAAATACAAACGAAAGTGCTACAGTGCCAAATATTGATTCCTGACTGCAATCTAAACCAGGCCCATTACATGGAAAATGCGACTGATCTTTTCTCAAGTTGGACAAATGCAAGCAAGATTGATGACGCTGCACTTTGGGTTGCCATCATGGACCAACCAAGCTGCAAAATCGGGCAGATGAACAAGGCAAACTATTTTCTATATTCTTAGTCAAACTAAAAAAAGTTTGTCTCCTCGAAAAATGATATGCGTATTTATTTTTTAAATATATTTTAGTACTCCCTTTGTCCCAAAAAAAACATCATCGCAGCATTTGAAGTACGTCCAGAAAAGAATAATGTTTTAGACATAGGTCCCACTTAACATTAATTTTCCGTGGCTACCTGCCCGCCCCATCCCTCCCTCGTCGTTCTCTGTCTCTCCCTCCCTAGCTCCTATTTTCCTCCGCCCCCTCCTCTTCCTCTTCACCGGTGACCCCCTCTTCTTCTCCTCCGCCGGTCGCCCTCCTCTTCTCTTCCATCGGTGGGAGGCCGGCGCACACCCTCCTCTTCTTCTCCGTCAGCGTGGAGGTGACACTGCCTGGCGAGGCTACATCGGGGTGGCGGAGATCCGGCCCCTCCCTCCTCTGCTCCTCCCATGGCCGTCAGTAGCCTCTCCTCTCTCACCGACGGAGAGAATGCTCGGACGGAGAGGGCACGGAGTCGCTAGATCTGGCGTGGGCTACGGCCTCCCTTTGCAGTGCTCAACAAGGAATGGACCAGCAGCAAGGCGAGGCGAGGCGAGGCTTGGCGGCCACCGGCCACCATGTGGTTCTGAAATTTTGAATGTGAACGGGAGAAGAGAACATGACAGAGACATTGAGGGGCTATTTTGGTCTTTTTTCCTTGCTTATTGGTTGTCGTGCTCATTCCTAGAATGACAATAATTCTGAGACGGTACTTCTGAGATGGAGGGAGTACATTCTAGAGAGTCAAGTAGACAAAAGCTTCTGCTGCCCAGCATACTGTTCCATACACCATACTATAGTCGGTTCTCGCAATCGCTAGCTGTAGAAAGAGTAAGCGCTACTATCACATCAGCCTTGCTGTAAGGATTGAGAAATGTACGGACAGACTAAACGCTGAATTAGTTTCAGTCATTTCAGCTGCTGCTCATAATATAGGGACGGTAACTCATGAGAAGACTCAAAACTCCATCGACCATGTAAGTGGTTCTAGCCCCCCTGTCTACGAAAGAATGTGCGAGTAGGAGTAATTTTAAGTTAATGTGTCTAAAGTTTAATTAAATATATAGATAAAAATATTAATGTTTATGGCATTAGATAAATATAGTATAAAAATATATCTTATGACAAATCAAATGATACGTATTTAATATTATATTAATATTTTTATTTATAGTTAGTTAAATTTAAAATATTTTAACTTGGTATTATACTAGAATTGCATTCTTTTATGGACAGTGGGAGTATATAGTTAGTCCGCTATATTGGTAAAGTGGGGAAACATTAGCAAAAATAAGACACTGGGATTTCATCTATTGCTTCTAATTTTAGCGTCCACTTTTTCATTATGCTTGTATGGATTCCATGAAATTAAAACCAATATCTAGAAAGTGCTTCTTATTTTATTATTAGATTATTTTCAATTTCTCTTAATTCCAAGACACCAAACAGGGCAAAGAAATCTAGTTTAAACTCTAAAAAGTTAGGGATATACTAGAACTCAACTGTCTCTAGAAATCATTTTTCCAGAATTATTAGTTATGTTGCTTCTTACCAATGCGCCTCAGAGTCACTTGTAACTAACTAAGTGGTTGATATTTTCCTTTTGTATTCACTTTAGTGAACATTGTAATGCATATTTGAGATCGTAAATGAACTTAAATAAAAAAGTTTGAATTGAAAAGCTTTAAATCACTTCAATTACAACTTTGGTGTAGGTCGTTTCTCCCTCCGAAGTCATTAGAAATGTAAAAAATATATGAATAGCAAAATCATTAATCTTAAAACATAAATTTTGGGTCCTAAATGAATTCAAATGACAAAGTCATCAACTATAAAGTTGCATACATCTTCCAGTACTACAACTTTGGTTTATGTCGTTTCTCCTTCCAAGGTCATTTGAAAAATTCAAAAAAAAATATGAATATCAAAATCATTAATCTTAAAACTTAAATTTTGGGTTCTAAACGATTTCAAATAAAAAGTCATCAACTAAAAAGTGCATATATCTTTCAGCACTACAACTTTGGCTTAGGTCGTTTCTCCATCCGAGATATTTTGAAAAAAAAATAAAAAAATAAATTTCAAAATCTAAAAACTTCAAACATAATTCCTGGGCACTACAAAATGTAGTCATGTACAAAGTTGTAGATCCCTTCGTGTACTGCAACTTTGGTTTTGTTTCTCCATTCGAGGACATTTGAAAAATTAATATCGAATTTCAAATTATAAAAACTTAAAACAAAATTTTTTGACCTTAAATAATTTCAAATAGAAAAATTGTCAGCTACAACATTGTAGATCTCTTTGAGTACTAAAACTTTGTGTCGGAATCATAAACCCGGGGTCCCTCATGGACCTGCTTTCCAGCAAAAGTTCGGCCCAGCAGACGACGTTGCGAACGACGCGTAACTCCTGGGCCGGCCCAAAAAAACCTAATGATAGGCCAGAAAGGCGATCCAGTCTCCGACCGGAAGGCCTGGCCAAGGAGAAACGACACTCGCTTCTGACTCCGGCCCGCCTCTCCGACGGGAAGGCCTAGCCAAGGAGGAACGACGCTCGCTTCTGACTCCGGCCCACCTTTCCGATCGGAAGGCCTGGCCAAGAAGAGGACAAACGTTCGGTTCCGACTCCGGCCCACCTCTTCGACCGGAAGGCCTGGCCAAGGAGGAACGGCGCTCGCTTCCGACTCCGACCCGCATCTTCGACCGAAGGCCTGGCCAAGGAGAGGACGACGCTCGCTTCCGACTTCGGCCCGCCTCTCCGACCGGAAGGCCTGGCAAAGGAGAGGACGATGCTCGCTTCCGACTTCGACCCACTTCTCCGACCGGGAGTACACCGAACCTCTGCTTACAGCTCTTCTCCGACCAACGCGGTCGGAGCCAACTGGGAAACGACTGAACAGGGACACCTGCTTGGTGAAGACCCAGGAAACGGATAGAGCAAGTAAGGCGGGGCGCTCCAGTCAACCGCAATACCAAGGATCATACCCTGCACACCTGCAGGACAGTACTGTCAGATTATGTCAGAAGGGTACTTTATAACCTTCCAGACATGTCAGAACACCAATAGTGTTGTGGGCACCGACATTTGACCTATAGTATGATAGGCGCCAACATTTGCCATACCAGAAGAACACGGTGGAACCAACCACATGCATCCAGCCATCAACAGTATTGTGGGCGCCGACAAACCACCTTGTACCCGACGGCGTGGGCAACAAGACTAGGTAGCACACACACACTCTTTCTCTCACACTCTCTCCCTTGTAAAGCCATCCCCTTCAGCTATAAAAGGGGATGTGCTCTCTCCAAAAGGAGGATGATTCGAACAACGATTTGAACGATTCCAACGAACAACAGACGGATCATTCTGATTCTCTCTGCTTGGCTCTAGAACTCTAAAGCCAGACAAAGCGTACGCTCGAACACCTTGCGCACATCGAAGCTCCCCTCACTCTTGGCCCTTCGGTCTGGAGTCCAACCGGACCTCTGAAACCCCCATCTTTCTCGCTCTCGTTTGTAACCCCACAGCAAACTTCGGGCACCTAGGCTCAGGAATAAAGTCTCCGACCGACTCAAACTGGACGTAGGACACGTTGTCTGAACCAGTATAAACCATGGGTCATTGAGTGCTAGGCCACATCCGATCACAACGTACGGTAAAACTACAAATATTTACGTGTTGGTCACTTTTCGCCCCGACAGATGGCGCCATCTGTGGGGAGAACGTCGTACATTCACGTTTTTGGTCATCGGATGGCCCACTTTTCCACCACCTTCGGCATGGCGGGCTCAAGCGATACAACTCGCTTCGGCTCGCTAGAGTTTCCCACGCTCCCACCTGTTGGGATGTGGGTTCCTCCCATCTTCGAGCCGTCCCAGACCTTCCTCTTCGGAAGCCTAGACTTCATCTCCGACCGGCTCAGTGTACTTCGCCTTCATGAGAAGGCACTTGTCCCAGCGCCTGTCGGAGTAGGAGCGCCCTCCGTCGGCTCTAGGACACCCGGCGACTTCAACGACGAGGCACCTGCGCTTCGCTCCGAGCCTACGCTGGGCTTAAACCTCGCTATGAGTAACGTACATACTGTTATTTACTCGCTATTTAATATCTTCTGCTGACTCTCTGGAGGGACCCCGTTGTCCCTACCACAACCGCCATGTAGCCGGTTCCCCTACGGCCTCACGTCCCCATGGATGTGTACGCACGGGGGCTCCGAAGGATGCTGGCGCCGCCCCCTTTCACATTCGAATTCGTGGGGACGGCGGGCTATGCCCCCACCTCTTTCCACGGCCTCATGGATGATGAGGTTGAGAGCGATGGCTCCAGCATCGGCGACGTCGTGGCACCTAGCCACCCTCTGTCCCGGGAGTGCACTATAGCGGACGCTCCAGGACAGCCACCGGTGGTGGCAGAGTCTCTACAGACCCACACCCCTCCGGATCCTCGTGCGGGGGCCCTCGCATGTGCGCAGGAGCACGGCGAGGAGCTACAACATCATGGATGGGGGGAATGATCTCCCATAGTTCACTCGGGCTGGCCAGAACATCGCCGCTGCAGCGATGCTTCTGCGCAGTCTTCCAGAGCCTGTCGACCCCTAGGGGCAGGCGGTCCACCAGAACCTCCGAGCACTGGTGGAAACCGCCGCCGTTGAATATGGGGAGAGCTCCGCATCACGACACCGACTTGCGGCCTCTCTCCCCACCAAGGGAGTGGGGACGCACTAGATGAATCGCTCCATCCGCTCACCACTACAGTCGCCGGGCGTGGAACAGGAGGCCGCAGCTGCACTACGACCTGACCTGGCGCCCGCTCCACATCGGCCACCTGTGCGCGAATGCCTCGGGCCAAACCAAGACCCTCGCAACGTCATCAGCAACTGGTGTCAGGCCCGGCATGATGATGATGTCCATCGGGTGGTGGTGAGAGTAGGCAGCGCGGGCCCCGACCGGACCATCGAGGGGAGCGCTGAAACGCACCCTAGGCATGGTCGCCGACCCGATGACCGGAGTCCTAGCCCGGATGGCCTAGGACCATGGGCCTTTGGTCGACGCATCCAGAGAGCGCCGTTCTCACAGCGCTTCCGACCGCCTACCAACATTGCCAAATATACCAGGGAGACGAATCCCGGTATATGGCTCGAAGACTTCTGGCACGCCTGCCGAGCCGGAGGAGTGGATGATGACCACTTCATCATTCAATACCTCCCCATCTGCGTGGGGAACATGTTCGAGCATGGCTCGAATTCCTCCCGCATGACAGCATTCGTGACTTGGCGGACCTCAAGAGAATCTTCGTCGGGAATTTCTAGGGGACATATGTCCGCCCTGGGAACTCCTGGGACCTCAAGAGCTGCCAGCAGGAGTCCAATGAGTCCCTGCAGGATTACATTCGTAGGTTCTCGAAGCGATGCAACTCCATTCCCGATGTCGTCGACATGGACGTCATCAGCGCGTTTCTCTCTGGGACAACCTGTGAGTCTTTAATCCACAAGCTTGGCTGTCTGAAGCCCTGGACCACCTGTGACATACTCGACGTCGCCACAAACCACATCTTTGGCGAGGAGGCGGTCGGAGCGGTCTTTAACGGAGGCCAGGACAAGGGCAAAGCCAAGCACAAGGATCAAGACGAGGGCCCCTCCACGCAGAGGGGCAAAAAGAACAAGAAGGATCGGCGTCGACCGGCCAGCTCCGCGTTGGTCGGTGCGGCTGATCGCGTGAGCAAATAGCCCTAGCAGGGCCTGCCTGATCACTTTGACAAGCTCATGGAGAGCCCGTGCACCAACCAGGCCTACCCCGTCAAGCACCTCTACAAGGACTGTGAGCTCCTCAAGCGCTTCCTGTGATAGGTCGGTAGGCCAAAAGAAGGAAAGGACAAGGAGGCAGCAGCCAAGAAAGGGGGCGCAGTGGGCAAGGAAGGGGACGGCTTTCCCGATCCCGAGGAATGCATCATGATCTTTGGGGGATCTGATGCCACCTACTCCAAGTGCCAGAACAAAGTGCGCTACAGAGAGGCATGCATCGCCGAAACGGCCATCAGCTCCTTAACTGGTCAGAATCTCTGATCACTTTTGATCAGAGGGACCACCCTTCCCACGTCGCCAGATCGGGTCGCTACCTGCTCATCGTCGACCCAATCTTCCACAACAAGCACCTCACCAAGGTGCTGATGGACGGAGGCAGCGGTCTCAACATCCTCTAAGGCAACACCCTCGACGCCATGCGCATCCCCGGTCGGAGCTTCGCCTAGAGAGCTCTCCCTTCAACGGCGTGATCCCAGGGATGTAGGTATACCCGCTCACACAGATCGACCTGCCCATCATGTTTGGCGACCGGGCCAACTTCCGCTCGGAGGTCCTCACCTTTGAAGTGGTGGACTTCCTAGGGTCCTACCACGCCATCTTGGGGCAGCCGTGCTACGCCAAGTTCATGGTGATCCCCAACTACACCTACCTCAAGCTGAAGATGCCGGGACCGAACGGCATCATCACTATGGGTAGCACCTTTTCTCATGCCTACACGTGCGACCGCGAGCATTTCGAGCTCACCACTGCCGTCATCAACTCATCCGAGCTCCCGTGGCTTGGGGAGTTGTCGACCCCAGTAGTCCCAGATTGCAACAAGCCAACCTCCTCGACTGCCTTCCGCCCACTCGAGGAAACTAAGGCGGTGGGGATCGACCCCACTGACCCAACCAAGATGGTGCGGATCAGGACCCAGCGCCTGGCCAAATAGGAATGCAAGATCACTTACTTTCTATGTGCCAATCACGATGTCTTCGTGTGGAAACCTTCTGACATGCTAGGCATACCACGGGAGGTTGCCGAGCACGCATTACGCCTCGTCCCGGGCTCTAAGCCCACCAAGCAACGCCTGCGTCGCTTTGACGGTGAGAGGCGCAGGGCCATAGGCGAGGAGGTCACCAAACTCCTAGCAACCGGATTCATCAAGGAGGCATACCACTCTGACTGGCTTGCCAATCCTATTCTTGTCAAAAAGAAGACTGGAAAATAGAGAATGTGTGTTGATTATACTGGCCTCAACAAGGTGTGTTCAAAGGACCATTTTCCTTTGCCACGCGTAGACCAGATAGTCGACTCTACCTCAGGATGCGAAATGGATGCCTACTCAGGCTACCACCAGATCATGATGAAAGAGTTCGACCAGCTCGTAACCTCATTCATCACCCCGTATGGTTTGTATTGTTACGTAACCATGCCTTTCAGTCTGAAGAACGCTGGCGCCACCTACCAAAGGTGCATGCAGCAATGCTTCGTCGATCAAATCGACCCGCTCGACCAGTCTGATCAAGTCGAGCAGCCAAAACCAACAATCGCCGTCTATGTTGATGGCATAGTGGTCAAAACGGTTCAAGCTTGCGACCTAATCGCAACCTTGGCTGCAACGTTCGCGAACCTCCGAAGGTTCAACATCAAATTGAATCCCTAAAAATGTGTTTTTAGGGTTCCAAAGGGGAAGCTGCTTGGATACATTGTGTCCGAACAAGGTATCAAGGCCAACCCCGAAAAAATAATGGCCATCTCCAACATGGGCCCTATACACAACATCAAGGGCGTACAAAGGCTCACCGGCTGTTTGGGCGCCCTAAGCGGGTTCATCTCCCGGCTGGGCGAGCGAGGGATGCCTCTCTATGAGCTTCTTAAGATGACAGACATGTTTGTCTGGATTGAGGAGGCACAGCAGGCTCTGGAGAGCCTCAAAGTGTCACTGATGTTGGCCCCAATCCTCGTCGCTCCTGAATGGGGAGAACCCCTCCTCCTCTACGTCGCGGCAAGCAACCACGTGGTGAGCGCCGCCCTAATCGTTGAAAGGGAGGAGCCAGGACACCACTTAAAGGTCCAGCGACCCATATACTTCGTTGGTGAGGTACTTACTGACCCTAAGGTTCGGTACCCCCAGGTGCGAAAACTTCTATACGCCGTGCTAATGGCGACCCAGAAGCACCTGCACTACTTCACCGACCACAAAGTCTCGGTCGTCACTTCATACCCGCTGGGAGACATCATCCGCAACTGCGACACCATGGGACGAATCTCCAAGCGGGCACTTGAACTAATGGGCCATGACATCAGGTATATCCCCCGCACTGCTATTAAGTCTCAGGCTCTCGTGGACTTTGTCGCCGAATGGACAAAGGTCTAGCTCCCAACCCCAGACGTCACCCATGGGTACTGGACGATGTACTTCAATGGGTCCGTAATGGCGCCCGACTCAGGGGCTGGAGTGGTTCTAATCTCCTCAGATAGGAGTAGGCTCTGCTACACCATCCGTCTGCACATTTTGGCCTCAAACAACGCCTCGGAATATGAGGCCCTGATCAATGGACTGCGCATTGCCATCGAGCTCGGCGCTATGCGGCTCTATGTCCATGGTGACTCAGAGCTAGTCGTCGATCAGGTCATGAAGGAGTCCTCTTGCAAAAGCCCCCTCAGGGCAGCATACTGCCAGGAGGTGCGCAAGCTCGAGGACAAATTCTTGGGGATCGAGCTACACCATGTCCCTCGAAAGGACAATGATGCCGCCGATTTTCTCACAAAATTGGCTGCTAGACGGGTTCCATCTCCGGACGGGGTCTTCATCAATGGCCTTCCTGAACCATCTGCCCGCATCCTGGAAGGTTTGATCTAGACACACCCCGATGCCGACCCAGCGCTCGAGGGCTCCGACCCTAGTGCCTCCATGATGACGTCGCCCGCTGATGTCACCGTAGTAGCACTCGATCAAGCCGACTGGCGAGCGCCGCTACTTGCCTACCTCCTCAAGGTTGTTCTCCCACCTGAAAGGACTGAAGCACAATGGATTGCTCGATGCGCCAAGACATTCGTCACGTCCAGTAACAAACTTTATAAACGAAGTCCATCAGGAGTACTCATGAAGTGCGTCCCTACCGACCAAGGCAAGCAGCTCCTCCTCGAGGTCCATGCCGGAATCTGCGAACACCACGTGGCCCCAAAGTTGCTGGTCAGAAAAGCCTTTCATCAAGGTTTTTACTGGCCCACTGCACTACGAGATGCAGAGGAGGTCGTCCACAGGTGTGAGGGATGCCAGTTCTACGCTCGGCAAACTTATTTGCTGGCATAGGAGCTTCAAACCATCCCCATCACCTGGCCATTCATGGTCTGGGGCCTCGACATGGTGGGACCCCTCAAAAAGGGCCTAGGCGTCTTCACTCACCTACTTGTAGCGGTCGACAAATTCACCAAGTGGATAGAGGCCAAGCCCATCACCAACATCAACTCAGAAGAGGCAGTCAAGTTCTTCCACAACATCATCTACTAGTTCGGCGTTCCTAACTGTATCATCACTGACCACGGAACTAACTTCACTGGGAAGAAGTTCTTGGACTTCAGTGATGGATACGGCATCAGGATCGACTGGGCCTCGGTCAGACATCCACGTACTAACGGTCAGGTCGAGCACGCTAATGGCATGGTCCTCCAAGGACTTAAGCCATGCATCTTCGATCGACTCAACAAGTACGTCGGGCAATGGGTTGCTGAGGTCCCAGCGATCCTTTAGAGCATGAGAACGACCCCAAACCGATCCATAGGGTTCACACCCTTCTTCCTAGCCTACGGAGCTGAAGCAGTGTGCCCCAAGAGTGAAGGCCTTCGACCGCGACTGAGCCATGGAGGCTCAGCAAGACGCAGTCGACCTGCTCGAGGAGGCCCGTGAGACGACCATCATCTGCTCCGCTCGCTACCAGCAAACTCTCTGCAGTTACCATGAAAGAAAAATCAGAGGGAGAATCCCCGAGGTTAGAGACCTCATGCTTTGAAGGACCCAATCAACCAAGGAGAAACACAAACTCTCTCCACCATGGGAAGGACCCTATACGGTGACCAAGGTGATCCGACCGGGCACCTACCGACTGAAGGACGACAGCGACGACGTTCTCACCAACACTTGGAACATCGAACAATTACGTCGTTTCTTCCCCTAAAATTTGGTCTTACCGCTTTTCTTTCATTCAAAGTTTGCTCCTACAAAGCACCCCGGCCCAAACACTTTTAGCCTGGGTTGCTCGGGGGCTCCATGAGGGTGTGGTAAATACCTTTTTACCCGAACGAAAGGGTAGTCCGTTTCTTTAATTACCTTACGTAACTTTGCTTTAAACATTCCGACCGATCATACCCCACCACGACCTACGGTTATGAGCAGCTGAGCCTCGCGGGCCACGCCCGGGTTCTTAAGGTTGTAGCCTATGGTTAAAAAATGCAGGTGCAAAAAAGAAAGAATAAAAAACAAAGTTATGCTAGGGTAAAAATAAGGAACGGATGGGACAAGCTTCCCCTTACGAAGTGATTCCATCACAAAACAACATCAATGTATTCATGGATACAAAAATATTTACACAGGGGGCTCCCCCACAAACTTATCCCTTACATATATTGACTGTTTTTTCTACTCTAAATAACTACTGCGGCTGCCCGGCAGCATCGGCTACCGGCTCGACCGTCGAAGATAAGGGTTGCTCGGTCTCCGACGGGACGACGTTCGACTTGGTCGGAGGCAGGACGACGTTCGCTTCCGACCCAGGCTTCACTCCATCCGCAGGCTGGATGACGTCTTCTGCACGTGCACCTTCGGCTATGCTCTCGCGGCTGGTATCCATCACCCACTGCGCGGAGACTTGCTCGGCCACCAACTGTGCGTGTGGCAGCAAGCTTTCCCCGGGCACATGGATGGCGTCCGAGCTCCAACCATCGGCGTACCCGCTGTAGATGGCGGCGAAGTCTAGGTCCAGGTGGTGTGTCACCACCGAAGTCAGCACCCCCGATGTCCCGTAAAACATCCCGTCGGAGATAAGTGCCCGAACTTCATTCAGGACCTCCACCAGTCGGATAGCGGCTATGCTGGTGCTCGGCGCCGACCCGAACACCTCTGAGACAATGACCTAGGCGACGTTGCAGATCTAGTTGAGCTTCCCTCGAGAGCTCGTCGCTCTTCAAGGGACTTGGCCAGAACCTCCGCATTCCGACCAATCGTCGCCTTGGCCGTCTCTAGGTACCGCTCCAGCGACCCAACCCTTTTGCCTAGTTCTGGAAGAAGGGTGATAGGATTAGAAGCAAGGGAAAGGAAAAGCCAAGACATCAACCAAAAATGGAATAGGTACATACCGAGGTAGGTGTTCTTGAGGATGGAGAGTCCTTCCTCCTGCTGAGTCACCTGCTCGCGTAGCCGAGTGTTCGACTCCTCCATCCCAAGCACCTGGCCTCGGAGCGCGAGCACTTCCTGGTCGACCTCCGACTGGGCCTTTCACTTCGACTCCAGAGCCTCCAAGGAACTCTAGAGCACTGCCTCGGTCTCCGTCAGGGACTTCTGGAGCGCCGCCTTGGTCTCTGCCTGGTGGACCTTTGCCGCGGCAAGTCCCCGCTCAGTGGCAGTCTCCCGCTCCACCGCGAGCAGTTCCGCTGCCTGTGCTTCTGTCGCCTCGGCCGCCCGATCTTGGGACTCACGGTGGGCAGACTATAGCTGGCTCTTGATCTCAGCAACCCACCATGACACCATGGCCTCCCGCTCCATATGAGCGTGCTCTTCCTAGAGGAAATAGGACTTGCGGCTTGACATCTCCTCCAGACCCTGCAAAATGAGAAGCAAGCATGCTGAGGCAACCAGTGAAAGACCAAGGAGTCAAGGATGAATGCAAAAAACTTACCTCTGCGATGCAGGGTAGGTCGACCATAACCGCTTGATGGACGACCTTGACCTGCTCCAAGGCCTCCTCCAACCTCGCCCTGGTTTGGGCGAGATCAGACTCCATCGCGAGTCCTCTCCCCCCAAGTACGTCCCAGAGCTACACCTCTTCCTCATTCCGAAGGATGAACCGTGCCTTCCTTGGGTCACCGGGGCAGGGCCACACCAGCTCGTGGGTCGCCCCCGACCTGCTGGAAGGTCCAGCCGACGACTGGACCACCGCCAACTCCCGCGACGGTGGGATGGCCGGCGGCTCCACCCTAGCACCGACCTCACCAGAGCAGGGGATCTCCACCTCCTCGACCTCATGGCCCATCGGTAGTTGTTCTGCCTCTAGCCTGGCTGCGTCTCCTCCTGACCCTGACAGCACCGACCAGGAAGGCGAGCCGTGTGTCCCTCCACCGGGCGAGGCAGGGAGCTCGATCTCCCCCCTCTCTTCCACCGCAACTAGTGCAGGAGGGATCGTAAGGGTCGCCTCTGACCTAGCCTCCGCCGTCGCCACTGGGATCGCCGCCAACACCGTCGCCACCGCTGCCGCCATACTTGCGACCGGCTAGGAGGGCGCCACCCCTGGAAGGGAAGGTCGCTCCGCCACCAGCCTGCTTTCTCCGCCGCTCGTTGTGACTCGATGCAGGCTGGGTCTCCACTCCTCTCGCACGAGAGGTGGAGCGATGCTCAAACCCGTCAGTATCCGGCCGCTGTCAAAAAAAAGTACTTGTCAGTCGCGCTCAAAAAACTTAAACTATGAGATCAAACAATACATACCTAGACATGAGCGGCAGGGCTCTGAGGCCCCGTCCCACTGGCAATGGGCCCACCGGACGAGGACCCCTCACGGGTCGCGACCCATGCCCCCTTACTTCGACCGGGGGTGAGTCAACCTAGCCGGTTCTCGACTGGCCTGAGAGTAGTTGTGACTGCCAGTTCGAGGCGCGCCCATCGGAGCAGCTGGCGGGGTGTCCCCCGGTTGTGGTTCACGCGCCGGCACCGGCCCCAATGATGCGGGGGTGTGAGCCCGCTCCTTCAAACTCCTGGCCTGCCCCGCCACGCCCAGAGCAGGTGGGGACAAGGCTGGCGACGCGCCCGAAGGGCGCAGCGACCGAGTCTGCTTCGCCTCCCGCTCGCCGACGGCATCCGAGCTCGCGACATGCTTCCTTGGTGCGGGAACGTTGCCGCGCCTCTCTACATCCCGCCCATCGCCGGTAGACGTGGTCGCAGGCTCACGACGCTCTGCTGAGGTTGCGATGGCATCCCAGCCTCCTTCATCTTCAGAGGTGCTCGCCTCGCCACCCAGCTCTGTCGGCTCCCCCAACTCGAGCTCCGATTCTCGCCGGCCTACACCCACCGGGTGATTTCCATCTCCTTCCCATGCTTCCTCCGAGCCTTCTCAGCTCTCTTCTTCTTCACGACCGCCGCCTCCTTCAGGGTAGCTTGCTAAGCCACGCCCTCTGGCCCCTTCGGGAGATGCGGCCAGGATTTATAACCGGTGAGTCCCTGCGAAACGGACAACTTGAAGTCAAATTACAGGAGAGCGAGATCGAAAGGGACACGGAATAAGGAAAGGAGAACGTACCAGATTGGGTAGCTTCCCGGTGTGGAGAGGTCCGGGCTTTCCTTCGAGGGTCTCCTGAGCCTTCAGTTGTAGCACCCAGTCGAGTCAGCTCTAGACTTCGTCCTTCGCCAGCTCCATTGGCGATGCGCGGTCAGGGTTCATCGGGCCAGTGTATAGCCACATCGGCCACGTCCTTTCCGCCAGCGGGGCGACCCGATGGTGGAAGAAGGTGTGGAACACCCGCAACCCATCGAGGTTGTGCTGCAATAGCTTCTAGAGCTCCGCCTCGATGATCCCTAGCTTGTTCTACCAGCTGGAGGGGCCCCACGACCAGCTCTCCCGCCTCTCTAGCCTTCTACCGGTGAATGGGGGGAATGGCGCCTCCACTGGGTTCCTGATGTAGAACTACTCCCCATGCCACCCCCGATTGGAGTCGCAGGGGGTGTACGCGGGGTAGGAGCCCGACACACTAGGCTTCTTCTATAGGGCAAAGCCCCCAACTGGCGCGGTCCTGGCCGGCTTCCCCTCTGACAAGGCTCGCCCGACGAAGATCCACCGGAAGAAGTCCACATGCGGTTCCATCCCGAGGAAGGCCTCGCAGATAGTGATGAAGCCGGCGATGTGTAGCACCCTAGTCGGATTGAGATGCTGCAGCTCCAGGCCCCACTCATTAAGGAGCCCACGCAGGAAAAAATGCGCAGGATATCCTAGCCCGCGCTCATGGAAGGCAAGGAAGGAGACGACCTCGCTGGCCTGAGGTCGCAAAAAATCCTCCCCCGCTGAAGCCCTCCAGTGCGCCACCTCCTTTGGTGGAAGCAACCCCTTCTCGATGAAGGCGGCCAGCACCATCTCATCCATGTTTGATGGCCTCTAGGTCAACATTTTGCTCCGGATTCACGAATGGATCTATGAGTTCTCTCCCTCGCTTTACCCTTTCTCACTTAGGAACCGCCACGGCACACGAGCACACTTGGAGAGATGGAAGAGGGAGGAGAGGCGGCAGTTGGATGATAGGTGAAGGAACAGGACGAAGACCCGCTCCCTTCCCCTATTTAAGGAGGAGACGCAGCAGTTGGAGAAAGGTGAAGGATTGGGGCGAAAAACCCTCTCCCTTCCCCTATTCAATGCAGATGGGAATGCGACGGGACGTGTCCTGACTGATGGGATGTGCCCTGCCCGACGAGATGGTGCCTGGTTAGATGGGACGTGGCCTAGGCATGGCCCACCACTACCGCACGTTGGGCATGGGAAACAAGGCGCTACCGCATGTAGGCGGCCCTCCACCTTCCCAGGCAGGATGTGGAAGGGCCCAACAATGGGATCCCCACCCAGGAGAGACCAACGGGCTTCCTAAGTCTATCGGACGGCTCAGGCAAACACCGAGAGATAGGTAAGGAGCAGAGGGACGCCCCATGTGGGCCATGCTGACTCCATCATGAACAACAAACACGGATCCTATTCAAACATATCCGATAAAAACTCCTCAAGCCTATCACTCGAGTCATCAAGGTAACTCTACCGATCCCTCTTACTTTATTTTTTCTTATGCATGATCATTCATTCATCCATTCTCATACATGCATTCATTCATACAGTCATTCATTCATCCCATACATCCGAAGCATCGCATATGCAATTGATGCATCCCAATGCTCCGTGTTACGTCACAAAGCGGTAGTTGCCTCATTCAACATGAGCAATGACCGACTGGGGTTCGAAGGCTGGCCCGCGAAGGGCTCGAGGCCGCCTTGCGTCAAACAGAGCCAGGGGAGAAAACGCAGATGAGTCACAGCGGCCCTCGCCCATTCTGCTCGGAAGTAGATAGGGTCATCTCAACCTTCTCGTTCGATCCTAACTTCGAGCCATGCCCATAGAATCTCCATCGAGGGGAGGCCAGCAGGCCACCTGAGTCAGTCTCCAAAACGACCTAGGCATCTTCCGAGACACAGGTTAAGGAGCAGTGGACTACCACATAGGGGCTATGCCGACCCCATCGCGAATGACGGACCCGAATTCCACTCGAACATACCCGTTAGCGAGCTCACCGAGCGCGTCACATGAGCCATCGAGGCAAGCGATGTTAGCTTAGCCCCTCTGGTTGTGGAAACCGCGGATGGGGTAACGCACGGAACTAGACCAACCCCTACCGAGTCCAATGGAGCTTAGGGGCTCAGGTCGCCCGACACCGACTCGGGAAATCAATCGACTACGCAGGTCACGGGTGGGACACACACGGACGAACACCCAGAACGGTAGTCTGTGGCCCCAGGAAAGAGTACCAAGATGCTTAGCCTCCAACCGACTCACCAGTCGAACGTAGACTCGGGGGCTACACCCGCGGGTGTGCTCACGCGCACCCGCTGTCAAAACAAAAAATTTCTCCGCTGGCAAAATGAAAACCCCCTAGACGATTCTACCCGAATCGGCCGGGGGCTCGGGGGCTACTCCCATGGGTGCGCTCGCGCGCGCCCGCTATCAAAACAAAAATCCCCCAGACGATTATACCCAAATCACCCGGGGGCTCGGGGGCTCCTGTCGGGTTCAAAAACCTAGGGTCCCTCATGGACCTGCTTCCCAGCAAAAGCTCAGCCTAGTAGACGACATTACGAACGACACGCAACTCCTGGGCCGGCCCAAAAACCTAACGATAGGCCAGAAAGGCGATCCAGTCTCCGACTCCAGCCCAAAAATCTAACGATAGGCCTGGCCAAGGAGGAATGGCGCTCGCTTCCGACTCCGGCCTGCCTCTTCGACCGAAAGGCCTAGCCAAGGAGGAACGGCGCTCGCTTCCGACTTTGGCCCACCTTTCTGATCGGAAGGGCTGGCCAAGAAGAGGACAAACGCTCGCTTCTGACTCCAGCCTGCATATCTGACCGAAAGGCCAAGCCAAGGAGGAATGATGCTGGCTTCCGACTCTGACCTGCCTCTCCGACTGGAAGGCCTGGCCCAAGAGAGGACGACGCTCGCTTCTGACTCCGGCCCGCCTCTCCGACCGGAAGGCCTAGCAAAGGAGAGGACGACGCTCGCTTTCGACTCCGACCTACTTCTCTGACCGAAAGTACACCGAACCTCTGCTTACAGCTCTTCTCCGACCAGTGCGGTCGGAGCCAACTGGGAAACGACCGAACAGGGACGCCCGCTCGGTGAAGACCCAGGAAATGGACAGAGCAAGTAAGGCGGGGCGCTCTAGTCAACCACAATACCAAGGACCGTACCCTGTACACTTGTAGGACAGTACTGTCAGATCATGTCAGAAGGGTACTTTATAACTTTCCAGACATGTCAGAACACCAACAGTGTTGTGGGCGCCGACATTTGACCTACAGTATGGTAGGCGCCGACATTTGCCATACTAGAAGAACATGGTGGAACCAACCACATGCATCCAGCCATCAACAGTATTGTGGGCGCCAACAAACCACCTTGTACCCAATGGCGTGGGCAACAAGACTAGGTAGCACACATACACTCTCTTTCTCTCACTCTCTCTCTCTCTTGTAAAGCCATCCCCTTTAGCTATAAAAGGGTATGCGCTCTCTCCAAAAGGAGGACGATTCGAACAACGATTCAGACGATTCCAACGAACAATAGACGGATCATTCCGATTCTCTCTGCTTGGCTTTAGAAGTCTAAAGCCAGACAGAGCCTACGCTCGAACACCTAGAGCACGTCGGAGCTCCCGTCACTCTTGGTCCTTCGGTCCGGAGTCCGACTGGACCTCTGATACCCTCCCATCTTACTCCCTCTCGTTTGTAACCCCACAGCAAACTTCGAGCACCTGGAATTAGGAATAAAGTCACCGATCGACTCAAACTGGATGTAGGGCACGTTGCCTGAACCAGTATAAACCCTGTATCATTGAGTACTAGGCCACATCCAATCACAACGTACGACAAAACTACAAATATTTACGTGTTGGTCACTTTTCGCACCGACACTTTGGTACAAAACCATTTTGAGGCAGGCCAAATTGTCAAACTGCCTCTAAAGAATCCATTTATGAGTAGGCTAGAGTTCCCAACCACCTCTAGAAATGCCTCCATTTCGAGGAGCGTATGGAAAGTCTAGGTGCCTCTAAAAATTGCATTTTTGGAGGCGGTTTGGTTTGCCGACCAACCTCTAAAAATAGGAAGCATTTCTAGAGGTGGCTCAAAAGCCTAGCTACCTCTAAAATCAATTTATAGTGGCAAACCATTTTTAGAGGCGGATTTTTATTTTTCCCAATACATCGAGAGATCTTGGATCTTTACATCGAGAGCATTTGGTTTATAATTTGTACTCCCTCTATTCTAAATTGTAAGTCGTTTTGGTTTTCTAGATTTATACTTTTTACTTATATGTAGACATAGTGTATATCTAGGTGTATAGTAAAAGCTATATATATCTAGAAAAGCCGAAACGACTTACAATTTAGAATGGAAAGACCACTAAGTATGAATATTTATATACAACCCACTTTATTTAGTCTACAAATACATATTACATACCTACTCGAATATGAAGCTGCAGTATGTGCAAACAAACCAAAGTGGGCCTTTTATTTTGATGGTATATAACTAACTCCCACCAAGAGTATGCCTTATCATCTTTTTCAAATTATAGTTTATTTTAGTGTTGTCGTACATCTCTGATTTTGATCAAGTTTATGAAAAAGCTATCAATATTTACAACATCAAATTAGTTGTCAATGAAAATATGTCTTGGTAGTGTATTTATTTGATCATGTAAATATTACTATAGCTCTCTAAAAACTCAGTCAAAGATAGAAAAAAAACAAAGCTAAAGAAACTATGATTTGCCTCGGAGTCGGAGAGAGTACATATGCAAGAATTGCACTTCAAAAATGTATTTTGATTGACTCGTGACTAGGTGGCAATTCAAAGTCTACCCTGATAAACTCTCAATCACGCACTGAATGATGAATGTGATATATGGCCACATAACTACCACAAGCACTCACAGTCCAGAGTCCAGCCGCTAGCGATCGTACTTCCCGGCGCCGGCGGGCGGGCGACGACCGTAACATCTGATGGGACAGTGGAATTATGGCGGGTTAGAATCTTTGCTCGCGACGGCTTTATACAGTATCTGCGCATGCACGAAATCGTATCTATAGCTTTTAAATATGAGTAGTAGTTCCGGTAACCCAGAATATAATCCCGACACTAAACACCACGCAGACAAGCTGATTGGCTTAATGATGAGCTCGAGTAGAGTAATGGTTTGTGCCATGGTGTTCGCTCCGGCGTGCTTGGCGTTGCCGGCCATGCCACCTGCATCCGCAAATGACGTCAGCCTGCCCCAGGAACCAACAGGGGCGGCTGGATCTGCCGCCGCGTCCGAGGTGTCGGCGGAGGCGGGTGGCTCTGCTGTCGCGCCCCAAGATGCAAGGGGAGCGAGCCCCTCTACCCAGGAGCAGGAGGCGGGCTCAAAACGGCCCCGCCCCGACGTGGTGGAGTAGGGTTCTGGGGGTTCGCCCCCCAAACGTATCCGCCATCCAACAGCATCAATGTAAGTCACCAGCTCCTTTGTTTTTTCTCTGTTCTCGTCGTGACTTATGCTGTTCTTTCTTTGCAGCGTCGTGAAGCGGCGTAATCCTTTGGCGCTGGCGTCAGAGAAGAGCGCCGCCCTCCGATCAGGGCGGCAACCGTCGGTTGGCATTGCGCTCATTTTGGGCGGGAGCGACAGCCTCGCCGGGCGGTCATGTGCCGCCCACGGTGGTGCCCGTGCCCTCGGCGGAACAAGCCGATGCTGGGGCTCGAGGGACGCACTCGGAGGTCGCTGAGCGGCTGGCGATGGAGGTGATACCGCTGCCGACAATGGGGTGGATGGAACTGCCGGCCGCGCTTATGGCGCCGACCGCGGCGGGCGCGCCGCCGCCGGTCGAGGCCCCGCCGACGCAGGCGGAGGCAGCAGCGGCTGTGATAGACGGGACATAGCCGGATGTAGCCATGGCGGTGCCCGAGGCAGCGGCGCGAACCGCGTCACCGGCGGCCCAAGTGACGGCGCCCAACATGGGCCGGACGGAGGGGGACGTGGCCGAGGGGTCCCCAGACATCGTGGTGGTGGCAGAGAGCACCAGCGGGGAATCGTCCCTAGCCCTGATGTCGGGGGGCAGCCACTGGCCCGCGCTAGATGAGCCCCTATTCCGGTGGACAAATCTGCAGGACCCGACGTCGACACTCTTCACCCTCGATGATGCCCCTGAGAGCATGGAGCGGGAGAGTCTCGACGAGGGAATTGCGGCCGTGCTGGAAGCCTTGAACCATACCAGGGGCGCCGTGCGCGAAGTCGTCGTTCCCACTGGCCGGGTATTCCCTTGATCTTGCTCTCCATTCGCCATCTTCTTTTTTCATGTATTTTTGTGTTCTAACCATCATCTTTTTTCAGTCCCTTATCGCTCGCAGCCGGGAGAAATCCTGGTTCCATTGCGAGCTAAAGGAGAACTGTGACCGCCTCATCGAAAAGGCGCGGCTGCGCGGGGATGTGACCGCCCAGCTCGTCGCCGCCCAGCAGAGGGTGGACGACCTGACTCCCCTTGCCGAGAAGGTGAACAGTCTCCGACTACGGGAGGCCGAGGCCCGTCGGCATGAGGAGACCGAGAGGGCGTTTGAGGCCCTGTCGGCGAGGGTGCGGCTAGATGACAAGGAGGCCACTAGAGTCAGGAGGGAGCAGGACGAGCTGCTTCAGAGGGACGCCGAGACCCGCCGGTCAATCCTCGACCTTCTGGCCGAGGTTGAGAGGGAGCGGGAGCTGAGGCTGGGAGCCGAGGAGAAGCTCGCGGCCCTAGAACGAAGGGCGAGTAAGGATGCCGAGGCGGTCACCCGGCTGCGCAATGGGCGGGACGAGCTGCACCAAACTGTGGAGAGGCTCCGCTCGGAACATGGAGCGGCCCACGAGGAGCGTGACCAGGCCGTCTGAGAGCGAGATGACGTGCAGCAGAAGATCAGCTCCCTCTAGGCCGAGCTTGGAGCCACAACAACCCAGAGGCTAGAGGCCGAGGGTGTCTCTGCCGGTCTGGCCACGGAGCTCGCCGAGGCGAGGAGGAACCTTCAGGCGGAGAGCGACGAGCTCGGTATCCTAAGCGTAGGACCGAATATAATCCCAACACTAAACACCACGCAGACAAGCTGATTGGCTTAATGATGAGCTCGAGTAGAGTAATGGTTTGTGCCATGGTGTTCACTCCGGCGTGCTTGGCGTTGCTGGCCATGCCACCTGCATCCACAAATGACGGCGGAGACGGGCCAGACCGTTGGCCTGCCCCAGGAACAAACAGGGGCGGGCGGATCTGTCGCCGCGCCCGAGGTGTCGGCGGAGGCGGGTGGCTCTACCGTCGTGCCCCAAGATGCAAGGGGAGCAATCCCCTTGGCCTGGGAGCAGGAGGCGGGCTCAAAACAGCCCCGCCCCGACATGGTGGAGTAGGGGTCTTGGGGTTCACCCCCCAAACGTGTATGTCGTCCAACAGCATCAATGTAAGTCACCAGTTCCTTTGTTTTTCTCTGTTCTTCTCTGTTTTCATCATGACTTATGCTTTTCTTTCTTTGTAGCAACGTGACGTGGCGTAATCCTTTGGTGCTGGCATCAGAGAAGAGCGCCGCCCTCCGATCGGGGCGGCAACCGTCGGTTGGCATTGCGCTCGTTTTGGGCGGGAGCGACTCTAGTGCGACTGCCTCGCCGGGCGATCATGTGCCGCCCACGGTGGCGCTCGTGCCCTCGGTGGAACAAGCCGACGCTGGGGCTCGAGGGACACCCTCGGAGGTCGTTGAGCGGCTAGCGATGGAGGTGATACCGCTGCCGACGATGGGGCGGATGAAACTACCCGGCCGCGCTTGTGGCGCTGATCGCGGCGAGCGTGACGCCGCCAGTCGAGGCCCCGCCGACGCAGGCGGGGGCGGCAGCGGCTGTGACAGATGGGACACAGTTGGATGTAGCCATGGCGGTGCCTGAGGTAGCGGCGTGACCCGTGTCACCGGTGGCCAAAGTGATGGCGCCCGACGTGGGTCGGATGGAGGGGGACGCGGCCGAGGGGTCCCCAGATGTCGTGGTGGTGGTAGAGAGCACCGGCGGGGAATCGTCCCTTGCCCTGATGTCGGGGGGTAGCCACTGGCCCGCACGGGACGAGCCCCTGTTCCGGTGGACGAATCCGTAGGACCCGATATCAACACTCTTCACCCTCGATGATGTCGCTGAGAGAATGGAGCGGGAGAGTCTCGACGAGTGAATTGTGGCCATGCTGGAAGCTTTGAACCATGCTAGGGGTGCCCTGCGCGAAGTCGTCATTCCCACTGGCCGGGTATTCCCATGATCTTGCTCTCCATTCGTCATCTTCTTTCTTCATGTATTTTTGTGTTCTGACCATCATCTTTTTTCAGTTCCTTATCGCTCGCAGCCGGGAGAAATCCTGGTTCATTGGCGAGCTGAAGGAGAACTGGGACCACCTCATCGAAAAGGCACGGCTATGTGGGGATGTGACCGCCCAGCTGAGGGTGGTCGAGCTGACTCCCCTTGCCGAGGAGGCGGACAGTCTCCGACTGTGGGAGGCTGAGGCCCGTCAACATGAGGAGACCGAGAGGGCAGTTGAGGCCCTATCGGTGAGGGCGTGGCAAGATGATGAGGAGGCCACCAGAGTCAGGAGGGCGCGGGACGAGCTGCTTCAGAGGGACGTCGAGACCCGCCAGTGGATCCTCGACCTTCAGGCCGAGGCTGAGAGGGAGCAGGAGCTGAGGCTGGGAGCTAAGGAGAAGCTCATGGCCCTAGAGCGGAGGGTGAGTTAGGATGCCGAGGCGGTCGCCCGACTACGCAATGGGTGGCACGAGCTGCACCAAACTGCGGAGAGGCTCCGCTCAAAACATGGAGCGGCCCATGAGGAGCGCGACCAGGCCGTCTGAGTGCAAGATGATGTGTAGCAGAAGCTCGGCTCCCTCTAGGCCGAGCTTGGAGCCGCAAGATCCTAGACGCTAGAGGCCGAGGGTGTCTCTATTGGTCTAGCCACAGAGCTCACCGAGGCGAGGAGGAACCTTCAGGCGGAGAGCGACGAGCTCGGTATCCTGAGCGCCGCCCTCGGAGTGGTCTGCGACGACCTGGAGGTGGTGCAGTCGGAGGGGACCAGTTCGCTTGTAGCCCGTGCCATCGAGATCACGGCGTGGGTGCACTAGCTCGAGAGGGACGCCCTTCGCACCGGGGTCCATCAATCCTTCGTGATTGCTCATTCTCATTATGGGGACAGCAACGACCTAGAGACGATGAGACTTGGCTTCACGCCTGGTTACACTGACGCCGAGCTGGATGAGATAGAGGCGGCGGTGGCTCCTCTTTCGCGGGACTTGGCGGACAAAATAGAAGACACAGTTCTACCTTGGAGGGGTTAGTTAGTCAAATAGGTCGAGTAATTGTTCATGTAACAAGAAGACAAATTCCGACCCTTCTGCACTATGGCACGAACTTATTATTTTGTTTTGTTTGACTAAGTTTGTTCTTCCTCCCTTATTATTTGTGGAAAGGGGTTCGTGTGTTCTAACCCTTCTGTTTGCTTAAGACCGTGGGGCCTGAGCTGTAGGAGGGAAATTTTAATCGCACTGGTGAGTAAGAGTGTCGTAGCCGTAGGGGAGTAGGTTTCTCGTAGTCCAACCGGCCATGCTCAATCGTTTGTTTCCACAGACCTTGCCACTAGATTTAACGTGAGGAAGAGGTCGGGCGCGGCGACTGTTTTAGAAAAGGTGTATGTATACCCTTATCAGCCCCCGAGTGAGATCCGACCCCTTGCCGTTGCTGGGGTTAGGGGTCACTAAAGATCATGGAGAGGATAGCGAAATTAGTAGGAGAAAACGTCTCTTGTTTTCGTACGTACCTCATCCCTAGGATTCGAGCTATTGTTCTATGACTGCGTGTTCGGTCTCCTTGCGAGTCCAACTTTTGTCGAACCCCCTCATGTAGCGGGGGTTCGATCAAGGGTCGGCTTGACTTTGTGATTGTTGCATCATCCGTGGTTTCCACAACCATGGGGGTTGAGCTAACGTTACTTGCCTCGATGGCTTGAGTGATGCGTTCGGTGAGCTCGCTAACGGGTATGTTCGAGTGGAATCTGGGTTCGTCGTTTGTGATGGGCTCGGCAGAGCCTTCATGTGATGTTCCACCGCCCCTTAACCCGTCTTCCAACAGATGCGCCCTCAATGGGGATTCTATGGGCTCGGCGAGGGGCTAGGATCGAACGAGAAGGTTGGGATGACCCTGTCCGCTTCTATGCGGGTCGGGTGAAGGCCGCTGGGGCTCATCTGCGTTTTCTCCCCTAGCTCTTGTTTGACATGAGGCGGCCTCGGACCCCCATGGGTCGGCCTTCAAACCTTGGTCTTCCGATTTAGGGTCGGGCGGCTCGAACCCTAGAGCCTTGTGAGGCTTGGTAGGGGTCGGTCGTATTTCATGCGTTACCCTACCTTCGATTTGTGCAGTCGGAGGTGACTCATCATTTGTTTGTGATCGTGTGCTTGGTCTCTTCGCGATGTTGAGCCCCCGAGCCCCTGCGCGTAGCAGGGGTTCGGTTAAGGGGTCGGTTCCTCTTGTGATCATCATCCCTCATGCGTCCATTCGCTAGAACGGAGGGGCTGAGCCGTGTTGTGCTTTCCTCGCTGGATGGAGTACGATGCTCGGTGAGTTGTTAATGGGTTTGTTCGAGTGGAGCCCCAGCATCCCCTTTGTGGGGGCCCGATTCGAGGTCAGCTGGTGACTGACTCCAGATTCTTCGTGGCCAATCCATATAGTTCCCGTAAACGTTCGACCGGTCCGAGGGCTCGATGCCTTTCTTCGGGAAAAAACCATGGACCCTGCATCATCCATGACTCGAAACGAGGGTCGGGACGCCCGAGGTGCTCCACGCGCTTCGGGTATTGGCCGCTAGCGGGCTTGTCCTTCACTTCCCCTCACTCTAGGGTGCCCTGGAGCTGTCGTGAACCCACTGGTGGGCCAGCCTTTCAACTCCTAGGCGTTAATGGGCTGTAGGAGCGTTTTTAGCTCCGTATCCCACTTACCTGCGGTGGCCCATAGTCTTTGAGGGTGAACCGTCGCTCGGTGGATCCTTCGTAGGGAAGATTTGAATAGGCATGTGCTTGCTTTTCAGCAGCTTCCTAGAGCCGTTCGATCGACCTAGGTACATGTTTTATCTTGATGATAAGAGTGATGGGTTTGGGAAGCTCTTACCGGACATGATCGAGCGGGATCCGAGTCTGTCGCTCGCGACGGGGTCGGCATAACCCGCGCGGGGCATCCTGCTGCTCCCCTCCTGTTTTCCTATAGTGGCCACGCCATCCGATCGACTTGTGTTACCGGCTGAGACAAGACTTTCCTGCGGAGACAGAGGATGAGGACATCCTGCACAAGCATTTAGTTAGGCAGATAAGCCAGGCAGGGAACTTGTAATAAATGGATAAGCTCTTAAATTTTGCTATAGCAAACAACTTTTTAGTTCTTCTCCCCTTTTTGTATAAAAAGGTTAGTGCATTCCGACCCTTTTTGTCGTTAAGGCCATAAAAGCTCGGGATGCGGGTGAGCCAGTTCTGATCACGCTGGTGAGAAGAGACACCGTAGCCACTGGGGCGTAGGTTTCCCGAAGCATGACCAGTTATACTCAGAGCCTGTTCCCATAAACCTAGCTCCTAGGTTTTAACGTGAAGGGGGGGGCGGGCACTGAGAATGTTCGCTAGGCAGATAGATTTTTAAAGCGTACCGGCCCTTTCCATGCCTAAGGCCAAAAAAGCCCGGGGTACAGAAAGGAAACTCTGATTACACTGGTGAGACAAGGCGCCGTAGCCGCTAGGGGCATAGGTTTCTCTCGGTCTGACCAGTTTTACTCAGGGTTTATTTCCGCAAACTTCGCTTTTGGGCTCTTAATCGTGAAAAAGGGGCGGACGTAGAGATTATCTACTAGGATAGATATGTCCTTATTAGCCCCCGAGTGAGGCCCGACCCCCTGCCGTTTGTTGGGGTCAGGGTGTCACAAAAGATCGGGGAGTTCGACAACGAAACTAATAATAAGAGGAAGTGCGCGTTTATTAGGGGTAAAAGTGACATAGCTGCTCAATGTTCCAGGTGTTGACGAAGATCTCGCTATCGAGTTTGTAGGCGCCTAGCCGGAGCATCTCCGTGATGACGCGTAGTCCCTCCTACTGGCGGGGAGAGCCTAGTGGCGGTCCTTGCATACTTGGCTGAGTGAAGGAGGGCGACGTCGTGCGCTTCGTCTAGCTGGGCTCCAGTCCTATGCTCCCCCTTGTTAGAGCTTCCGGACAAGAACCGCTTCAAGAGAACGCAGTCCTTGTAGAGGTGCTTGACGGGGAAGGTATGGTTCGGGCATGGCCCCTCAAGCAGCTTCTCAAAGTGGCACGAGGTGCCCTCCGCGGGCTTCCGGCGCCTCGTACTGTTGGCGTTGGCCACTAGCGAGCCTCCGCACCGCCGCTTGTTCTTCCTTTTGTTGGGAGGCTCGGAGGCGCCATCATCGGCGTCCTCATCCCGCTTTGCCTTGCCCTTGAGGGTCTGTCGGCGAAAGGCCCGAGGTTTCGTCAAGTCGGGGCTCGGGCTCCGGTCCTCACCATTGTCATAGCGTCCGCCATGGCGTGGATGGTAGCCATGGCTGGCCCCCTCCTTCGCGTTGCCGCAGGCATGCCTGTGGGCATCGAGGGTGTCGCGGGCATCACGGTGGAGGCCGAGACGCTCATGCACTAGAACCACGATGTGCGGCCCAATGCCCTGTTGGGCCAGATGGACCGATATGTCCTCGTCGGGTTGTTCTGAGGGCGCTTCGCTTCTGCGAGCGTCGGGGGTGTCACGTGCGTCGCGGTGGAGCTCAAGACGCTCGTGCACCAAACCCGCGGTGCGTGGCCTTCCATAGTCGAGGCTAAGGGACTGGTTGCTTCCGGGGGCGTGGACCTCCGTTGTAGGTAGCTGTAGCTCCTCGGGCGCCTCGGCGATTGCGTCGAGGCCAGTGAAGAGGAGGGGTTGTGTGGCAGCGGAAGACCGAACCAACTCTCCCTCCGTCGTAATGACGAAGTCTAGGTTCCCGAAATGCACTGCGCGCGCCCGGGACCCAGCTGACATTGCGATTAGCCATCCGAGGCCTGGTGTTGATGTCGAGACGCGCAAAGGACCCCTACCTGGCACGCCAACTATCGGTGTTTCGAGTAAGCACCGGCTAGTAAATTTGTATATTGCGCGTCTGACCCGGATGGTGTGCTAAGAGGACATAAGGATTATACTGGTTCGGGCCGAATGTCCCTACATCCAGTTTCGAGCTACTCGTGTTATTAGCACTGAGTTTGTAGTAGGGGGTTACAAACTGGCGAGAGAGGGAGGTAGCTCCCAAGTCTCTGGTGTGATGCGGTATGTTTGTCCGATGAATCGCCCCCTCAGTGGGACGCCCTGCTTTCCCTTTTATAAGTCAAGGGGAAGCAGGGGTTTACCCCCCAAGGGAGGAGGAGAAAGGAAAGAGAAATAAGGCTCCCAGAGGTGCGCCATCCTCCTCTTCGCGTGGGTCCCGCTGACCTTGTAGATCGTGGTGGCAGCGGCGTCGTACCGGGGTCCTGTTGGTCGCTGCAGCTTACATGCGGGCGTCGTGCGCCATTCTTGTCTTCTGTCCCATCCGAGTGGACGGAATGGTCAGAGGGTCCTCTGACAGAAAGCCATGCGGGGGGCTAGCGGTACAGTGCCAGTGAACTGACGCCGGTTGACTGACGTTGGACGGTGGTCAGGCAGGGAGTTGGCAGCACAGTGACCATGTATCTGTCACTGTGGGCGATGTGAGTTTCCCGGAATGACATGTCGTGGGGACGGGTCATACTGGGATGTGACCGCTACCTGCACGATGCCAGAAGTTTGACCTTGAGTGGTATTTTGTGGCCCGTAGTGGTTGGCGGCGACGTGAGCTTCTGTTAGGAACCGTGTTCGAGGGATCGGGCGAGGCGGAGCCGACCTTCAGGGGTCGGCTGAGGCAGGGCCTACCCTCGGGAGTTTTTAGCAGAGGCGGAGCCTACCCTCAGGAGTCAGCAGAAGCGGAGCCAGCCCTCGGACGTTGGGCAAGGCAGAGTTGGCCCTCAGGCGTCGAGCGAGGCGGAGCCGACCTTCGGGGGTCGGACGAGACGGAGTTAGCCCTTGGGAGTCAGCTGAGGTGGAGCCGACCCTAGGGGGTCATGTGAGGAGGAACCTGCGGCCTTAGTGTCCACCGAGGAGGAGCCAACCCTTGGGAGTCGGACGAGGCGGAGCCCCTGGGCTCGGTGGTCAGACGAGGCGGAGCCCAGCAAGAGGTGTAGTCGCGCTCTTGACCGTTCGGATGAATCAATCGTTGATGGTTATTAGCTTCTCCTATTCAGGTACCCTAGTATTGGTCTCCGACAACATGACAGAGACTATTGTGGGGCTATTTTGGTCTTTTTTCCTTGCTTATTGGTTGTCGTGGTCATTCCTAGAATGACAATAATTCTGAGACGGTAATTCTGAAGATGGAGGGAGTACGTTCTAGAGAGTCAAGTAGACAAAAGCTTCTGCTGCCCAGCATACTGTTCCATACACCATACTATAGTCGGTCCTCGCAATTGCTAGCTGTAGAAAGAGTAAACGCCACTATCACATCAGCCTTGCTGTAAGGATTGAGAAATGTATGGACAGACTAAACGCTGAATTAGTTTCAGTCATTTCAGCTGCTGCTCATAATACAGAGACGGTAACTCGTGAGAAGACTCAAAACTCCATCGACCATGTAAGTGGTTCTAACCCCCCTGTCCACAAAAGAATGTGCGAGTAGGAGTAATTTTAAGTTAATGTGTCTAAGTTTAATTAAATATATAGATAAAAATATTAATGTTGATGGCATTAGATAATAGTATAAAATATATCTTATGACAAATCAAATGATACATATTTAATATTATATTAATATTTTTATTTATAGTTAGTTAAATTTAAAATATTTTAACTTGGTATTATACTAGAATTGCATTCTTTTATGGACAGTGGGAGTATATAGTTAGTCCGCTATATTAGGTAAAGTGGGGAAACATTAGCAAAAATAAGACACAGGGATTTCATCTATTGCTTCTAATTTTAGCGTCCACTTTTTCATTATGCTTGTTTGGATTCCATGAAATTAAAACCAATATCTAGAAAGTGCTTCTTATTTTATTATTAGATTATTTTCAATTTATCTTAATTCCAAGACACCAAACAGGGCAAAGAAATCTAGTTTAAACTCTAAAAAGTTAGGGATATACTAGAACTCAACTGTCTCTAGAAATCATTTTTCCAGAATTATTAGTTATGTTGCTTCTTACCAATGCGCCTCAGAGTGACTTGTAACTAACTAAGTGGTTGATATTTTCCTTTTGTATTCACTTTAGCGAACATTGTAATGCATATTTGAGATCCTAAACGAACTTAAATAAAAAAGTTTGAATTGAAAAGCTTTAAATCACTTCAATTACAACTTTGGTGTAGGTCGTTTCTCCCTCCTGAAGTCATTGGGAAATGTAAAAAAAAATATGAATAGCAAAATCATTAATCTTAAAACATAAATTTTGGGTCCTAAATGAATTCAAATGACAAAGTCATCAACTATAAAGTTGCATACATCTTCCAGTACTACAACTTTGGTTTATGTCGTTTCTCCTTCCAAGGTCATTTGAAAAATTCAAAAAAATATGAATATCAAAATCATTAATCTTAAAACATAAATTTTGGGTCCTAAATGATTTCAAATAAAAAAGTCATCAACTAAAAAGTGCATATATCTTCCAGCACTACAACTTTGGTTTAGGTCGTTTCTCCATCCGAGATACTTTGAAATTTTTTTAAAAAAAATAAATTTCAAAATCTAAAAACTTCAAACATAATTCCTAGGCACTACAAAATGTAGTCATGTACAAAGTTGTAGATCCCTTCGAGTACTTAAACTTTGGTTTTGTTTCTGCATTCGAGGACATTTGAAAAATTAATATCGAATTTCAAATTATAAAAACTTAAAACAAAATTTTCTGACCTTAAATGATTTCAAATGAAAAATCATCAGCTACAACATTGTAGATCTCTTTGAGTACTAAAACTTTGGTACAAAACCTTTTTGAGGCCGGCCAAATTGTCAACTGCCTCTAAAAATTCCATTTCTGAGTCGGCTACAATTCCCAACCACCTCTAGAAATGCCTCCATTTCTAGGAGCGTATGGAAAGTCTAGGTGCCTCTAAAAATTGCATTTTTGGAGGCGGTTTGGTTTGCCAACCAACCTCTAAAAATAGGAAGCATTTCTAGAGGTGGCTCAATAGCCTAGCTACCTCTAAAATCGATTTATAGTGGCAAACCATTTTTAGAGGCGGATTTTGATAGAGCCGCCTCTACACAAAAAAGAAGGCGCCTCTAAAAAATGGTTTATATGTAGTAGTGATACAAGCTATTAGGAATTACTTTACATGTTCCACAATGTTTATCCGGTTCTCATGGCTAAGAAGCAAGATTCTTGATTAATATTTTATGTATTTTGCATCATATTTGTTTTTTACACAAAAATATATAGATTTTTGGTACTTCATCTATGTCATAAGAATAAGAAATAATTTAATTTCATAAAAAACTTTAAGTGTTGTGTCACCTTGGTAAGCATACTGAATAAATATTATGAAGTAGAGGTACTAGTTTAGACTTAATAAAGTTCTTTAAAATATTGGAGCAACCGATCAAGCAATCTCATGAGCAATTTTATTTTTCCCAATACATCGAGAGATCTTGGATCTTTACATCGAGAGCATTTGGTTTATAATTTGTACTCCCTCTATTCTAAATTGTAAGTCGTTTTGGTTTTCTAGATTTATACTTTTTACTTATATGTAGACATAGTGTATATCTAGGAGTACTAGTAAAAGCTATATATATCTAGAAAAGCCGAAACGACTTACAATTTAGAACTGGAAAGACCACTAAGTATGAATATTTATATACAACCCACTTTATTTAGTCTACAAATACATATTACATACCTACTCGAATATGAAGCTGCAGTATGTGCAAACAAACCAAAGTGGGCCTTTTATTTTGATGGTATATAACTAACTCCCACCAAGAGTATGCCTTATCATCTTTTTCAAATTATAGTTTATTTTAGTGTTGTCGTACATCTCTGATTTTGATCAAGTTTATGAAAAAGCTATCAATATTTACAACATCAAATTAGTTGTCAATGAAAATGTCTTGGTAGTGTATTTATTTGATCATGTAAATATTACTATAGCTCTCTAAAAACTCAGTCAAAGATAGAAAAAAAAAATAACAAAGCTAAAGAAACTATGATTTGCCTCGGAGTCGGAGAGAGTACATATGCAAGAATTGCACTTCAAAAATGTATTTTGATTGACTCGTGACTAGGTGGCAATTCAAAGTCTACCCTGGTAAACTCTCAATCACGCACTGAATGATGAATGTGATATATGACCACATAACTACCACAGCACTCACAGTCCAGAGTCCAGCCGCTCGCGATCGTACCACCCGGTGCCGGCGGGCGGGCGACGACCGTAACATCTGATGGGGGCGGATTAGAATTTTGCTCGCGACGGCTTTATACAGTATCTGCGCATGCACGAAACCGTATCTATAGCTTTTAAATTTGAGTAGTAGTTCCGGTAACCCAGAATATAATCCCGACACTAAACACCACGCAGACAAGCTGATTGGTTTAATGATGAGCTCGAGTAGAGTAATGGTTTGTGCCATGGTGTTCGCTCTGGCGTGCTTGGCGTTGCCGGCCATGCCACCTGCATCCGCAAATGACGGAGGGATACTGTATGTCCCGTCCGCTGCCACCATAGCTAGCCAAGGCTGCTTCCGACAAGGCTTCCAGTTCGAGCTTACTTGCAACCTCACCACTCAACCTCCAAAGTTGTTTCTGGGTAACAGCACAACTCAGATTACTGGCATGTCGGGTTCCTCAGTATACATCCCAGCTATGTTCTTCAACAGTAGCTTGGAAGAATCTGGTACGAACACCCACAATATATCTTGGAATGCCCCCGCCAAGGGTATTACTATCCCCGGTTATTTCGATGGTGACTTGTTCAATTATAACACTTTCTTCTTCCTTGGCTGCGATTTCGATGTTGACTTGTTCGATTATGTAAGGAACCCTATCGGCTCCTGCATGAGCAGGTGCCACGGCAAGGTATTGCCGAATCAAGGGCCTTGCAATGGGTTTGGTTGCTGTTCCATCCTTCTACAAAACGACATCTCAGGCTTTCAAGGAACAATTGTTCGGGCTGGTAATATGGCAGGACAGTCAGATCCTCTGCACCCTGGCATCATGGCCTTCATGTCCATTAGAAATTATTACAATGCGACTGATCTTTTCTCAAGTTGGACAAATGCAAGCAAGATTTATCACACTGCACTTGAGGTTGCCATCATGGACCAACCAAGCTGCAAAATCGCGCAGATGAACAAGGCAAGCTATGCTTGTGCCACCGGCAGCTATTGCAGAGATGAGTCATATGGAGGTTACAGCTGCCACTGCTACAATGGTTATTCCACAGCCAATGCTTACCTTTCCGAAGGATGCATGCAAGGTGCTCCCTGCTTGCTTTTCTCTAAAAAAAAAGAAAATATTTAACATTTTATCTTCTTGTTCTTACTCTTATCAATCTATTGTTATGAAGCAGATTACAACCCCAAGCCTAATGAGCATTGCCGGAGGTCATGTGGCAACATGCCCATTCCCTTCCCTTTCGGGCTCGAAGAAGATTGTTTCGGAAACGAAAGGCTCCGACTTAACTGTACCGCCGCAAATGAGACGCTTTTTAGCACAAGATTTGCACAGTATCACGTGATTGGTCTGTAAGTATGCATGCCGCAGTGGAAACAGTGATCTATGGAATATGACATTGTTATTATACGATGGGCAGTTACAAATTCATCTTGTGAACAAGCTATGCATGGGAATAGAAGTAAGTATGCATGCCGCAGTGGAAACAGTGATTGCCAAAACGTGACCCATGGGAAAATATTTATGGGATATCGTTGCAAGTGTTCTTCTGGCTACTCAGGAAATCCGTATATACAGGATGGCTGCACAGGTATATACCTTTCCTCCTTCAGTATGTGCTAGAGCAGTACCATAGTTCACACCTGAAAATGGAAAGAAAATTAACAAATTCACATACTCCAACAAAGTTGTAATTTGTAGCTAAATTAGACTAGGTAGATTTAGACAGGAGATTCCTTTTCATCAGCTTGTTATGCAAGTATGCAACCACATATTATGATGATCAACATATATAACGAATAACGAGAATTGATTGTCTACAGATATTGATGAATGCTCACTGCCAAACTACTGCAACGGTACATGTCAAAACATTCCTGGAAGCTATATGTGCACACCGTGCTCTCATACCCAAAAATTTGATTTCATCAAGCGGTGTTGTGTTACATCATCTAAGCAACGAAATCTTCTTTTAGGTAAGCCATAGCATACAAAACTCCCTTGAAATTATAATTTGTAAACGTTAACATGATTTCATAACAACAACAAATGCATATAGGTATTGCAATTGGAACTGGTTGTGGCCTTGGCTCCATATTTATTGGATTGGGTGTAATTCTACTTGCCAATAAGTGGAAGAAAGGCATCCAAAAGAGACTTCGGCGAGCATACTTCAAGAAAAATCAAGGTTTGCTATTGGAGCAACTGATCTCAGATGAAAGCGCTGCTAGCAAAACAAAGATATTCTCATTGGAGGAACTAGAGGAGGCGACTAACAACTTTGATGCTACTCGTGTTCTTGGTCGTGGAGGACATGGAACAGTTTATAAAGGGATTCTATCAGACCAACGTGTGGTGGCCATAAAAAAATCCAAAATAGTGGAGCAAAAAGAAATAGACCAATTTATCAATGAGGTTGTCATTTTGTCCCAAATCATCCATCGTAATGTGGTGAAACTGTTTGGTTGCTGCCTAGAAGATGAAGTTCCCTTGCTTGTCTATGAGTTCATTTCAAATGGCACTCTGTATGACCTTCTTCACACGGATACTACAGTAAAATGCTTGCTTTCATGGGATGATCGCCTTAGGATTGCAGTGGAAGCATCTGGGGCTCTGGCTTATCTACATTCAGCAGCTACAATACCAATTTTTCACAGAGATGTCAAGTCCTCAAATATACTCTTGGATGACAACTTCACCACAAAGGTTTCAGATTTTGGTGCTTCAAGATCTCTTTCACTTGACGAGACCCATGTGGTGACAATTGTTCAAGGAACATTTGGTTACTTGGATCCAGAGTATTATCATACCGGTCAACTAACGGAGAAGAGTGATGTATACAGTTTTGGAGTAATACTTGTGGAACTCTTGACAAGAAAGAAGCCAATTTTTATTAATGATTTAGGTGCAAAGCAAAGTTTGTCCCATTTCTTCATTGAAGGACTTCACCAAGGGTCTCTTATTGAAATAATGGATACTCAAGTTGTGGAAGAAGCAGACCAGGAAGAGATTAGTGAAATTGCCTCACTTGCAGAAGCATGCTTAAGGGTAAAAGGAGGAGAGCGACCGTCTATGAAAGAAGTGGAGGTGAGGTTGCAATTCTTAAGAACAATGAGGCTGATAAAAAGACATCATTTACCCGAAAAAGATGGAGATATTGAGCCTTTGCTATGTGGAAAATCTAAGAACTCACTTAAACATATCGATCTTATTAATGCTGCACATACACCACCTCAAGAGACCTCGAGATGCTACAGTTTGGAACAAGAATTTGTATCTTCGTTTAGGCGACGCTAACTGCATTAGGGTAAGATTATTGAGGCCTTGCTTATATACTGCTGCACCTGAGATATCATATATTTAGAAGTTGCATTTAATTTCATATCTTTGGATGAGATTGTATCACACAGATTCATTTTCTGTGTAATATGCACAATGCAATGTAGACCAGATGGCTTGTATCCTTCTATATGATGGCTTGTATCCCTTCTATATTTTCTGTAGATGCATATAGGGCATAGCATCAGGTCCTGTATTAAAGATAAGGTTCTATCACTACTGGATTCAGGCGCTTTGCCGGGTGCCGAATGCACCCGACAAAGGCTACTTTGCACTCGGCAAAGCCTTTGCCGGGTGCAGCACTCGGCAAAGAGCCTCCGGCAAAAAGTTAGTCGGCAAAGATTTCTTTGCCGGGTGTTTTTTATCGGGCACCCGGCAAAGACTTTGCAGAGTGCAAACCCGGCACCCGGCAAAGAAAAGTGGTCGTTACGGCGCCGGCTCCGTCATCCCTTGCTTTGCCGGGTGCCATGTCAGAGGCACCCGGCAAAGATTTTTTTAATTTTTTTTTCAAATTTTCTTTGCCGGGTGCCGTGCCGGGAGGCACCCGACAAAGATTTTTTATTTTTTTATAATTTCTTTGCCGGGTGTCGTACCGCGGGGGCACCCGGCAAAGAGTTTTTTTATTTTTTTCGTAATTTCTTTGCCGGGTGCCAGGTCATGGGGCACCCGGCAAAGAATTTTTTTTTTTTTGAAAAAACTTTGCCGGGTGCCCTGGCCCTGGCACTCGGCAAAGCTGGGAATTCTGAAAGAATTCCCAGCTTTGCCGAGTGCCAGGGCCAGGGCACCCGGCAAAGCCTCAAAAATTAATTTTTTATTTTGTTTTTTTATTCTATAATCACAAACACAGCATATAAAAGATATATATCACATCTGAAGCATCACAAAGACAATATAGCACATATATATCACATCCATCTCATCACAAACTCAATCCCACACATATATATCACATCGCGAATACAATACCTCACATACACGACATCACAAACATAATAGGTCCAATTACCATCGAAACAAGTCGATAGTGGATCACAGTGCATCACATGTCCATCAAGCGGTGAAAAAGAGATACAAACTAAAGGTGGGGAGGAAACTGAGTGCCTGGTGAAGGAAACTCGACACCGCCTGCTTGCGCCTGAGATGGGTTATTCGAACCCGCCGACGGAAGCTGCATAAAGGACAAGAGATTCAGGCGCTTAGAGTGGGTCATCTAATGAAAGCACTAGTCGAAGCAATATGGATTCATACTCACTGGACTAGCTACAACTGGTGGCGGCACTGGAGCGAACATCGGCACAGGTACACCGTTCACTTGCCCAAAGTTCTGCAGGAACATCGTAATCTCCGCCAGCTGCTTGGCCTGTCTCTCCCGCTCGGCCCGCTCGGCTTGTCTTTCCCGCTCAGCCACCTCGGTCCGCGCCGCCAGGTCCCGCAGCTCCTGAGCCATCCTCTCGTTCTCGGCCTGCAACATTTCAATCGAATGTTTTAGTAATGTAAAGGTAACTAAGTTATGTAAAGATCAATGTACGAAGAGTTAAACTGGACTAACCTGGAGTGCGTCGACCTGCTGCTGTGAAGGGGACGGCCGTTGGCGTATGTTCGGGCCTCCGCTCGGGGGTACTTGCTCGGATCTGGGAGAGGGAGGGAACAGAGCCAGACTCGAGGGTGCCATCGCCAAGCCAGTACCGCCCATGCTTCTTGCCCTGTCCGATCCTCATGACAGTCGTGCCATCAATGTCGTCGGTGCTCGGATCCCAGTCTGGCCCCTGGACCGACCTTGCCTCCGACACGTAGGAGCTGATGCGGGTGTGGGCGCTCGGGTTGCTGTACGACTCGGGTGGGTCATCCGGGCTGAAGGTGACAGCGGAAGCCGCCTTTCCCTTGTGGGCCAGTCCATACGCCATGAACGTGGACAAAGGCTGGCCACCATGCGACGCCGACTGCGAGAAAGACAACAAGATGATTAGAAGAAACATGCAGAATGGAGCGTCAGAATACTAACAATGAATTCACGTGCCCAAGCTTGCTTGTACGCGCCGAGGCTGCGGTTGCCTTGGTGGTGTGTGGGGCCTGTCGCCGGCAAAGCCCGCTCCTGGTGGGCTTCGTGTTCCTGGATATAACCCTCTGTGAACCACATGTCCACGATCATCTCCCAGCAGTCGGCAAAGGACTCACACCACCATGGAATCATCTACATGTCATAAAGAATTTAAGATGTAAGACGACCAAATGAAAGCTACTTAATCTCAAAACGAATCAGTATTATTCTTCTTCATTTACCTCAAGGAACTGTTCTCGGGTCACAGGTGACCATCAATTGCATCTACGCGGTGTCCCTACTCTCTAATAGGTGAGGATAGGTCCTAATCCCACCCGCAGATGCGTAGATGAGGTTAGTTTCCATGCTCCACTCCTATCCGAGATGGAATTTCGGCAGCACCTCCCCGCCGTTCTCCCGATACACGTCCTGCAAGGGAGAGTGTGTATCCGGAGAACAACGGAGAGGTGATGCCGAAACACCGTCTCGAACCAGAGCGGAGCATGAAAACTAACCTCAACTACGCATCCGCGGGCTGTCCAAAAAGCGTGGACAATCCGAAATAGATACGGTCGCAGATATGCAAAGGTCCGCATATCTCCGACCGTATCTCTTTTGAACAGGAGACACCTAACTAGGTTACGCGACCAAAGGCCACATACGGATAGAGGGGTTATACCTAGGGTGGCGGTGAGGTCCGGGTAGCGGGGCGGTGGAGAGTCGGTGCAGTGGCGAGTCAACGCGGTGCAGGAAGACCCGCAGCGCCGACGAAGACGATCGGGGTCGCCGAGTCCCTCCCACAGGTCCTCCTCCGGCAAAAAAGGGCAAAAATGGTTAGTGTCGACTCAAAATTTCGGCAGCACCTCCCCTGCACGGGGAGGTTCCCAAAACCTGCAAAAAACATGGCACGAAGGCCAACAACCACATATATACCAAACATGGCACGAAGGCCAACAACCACCAATATATCAAGAGGAGCCATGTACTTTAGTTCTCTTTCCATGCACATGAAAGTATTGAAGTAGTACAACAACAATTACTACTAACCCTACAACTACTACTAACACAACTACTAACAACTACTTAACTACTAACAATGCTAATAGTAAGAACTACTTAACTATTAACAACTACTACTACTAACCACTACTACTATTTACTAACCCTACAACTAACACTACTAACTACTACAACTAACACTACAACTAAAACTACTAACTACTACTACTAACACTACAACTAACTACTACTAACACTACTAACTACTACTACTACTAACACTACAAGGGTAGGGCTTACCTTGGCGGCAAGAACGGTAAGAGCGAGGGCCGGCGACGACGGCGGGGATGACCGCAGCAGCGCGAGGATCAACGGCCGGTCGGAACGGCGCGGGGATCGACGGGCGGTCGGGTCGGCACCTTCCTCTTCTTCCTCCTCCCCTTCTCTTTCTTCCTCTTCTTCCTCCTCCCCTTCTCTTTTTTCCTCTTCCTCCTCCCCCTTCTTTTTCTTCTTATTCCTTCCTCCTCCCTTCTTCCACCTACCTCCTCTACTGCTGGACGGCGGCGGGAGGAGCCCGGCGGCCGGACCACGGGCAGCCGGCCTCGTCGGGGACGGCCGGCGAGGTGGGATCGCGTGGCCACCGCGGCCGGCGAGGCTAGGGCGCCGGGGCCAAGCAGGAGCGCCGCCGGGGTCGTCGGGGCGGGGCCGCGGCCGTGGGGCCGCCGGATCCGGGCGGGAGCGCCGGCCGGCCGCCGGGGCGAGCGCCGCCGGGCGTGGGCGCAGCTCGCGCGGGCGCTGGGCCGCCGGTGCCGGCGCAGCGGGGTCGCCGGGACTGGGCGGCAGCGCAAGGCGCGGGCGAGGCGCGGGAGAGGCGCGGGCGCGGCGGACCGGCGAGGCGCGGGCATGGCGGAGCGCGAGGGCGGCGGAGGCGGAGGCGGAGCGCGGCGGCGGCAGTGGCGGAGCGCAGGCGCGGGGTCGAACCGTCTGCTGGAATAGGTTAGGGTTGGGACGTGGGCCGGCCTTTTTAGTCATGGGCCTTTGCCAGGTGCCAGGTGACGACGGCACCCAGCAAAGAATTTTTTTATTTATTTTTTTTAATTTCTTTGCCGGGTGCCCCATGACCTGGCACCCGGCAAAGGCTTCTTTGCTGGGTGCCCGGGGTGTCTCCCGGCAAATTATTTTTTTTTTGTTTTTTTACCCCATTTTTTTGTGGGGACTTGCTACCGTAAATATATCCCCATTTCAAAATTTGGGACAATTATGAGTTTTTTAACTATATTTCCTTAATTTTTTCCGTTTCATTGAATTTTTCCGACTATTCCAAATTTGAACCGCAGGTACATGAAATAATGGAATTTGGTCATTCAAAAAATAGTATTCATGATATTTAGGCTATGTCGAGGCCGTATGCAGTAAGTGACATGAAATGTCGCGCATCATGTTGTCGTAACATGACGATGTACTCGCGGGGGAAGTTTATTTAAATTATATAAAATCCAAACGATGTCCGAAAATCACGAAACTTGTCGATGTGTCTTGTTATCACATGTGGAGGCCCTGGTAAAAAATTGAGAAAGTTTTGAGCAAGTTGCGACGTTGGCTGCCTAAAACCCAAACATCTCCACAAATGGATCACAAATGTAGCAAGTCCCCACAAAAAAATGGGGTAAAAAAACAAAAAAATAATAATAATTTGCCGGGTGCCACCCCGGGCACCCGGCAAAGAAGCCTTTGCCGAGTGCCAGGTCATGGGGCACCCGGCAAAGAAATTAAAAAAAATAAAAAAATTCTTTGCCGGGTGCCTAACGGCGTGGCACCCGGCAAAGGCTGACGGCAGCTGGCCGCCGTCAAGCCGGCCACCTTTGCCGGCGGCCATATTTTGCCGAGTGGCCGGCACTCGGCAAAGACCAATTTTTGCCGACGGCTGGAATTTGCCGAGTGCCCGGCACTCGGCAAAGGCTGCTTTGCCGGAGGCCTTTATTTGTCGGGTGCCGCCAGGCCTGGCACCCGGCAAAGAATTCATTTGCCGGGTGCCCGATAAAAAGCACCCGGCAAATTTTTTTGCTCCCGGCAAATCATCCGTTTCCTGTTGTGTATAAGAACATAGTTGTGGTTGTCGACAAGTCTATTGATAATTTGATATCAATTGCCAATGGCTCAATCAGTGGCTCCGGCGGCCATCAGACTAATACATGATTTCAACTACAACACGTTGCTGCACTTTTTGTCATAATCAGGCTAGCACATGATTCCAGTAGGCATCAGACTAATGCGAATTGACACTCATATATGATATGGCAAACTCACTCTTCCCTTCAATGTCCTTGCATGACAGTACCAACTTCGTTGTCCTTTCATGACATTATCAATAGCACGGCCATCACGTGTATTCAACACAGAACTTCAAAGTCGCATTTGCAGATACGAAAGTATGTACAAGTCTACCCTACAGATGCAACTGATCTGCATATGGAAAATCTGAATTGCTAGCTTGTCGCATTTTAGACTTTTAAAACTTTTGCAAGTGTGAGCGCGCGTGGATCATCAGTACCTATATTTTGAATATTTTGTACCAACTATCGGTATTACATACATGAAGCAATACATTCCACTGAAAATGACCATGGCGCAAGGGAGCCTACCAATTCAAGGAGACAACAGTAGCCAAGGCCACGGGGGATGCCTCAACCAGGTGCTCGTGCTGGGATCCATGGAGGGGAGAGGAGGAGATCCCAAGCCCGAGGGGAGCAGTGGAGCAGGCCCCGCTCAGGCGCTCAGCCTGTTCCGCTTGCTCTACTGACTGGCGACTACCGACCCTGCGGCGACCTATCAACAGCAAAGTGCTGCACTCAGCAGCGTCGGCGGCGAGGAGTCGAGGATGGAGTAAGTAGCATTGACTGATGGCTTGGCGCAGGAATTGTTGGGCCTCAAAGGATTTTCTTTGGTGGGCCAGGGAGGTGCTTGCGTAAATATGACCAAGAACAGCTGTCAGCAGCTTGGGTCAAGGACGACTTTTAACATGGCAAGCATCCAGATAGCCAGCATGGTCACCGCGCTTGGGCCTCATCCTCACATCACCAGACAATCCTGCTACCAATTCAGTGTTGTTGGTGCTTTGCCTTGATTTGCTAGCAGGGTTTTCCTTAAGTCACTGGATCACCTAACATGATCCGATCCAAGTTATGGCTCTGACCACACTGCGGTGCCTGCAAGCGTGACCCTAGTAATTGGGCCGTGGTATAGTGTAACCAAATGTTTAAAGCACTACTCTGCAAATCCAATGCTAAGCACAGGCACATTTCAATTGTAAGAGGATATGAAGTTATCAACTTTGTTCTAAATTCAGATTTCAGAGTCGTGAGTGCATCATGGTAGGTGCCCGCTCTCTGTTTAGGCATCCTTTTCATAAACTGATCCTTTCAGTCCATATGGATTAGAGTGAAAATGTACTAATTTTTTACCTTGAATTGAAGGCCATTGATATGTTTTCAGACAAAGTGGAAGCCACTAGAGAGTCATGCCTAACGTAATGACCCAGCAATGGGGCACTTAGTGGTGATACTTTGGTTTTGTCATTTTCCATACCTACAAACGATCACGATGAACTAGTGGGCTCTAATGGTGGTAGATGTTTCAAGCGACAGACTTGACTCGACTAAGATCATCTCTATTAGCCTCTCATTAATAATCTGTCTATACTCCAATATATAAATACTAAGGTAACATAATATACTTTTTATGGATATAGACAGTACATATGTGTAGATAACAGCTGAAAAGTGATGGTTCAGGTGGGCCATTATTCGGCTGCCTTCCACTCTGTAGATGATGAGATGCCGACCCTGTCGAGTTAGGATGGATGCTCTCCGAGTAGTGGACATTTTGTTGGTTTTTAATTTCGGTATTAGAAAACTTTCAACCACCTTCGAAATTACTGGAATTCAGCCAAAGTTTTGCCTTTTTTGAGAGTGTTTTGTTAGATGTGGACACGCATACGTGCGACCGTCGGCGTGCCGCGTGAGCCTAAAAAATAGGGAGGACTTTCGTCAAAAAAAAAATCTGGTGCGCGCACCTCCGTATCTTTCCCAGATTCGGAAAAGCAGCAACCGCTGGGCCACATCTGGGTACCAGTTCGAACCACACCGACACCGTGCCCGTGGCCTTTCGTCCAATCGTGCGCGGGCGCAGCCGGCTTCTACATGGCATGCCCACATGCAATTGTCCAAGTTCTTTTCACGGTTGGTTCTTTTGACGTAGATACTGGTGGTTGGCTAACGTGTCACCGATCAAGTTTGCCCCTGAACCCTCCCTCAAAATCGTGATTACTCGTGACCATGAATGGTGAAGTGCGCCAGCAGCACACGAACAAGATGTTGTTGATGGACGCCGCGAACTGGACCCACTCGGGCCCTGGCAGGTACCGTTGACAGCGCACGCGTGCGTGCTGAGCCCTGCGATGAAGAAGAAGCGCCAGTCGATGTTCCGCGGCGCGGTGGCCACGTATTTCGATCTCGCGAGGCTGCGGAGCTTCGTGGTTTGATCTGCGGCAAGATCGGCACGAAGAAGACTGGGAGGTTGTTCTGGGCTGCAGATGAACGTGCCTAGCATGTGGTGTACCACCACACCTTCCCTTCATGTAGTAGCTCGCGCCGGGGTACATCGGGCTTGACGTAGAACGCGTCGACGTCGACGACGGTGAGCATGTGGTTGGCAATAGAGAAGAAGAGCTCATCGTTCAGTGTGGCGTTGATGAGCCATGGCGTTCATGAGCCGAGGCAAGAATTTATTGTCGGGCTTTATGTACAAACAAAATATATTATCCATGTACTAATACTAAACATATAGTTCTCGTATGGATTCGCATCTAAGTACCCATTTAACTTTGTTATATGTAAATATCCATGTAATGAATTTTAGAAATAAATCATGTAATGAGATATCAAAATATAATAAGTATACTAGACTTTTTGGGGCTCATGTTCATCTAAAAACTATCAAAGTGACCGTTTTAGTCTTAAACTCTATATTTTGAATTCAGTTTCACCTCGTATTAGTCCTTGAACTTTATATTTTGAATTCAATTTTACCTGTGAATAGCAAAGTGCATTTTAATCCTTCAACTATTTCTTTGCTCATTGTCATTACTTGCCCTACATGGAACGTCGTAATGTCGCGCCTGTTAGCTCTAGGACCACTCACGATATAACATAAATGGTCACCGTTAGGTCCTAGTGCCCCTGACATTCTCCCTAGCTATCGAATTGGACATCACACATTCGATATTTATATCCATATAATTCAAAATAAATATAAATATAGATCCAAATATCCTTGAATATGAATGATTGGATCGTTCAGATCCGTATCTAGTTTGGATATCATATATTCATATTGTTCAACTATAATATTATTTTTTTCATTCCAATAATTAAATATAATTTCTAGCTTATAGATAAAAACATATTATTTTTTTATCATAATTGGTTATTAGTTGAGCCTCATGCTAGAAATAGCTAAGAAAAAGTTGTAGATTTGTTGTTGTTCTAATTTACCCGTGTTTTCTTAAATTACTCCCTCTATTTTAAATTGTAAGTCGTTCTATCTCTTTTAGTGTATATCTAGGTATATCACAATAGTAATATGTCTATAAAAGTCAGAATGGTTTATAATTTAGAATGGAGGGAGTACTAAATAGTGTTTATAGCAGCTATAATTATTCATGGTTTATAATTTAGAATGGAGGGAGTACTAAATAGTGTTTATAGCAGCTATAATTATTCCACAAAAATAATGTCTAGTAAGATATATATAAAAATGACACTATTACAAGATAACATTCCAAATAACATTAGAATTATTAAGATAAAATTTTCTATTTGACACTGAAAAAATTAATGCTCTCTTATTTGATAACCAAACTTGAAATCTTTCTTATTTGTCTACCCTTTCAATTTTCCTTACCTATCTGATACTTCCATCAGTTTCAAGGTGTAACGGTGAAATGTCCTAATGGCTAGAGTGGGGTGAATTGCCTATAAAAATTTCTATAACAACACTTAACAATGTGGTTAGACAATTATGAAGCGGAGCGAGTGTTGCGCTAGCCCACTAAAAAATGCAAGCCACCTACCATAATTCTAGTTACTATAGTCTCTAATTCACACAAGGGGCTAAGTCACTACTAATAAGTTAGTGAGCTCTCAAAGACTAACTAAAGAGCCTCACTAACCACTACACAAACAAGAAAGATAGCTCTCAAAACTAACACACTAAAGAGCTTAGCTACACTAGAGAATGTAAATACAAGTAAGGTAGTGAAGATATACCGACGTGGCAAGGGATGAACAATCAATCAATCACAAGAAAACCAATGAAATCCTCGGGACAAGATGACACAATGATTTATCCCCGAGGTTCACTTGCTTGCCGGCAAGCTACGTCCTCGTTGTAGCGATTCACCCACTTGGAGGTTCATGCGCTAATAGGCATCACATGCCTAATCCGCAATCGGGTGCCGCACAACCAACACAAGATGGGGATCCACAGGCTACGAGCAATCCACTAAAGTACCTTTTGGCTCTTCGTCGGGGAAAGGTCAAGAACCCCTCATAATCACCACAATCGAAGCCAGAGACAATCACCTTCCTCCTCTCGATGATCCTTGCTGCACCAAGCCGTCTAGGTGGCGGCAACCACCAAGAGAAACAAGCGAAATCCGCAGCGAAACACAATCACCAAGTGCCTCTAGATGCAATCACTCAAGCAATGCACTTGGATTCACTCTCAATCTAACAAAGATGATGAATCCATGATGGAGATGAGTGGAAGGGCTTTGGCTAAGCCCACAAGGTTGCTATGTCAATATAAATGTCCAAGAGAGTGAGCTAGAGCCGACCATGGGGCTTAAATAGAAGCCCCCACGAAATAGAGCCATTGGGCTCTCACTACAGCCCAACTCAAGGCGACCAGACGCACCGATCAGGTATGATCGGACGCACACCTCAGTGTCTAGTCAACCATCGCCATCCACGTGTCACCTCTGTTCAACCTCACGCGTATGATTCCAACGGTCAAATTCAAAACCTCGTGTGTTAATTTAAGACCAGACTCGTGGCAACACGACCTGACGCGCCAACGCGGCATCTGATCGCTCCTGCGCCCGAGCCAGCCACGCAGTGACCGGACGCGCTGCTCCTCGCGGCTTCTCAGCGTTAGGTCAGTTCCAGTAAGCATCTAGAGGCGAAATTTCGCGACCGGACGTGTCAGATCACACGTGATCGGACGCGTCGGTGAGTTAGGTCAACTCTACCTCGCTCTGTTGCTTGCGTCATCGTACGTCATACATGACCAGACGCACCTCTGTCGTGTCAGGTCACTACTTGTGCTAGCGTCCGGTCAGGGACTGACGCCACGCTCTTCACTGCACCGATGACCAGACGCGTCGAACCCCGAGTCCGGTCAGTGCGTGACCTGCGTCCGGTCAGAGGAAAACAGCCCCTCCACTTCACCAACTTCTCCACCCTTGAACAAATATGCCAACCACCAAGTGTATCACCTTGTACACGTGTGTTAGCATTTTTTTCACAAACAATTTCAAGGGTGTTAGCACTCTACTAGATCTAAATGCATATGCAATGAGTTAGAGCATCTAGTGGCACTTTGATAACCGTAGTTCGATACGAGTTTCACCCTTCTTAATCGTACGGCTATCTATCTTAAATGTGATCACACCCACTAGGTGTCTTGATCACCAAAACAAAAGGGCCCTATCAAATTCACCTTTGCCTTGAGCCCATTTTGTTTTTTTTCTTTCTTCCTTTTCAAGTTGAGCACTTGATCACCATGGCCATCACTACCATCAACAAGATGTTCATTTGCTCCACCACTTGGAATAGTGCTACCTATCTCATGATCACTTAGAGCAAATAGGTTAGCACATAGAGTTTCATCAATTCACCAAAACCAAACTAGAGCTTTTAAACGGTGTTAAAATCTAATGTAAAAGACCGTTTTGCCCCTGCTGCCTCACGTGCCACCATAGCCTCCTCACTGGCGGTGTGGTTGGAAGCCGACGCGACGCCTGGGCAGGGTGCGCAGGGGAAGCCGGCAGCCGGTTGCGCGGGGCATGGGTTGGCGGCTGGGGAAAGGGCATGCGGGCAAGACCGGGCATGCGTGGGAGGCGGCCTAGGCGCGAGCAATCTTCGGCGCCGCATGGGGCCGCTGGTGGTGGCAGCTCCGGGACATGAGGAGGCTGTGGCGGCACGTGAGGAGGCAGGGCGTGGGCGGTAGCAGGCCGTGGCAGCGTGTGGGGGCCACAGGGCGCACCGGCAACGGGCCACGATAGCGCGGGTGGCAGCGGCGACAGCTAACCATGGCGAGAGAGACGGGCAGTCACGGCGAGAAGAAAGGGAGAGAGAGGAAGAAGAAAGAGACAGAGGGAAAAAAACGTCATTTCACAGCTGTTCTCTCACCTCCTAAGCCAGAAATAAATATTTTAATACGTCTGGTGTCCTTCAGCAAATTTGGCACAAACTAGAGTGTTCGCCAGCAAATCAATCTTTTTCGATGTCCGCTGGCAAAGCGGCCTCACTTTCGGTGTCCGCTAGCAATTTTTGCCATGTTTTTTTCTTAATTTAAGTATGCTAGAGATAAGTTCTTTGAGAATAATTATATGATTGAATGCATATTTATACCCATTATTCATCATATATATGCTTAAATTTATTGTGATTACCATATGCCGTTATTGGAACTTAGCATCCGCAATAGTGCCTCCTATCTCGACACCAATTCACTGCCAACCGGTGCTATACACTTTTTAGTACCTTGTAGTTCAAAGACTACAATGACTATTCTACCTATATACGACCAAAACAACGCTTGACCTAGTATTAAGGTTTCGTATTTCTTAAGTTGCTGATTCCCACTTTCACATGCAAGACTGGTGAACAAGATAAGGAGATCTCACTTCTTTTCTTGTTTGGCTAAAAATAACCATGCACGCAAGATCTAAAGAGACTCGCATACACGTATTAACTTTGCAGGTTAGCTTCTCAAAGAAGATAGACAGCGTGAGGAATTGATTTCAGTTCTCTCTTTTTTTCAAAAAAGAAAAAAGATACATAGCATGAGATGCAGACCAGACGTGTAATCCTTAATCATCCAGCATGACAGTGTTGCCAAATGAACGCACTTGGCGAGCCGTTAACTCGTTTATTTGGTTTTGCCATGGCCCATTAGCAATGAGCTTTGGGAGCTAGCTAGTGAGCAACGCACTTGGCGAGTCGTTTTTGGTCCCAGCGACGACTGAATTATAGCTTGATAGGTATGCATTTAATAGAAATGAAGAACTCGTAGATTTGTTTTTCAACTCTAGAGTAAACTAAAATTCGAATTTAATCAAAATCTTTGACCGGTATAGTATTGTTTCGGACCTCACCAAAATAGATAAATTTCACAGAAATTCGATCATTTCGGGCCTGAACCCTGGTAAACTCTCAATCACGCACTGTGATATGCCTCATAACTACCAGACCACACACAGTCATATAGACGCTAGCCAAAGCGACCGCGCGTGAAGTACCTGGCAGGCGACGACCATAACATCTGCTGGGACAGGAGTATTATGGCGTTGGCGTGTTAATTTGCTCCTGACAGGAGTATCTACGCGTGCACGAAACTGTATCGATGGCCTTTAAATATGCGTAGTCCCGTAACCCAGAACCCCGACACTAATAACACCACGGAGACAAACTGATTGGCTTAATGATGAGCTCAAGTAGAGTAATGGTTTGGCCGCCTGCTTTCGCTGCCTTGGGCGACAACGGAGGGATACTGTATATCCCGTCCGCTGCCTCCTTAGCTCACACCACTCAACCTCCAGCTGTGGGAACGTCGACATCACCTACCCCTTCGGCATAGGAGCCGGCTGCTTCCGACGAGGCTTCGAGCTTACCTGCAACCACACCACTCAACCTCCAAAGTTGTTTCTGGGCAACAGCACAACTCAGGTTACTTACATAAGCATAGGAGATAGTAACTTAGTTTACGTCCCCGCTATGTTCTTCAACGGTACTAGCATGGAAGAATATGGTACGAACACCTACAATGTATCTTGGGATGCCCCCGCTAAGGGTATTACTATCACCAGTTATTATAACACTTTCTTCTTCCTTGCCTGCGATTTCGATGTTGACTTGTTTGACTCTATGAGAAACCCAATCGACTCCTGCATGAGCAGGTGCCACGGCAAGGTATTGCCGAATCAAGGGCCTTGCAACGGTTTTGGTTGCTGTTCCATCCGTCTACAAAACGACATCTCAGGCTTTCAAGGAACAATTGTGCGGGCTGATAATATGGCAGCACAGTCACATCCTCTGCACCCTGGCATCATGGCTTTCATGTCGATTGGAGATCATTACATGGAAAATGCGACTGATCTTTTCTCAAGTTGGACAAATGCAAGCAAGATTGATGACGCTGCACTTTGGGTTGCCATCATGGACCAACCAAGCTGCAAAATCGCGCAGATGAACAAGGCAAGCTATGCTTGTGGTGGCACCGACAGCATTTGTAGAAATGCATCACATGGAGGTTATACCTGCGACTGCTCCAATGATTTTTACACGTCCAATGCTTACCTTTCAGATGGATGCAAGCTGAAACAAGGTTCTACTTGCTTGCTTTTCTCTAAAAAATGAAAATATCACAAACATATCATTTCAATCATCTTGTTCTTACTCTTTGTCAATTTATTATGGTGCAGATTGCAACGCGAAGCCTAAAGAGCATTGCCGGAGGTCATGTGGAAACATGACCATTCCCTTCCCTTTCGGCCTCGAAGAAGATTGTTATGGAAACAAAAGGTTCAAGCTTAATTGTACAGCAGGTAACACTACACTTTTCAGCTAAGGAAGTGCACAATATCACGTGATTAATGTGTCAGTAGAAGATGGGACTCTGATTGTCAGCAACACACTAAACAACAATGCAAGCTCCATGAAAGAAATGGTAATAGTTAATACCAACGAGCAAGGAGATACTGACTTCGAGGGCCCTGTCAAAGATCAATTTGATTTTTCTATGGAATATGACATTGTTATAAGATGGGCAATAACCAATTCAACTTGTCAGCAAGCTAAGCAGAATAATAGCAACTATGCATGCCGTAGCACAAACAGTTCTTGTCTACACGTAACCCATGGGGACATATTTATGGGGTATCGTTGCAATTGTTCTTCCGGCTTCCAAGGAAATCCGTACATACAGGGCGGCTGCAAAGGTACATCCCTCTCATCGATCAGTGTTCAGTACGTCTACGGAGCATTACATCACTCATACCCAAAATGGAATGCATATTAGTCGGATCACATGCTCTAACAGAGCTGTAATTCGAAGTTCAATCGGATCAAATTATATAAACATTGGATTTGTTTTCAGCATAGTATAATACAAGAATATATGATACTCTTGTTAGACCAAGAACAGGATCTTTAGGCATAAATCTAGCATGTCTACTTGCTCTTGTAATAAACTACGAGTCCTAGGATATCTACTAGCACTGGATTAGAGATAGAATGAGAGAGAGAGAGGGATGAAGGGGTGCAAACCAACGGCTGCCTTGGAGGAAGATGGGCTCGCCATCGCAGTGCATGGCGATAACCCGATGGCAATGCAGTAGCGGTGTCGTCCGGGGTCGGTGTAGAGGCCGCAAGGCAGCCCGGCGTAGTAGCAGTCCTCCAGCGTGATGCAGAGGCGGTGGCGGCGCTTCCCGTCGCTGGCAGTGCCCCCTCTGTGATCGGTTAGGGTTTGGGACGGTAGGTGGGGTGCTAGGCGGCTTAGGCGAACCTCGTGCTCGGCACCCCGGCCCCCACCTCCTATTTATGACGCTGTGCGACGGGGGCCCACCAACCATATTAGGATTGGGCGTCCCCGATCATGGCGCGGATCCAAGGGCCCAATAGGCCATTGGGCTTATTGGTGGAGATCAATTAGCATTCTCCCCCTTGATCTCACTTATAACTTAAACTTAACTTACTTACTTTCTCTTGTTCCCATTTCATCACAGATCAGTGCATAGAGCGTGCCTCATCGTTACGGTCTCTTGCCATTAGATTAAACAGCTACAATGCACATCTCTGTTTTGAAACAGATTCTTAACTAGGCCCTTATTATCCAGGAATCATAGGCTTTCCCTTAAACCCATGCCGGCTACGTGTTCTCTAAACACACTGGGTGGTAAGCCTTTTGTAAGCGGATCCGCGAGCATCTTTTCTGTTCTTATATGCTCAATGACTAATTATATGATCCCGGACTTTATCTTTCACAACATAATACTTTATGTCAATGTGTTTGGCAGCACCACTTGACTTATTGTTGTGAGCATAACATACTGCTGGATTATTATCGCAGTATAACTTAAGTGGTTTATGTATGTCGTCTACCACTTTCAACCCGGGCAAGAATTTCTTTAGCCAATTCACTTGTCCTGTGGCCTCATAACATGCTACAAACTCGGCATACATTGTGGACGATGTAGTGATGGTTTGCTTTGAGCTTTTCCACGATATAGCTCCTCCTGCGACAGTGAATATGTACCCTGACGTGGACTTTCTTTCATCTCCCGCATAATCAGAATCTGTGTACCCCTCTATGTGCAGGGAATCAGATCTTCTGTACGTTAGCATGAGACCCTTCGTACCTTGCAGGTAACTCAAAACTTTCTTTACTAATTTCCAGTGTTCTATTCCTGGATTACTCTGATATCTACCAAGCAACCCGGTAACAAATGCTAAGTCAGGGTGAGTACACACTTGAGCATACTGTAGACTTCCGATAGCTGAACTATATGGAACCACTTTTCATTTGATCGATCTATATTGGTTCCTGGGACATTGAAATTCTCCATATCTGTCGCCCTTGACTATGGGAGCAGGTGATGACTTACAATTTTGCATACTATATTTCTTTAGAACTTTTTCTAAGTATACTTTTTGTGATAGTCCTAAAACCCCATTTTCTCTATCTCGGTGAATCTCTATTCCTAGGACGAACGAAGCTTCACCGAGATCCTTCATATCAAACTTTGAGGACAATAACTTCTTTGTTTCTAGTAGTAGACTAACATCACTGCTAGCGAGCAAGATGTTATCCATATACAAGACTAGGAAAATGTATTTCCCATTCTTGAACTTTGCATAAACGCAATTGTCCTCTACATTTTCTTGAAATTCAAACTTTCTTATTGTACTATCAAACTTCAAATACCACTGTCTTGAAGCTTGCTTTAATCCATAAATGGATTTCTTCAAGCGGTATCCCATGCGTTCTTTTCCTTCCACAACAAAACCTTTCGATTGTGCCATGTAAACGTTTTCCTCCAAATCCCCGTTTAGGAACGCTGTCTTTACATCCATCTGATGCAATTCTAAGTCGTAATGTGCTACCAGCGCCATTATGATTCTAAAAGAATCCTTACATGAGACTGTAGGAAATGTCTCATTGTAATCTATGCCTTCTCTTTGCGTGAAACCTTTTGCCACAAGTCGCGCTTTAAACCTTTCTATATTCCTTTGGAGTCATGTTTAGTTTTGTAGACCCATTTACAGCCTACTGTCTTGACTCCTTTAGGAATTGTTTCTAAGTTCCAAACTCTGTTGGTTTTCATTGATTTCATTTCATCTTCCATGGCTTCCAGCCACTTGGATGAGTGAGCGTTTCTCATGGCTTCTTCAAATGAGGTGGGATCACCCTCCATTTGAAATTCCTCACTTTCATAAACTTCATAATCATCAGGAATGGCTGATCTCCTGACTCTTTGAGACCTTCTATGGGCCTCGCTAGATGATGCTTGTTCTATTTGAGGCTGTTGTTCCTCTTCCTCATGTGTGACAACGGGTTCTTGGGATCCTAAAGGATAGGTTCCTCATGCTCAATCATTATTGCCACAGGAGAACTAACAACAGGTGTTGTTACTACAGTGTCTTGCATTGTTGGTACAGCAACAACAGGTAGCGTGAAAAATGGTTCCTGAACCATAGGAGTAGGCACGTATACCCGTTTCTCTTCAAAACTAATTTCTCGCGCTACCATGCTCTCCCTGATCATATCATCCTCCAAGAAGACAGCATGTCTTATTTCTACAAACTTTATTTGTCTAGTCAGGACAATAGAAGCGATAACATTTTGACTTTTCTGGATAGCCAATGAAATGGCAGCTGACTGTCTTGGAGTCCAGCTTCCCTATGTTTGGATTAAATACTTTTGCCTCAGCAGGACAACCCCACACACGTAAATAGTTTAGTGAGGGTTCATTTCCTGTCCACAACTCATATGGTGTCTTGGGCACCAACTTACTTGGCACTCGATTAAGAATATGAATGGCGGTTTTTAACGTCCTCCATCCATAAACTTATCGGTAAGGTAGAGTAACTTATCATGCTTCTCACCATATCCATTAAGGTACGGTTGCGTCTTTCAGCTACTCCATTCTGCTGAGGCTCGCCGGTGTAGAATACTAGGCTACTATGCCATTTTCCTATAAGTACCTTGCAAAGGGTCCAGGAACTTGGCTCATATGGGGTGTGTCGACCGTAGTACTCTCCCCACTGGTCGGACCTTACTACCTTAATCTTTAAGTTGTGCTGATTCTCTACTTCAGCCTTGAATATTTTAAATTTATCCAATGCTTTCGATCTTTCTTTAATTGGATAAATATAGCCAAAATGAGAATAGTCATCTGTGAATGTTGATAAATGAATCATAACCATCCACACTCTTCACAGAAAAAGGACCACAGATGTCTGTGTGGATTATTTCTAAAATTCCTGCGCTTTGTTTGGCATCTTTCTTTATTTTCTTAATATACTTTCCTTTTATGCAATCTATGCATTGTTCTAAATCTGAAAATTCTAAGGGCGGAAGAATTGATTTCTTAATCAATCGCTCTATTCTCCCCCTCGAAATATGGCCTAAACGACAGTGCCATAATTTCGAAGATACATCATGTTCTCTCTTCCACTTATTTGTTGCATTCATAGATGAGGAAGCATTCTCATTCTCAGTGCTTACATCATTCACATTCTCAGAAAGTGATAATAAATAAAGCTTGTCTTGTCGGAAGGCAAGACTAACACATTTATTATTATAAACAATCTGGCATTTGCCATTACCAAAGTGGCAATCATATCCATCGTCATCTAAACATGACCCACTTATTAAGTTTCTTCGCAAAGAGGGTACAAATAGAACATCTGAAAGCTTAAGTAGAAACCCATCAACTAATTCTAGAGAAAGATCTCCAATGGCTTCAACTTGAGCTTCAACTCCATTTGATACTTTAATTCTTCTTTCTCCTCTTTGCAGGGTCTTCCTCATATGGAATCCCTATAATGAATTTGCAACATGAACAGTTGCACCTGAATCAATCCACAAAGTAGATTTTGCATAACTTAAATACAGGGATCCATCTATGAATGTAATGAAATCCTCACCTCTCTTCAGCAGGCTCTTCAGGAAGTCTGGACAATCACTCTGGTAGTGTCCATGCTTCTTGCACCATTTGCACTGATCCTTCTCAACTTGAGCATTGGAGTTCTTCTGATGGTGCTCAGTCTGAGAGGCTTTCCCTTGAGGTTTGATATTCTTATTGAAGTTCTTTTTCTTGTCCTTGACAAGGTTAGCAGAGTCACCCTGTAAGGACTTCAGCCTTTCCTCTTCTTGAACACACATTGCGATGAGCTTTTCTATGTCCCACTTGTCGAGCTGCATGTTATAGTTAACAATAAATGTTTCATATTCCTTTGGCAAGGAAGCAAAAACCAAATGAATCGAGGAACTCATCCTTGAGCCCCAAATCCATTGGCTTCAGCTTCGCAGCCGTGTTGCTCATCTTCAAAATGTGCTCTCTGATACCGCCACCAGTATATTTCTCATTGAATAATTTCTTGATCAATGTACTAGCATAAGCCTTTGGAAGAGCCAGTGAACTAACTGTCCACCTTCTTAAGGTACTCAGTGGCGGTATCACAGTCTAGGATAGACCCCCTTATAGCATCTGAAATAGTGGACTTGGCCACCATCAAGCACTTGCGGTTTGAGATGTCCCACTTCTTGCGCTCGAGATCATACTTCATGTGCACTTCTGCATGATCTCGCTGCCGAGCAGTGAAATCAACATTAGACTCGTTTTCTCCCAGTAGGACATGGGGAGGTGAGCGCTAAGTCATTCTCGGACAGCGCAAGTGCGAGCTCATACTTCTCTCGCCATACACTATAATTGCCCCCTTCAAGGGGTGGTATGTACGAGATGAATGCCATTGGGTTGAGTCCTGAAAAACATCGTTAGAGATAGTGAGAAAAAATATATCATTATAATTGCATGCTTTATTTAACGTTGGTCAAAATTAAAACATACAATATTCTTATACACTAATTCTACATCACCGTTGGGCAGAAATAGAATTAATGCATGGAAAACTTATGATTAAATATTATAATATTGCTATTATCAACGTTGGTCAGAAAAATAACAATATTATAATTTACTGATTAAAATTGACTACTCTTCAAATTAAATTCTTCTGTTGGTTCGAATTTAATTAGAAGATTATAAACTTTAATATTGCAGCGGAAACAAGAAAAAATATCTATTATCTACTTTTCAGAAGCATTTTCTTGTTCATATCTACTTTCTAGAAAAGGTAACACATTGCTAAAATTTTACCATAAATTTTAAACCTTTGAAATTCATCAAAATTCATTCAAATCTGCTTCTAAAAATTAAATAAACTTCAAATCATTTCGCTGTTCATTCTGGCCCGGCCTGCAGCAGCAGTAAGCGGCCCAGCAGCTACAGGACGCGGCCCAACCTACAGCAGCAGCTCTTGCGCGCGCGCTCGCAGCACCTCCCCTGCGCGTAGGCCGCAACCTAGGCCTGGGCCGGCAAAGTCACCCGCCGCGCTCGCCCGCCTGGGCCGAAACACGGTCCAGTTAATCGTGACCGTCAGATCGCATCCGACGGCCGCACGCGTGGATCGGGGATATAAAATCTGACGCCGCGGCGACCCCGGTGAAACCCTAGCCCATTCTCTTCTTTCCTCTCTCTCTCTCTCTTCGCCGTGCTCGTTTCTTCTCCCCTCAGCGCAGCAGCAGCGAGCGACCGAGCGAAAAGGCAGAGAACATGGCGCCGTTGCCGACCCCTTCGCCGGCGCCTGCGCTCCCCACGTGGGTGAGCGTGCCACCGTCGAGCGGACTAGCGGTGGCGCCCTTGGCCGGAGCTCGCACGGCTCGGCCATCTTCCCGCGCGCCGGTGAGGCGGCAGCGTGGTGCACGGCGAGATAGGCCCCTTCCCCTTTCTCCTTTTCTTCATATGTTTTTGGATCTTCTTCTCTATTCTTCTCGAATTTCATCCGATTGGGGATTAGGGTTAGGGTTAAGTCAAGTTAGGGTTAGGGTTTGACTCACTGGAGTCACTATTCATCTTCCCCAGCGAGTGCTTCATGGGTTTGAGCTCGGATTTGGGTTCTTCTTGAAGACGAGTCCCTCTTCTTCTTACTGCTTTGGATTCATCTATTAGGGTTAGGGTTCGATGACTCTCTTCTCTTCTCAGATCCGAACAGATCTAATCTGTTTCTTACCCCTGACTTGATCTACATGTAGACAGAGGGTTCCAAAAGGCTAGATCTACACCTAGTTAGGCGTCTGATACCATTGTTAGACCTAGAACAGGATCTCTAGGCATAAATCTAGCATGTCTACTTGCTCTTGTAATAAACTATGAGTCCTAGGATATCTACTAGCACTGTATTAGAGATAGAATGAGAGAGAGAGAGGGGTGAAGGAGTGCAAACCATCGGCTGCCTTAGAGGAAGATGGGCTCGCCATCGCAGTGCTTGGTGATAACCCGGTGGCAGTGCAATAACGGTGTCGTTCGGGTCGGTGTAGAGGCCGCAAGGCAGCCCGGCGTAGTAGCAGTCCTCCGGCATGATGCAGAGGCAGTGGCGGCGCTTCCTGTCGCTGGCAGCGCCCCCTCTGTGATCGGTTAGGGTTTAGGACTGTAGGTGGGGTGCTAGGCGGCTCAGGCGAACCTCGTGCTTGGCGCCCCGGCCCCCACCTCCTATTTATGGCGCTATGCGACGGGGGCCCACCAACCATATTAGGGTTGGGCGCCCCCGATCAGGGCGCGGATCCAAGGGCCCAATAGGCCGTTGGGCCTGTTGGTGGAGATCAACTAACAACTCTCACAATTCCAAATTACAAGACATTTTGGTTTTTCTAGATACATAGCTTTTGCTATGCACTTACTTATACACTAATGTCTAGATACATAGTAAAATCAATGTATCTAGAAAAGCTAAAACATCTTATAATTTGGAACGGGGAGAGTATATTTGTAACGGTCAATATAAATATTGAATAACAAATTAGATGTCTACAGATATTGATGAATGCTCACTGCCAAACTACTGCAATGGTACATGTGAAAATATCCCTGGAAGCTATAAATGCACGACATGCCCCCACAGTAAAGAATTTGATTCTATTAAGGGGCAGTGTGTCATATCGACTAAGCAACGGAACCTTCTTTTGGGTAAGTCATAGCAAACAAAATCCTCTTGCAATTACATTTTGTAACATTAACCTGGTCTTATAACCACAGCAAATGCATATAGGTATTGCAATTGGAATTTGTTGTGGCCTTGGCTCCATATTTATTGCATTGGGTGCAATTCTACTTGTCAATAAGTGGAAGAAAGGCATCCAAAAGAGAATCCGACGAGCATACTTCAAGAAAAATCAAGGTTTGCTATTGGAGCAACTGATCTCAGATGAAAGCGCTACAAGCAAAACAAAGATATTCTCATTGGAGGAACTAGAGGAGGCGACTAACAACTTTGACGCTATGCGTGTTCTTGGTCGTGGAGGACATGGAACAGTTTATAAAGGGATTCTATCAGACCAACGTAGGGTGGCTATAAAAAATCCAAAATAGTGGAGCAAATAGAGAAAGACCAATTTATCAATGAGGTTGTCATTTTGTCTCAAATCAATCATCGTAATGTGGTGAAACTGTTTGGTTGCTGCCTAGAAGATGTGGTGCCCTTGCTTGTATATGAATTCATTTCAAATGGAACTCTGTATGAACTTCTTCACACTGATACTACATTAAAACGCTTGCTTTCATGGGATGATCGCATTAGGATTGCAACAGAAGCAGCAGGGGCTCTTGCTTATCTACACTCAGCAGCTACGATGCCAATTTTCCACAAAGATGTAAAGTCTTCAAATATACTATTGGATGACAACTTCACCACAAAGGTTTCAGATTTTGGTGCTTCAAGATCTCTTTCACTTGATGAGACCCATGTGGTGACAATTGTTCAAGGAACATTCGGTTACTTGGATCCAGAGTATTATCATACCGGTCAACTAACGGAGAAGAGTGATGTATACAGTTTTGGAGTAATACTTGTGGAACTTTTGACAAGAAAGAAGCTAATTTTTATTGATGATTTAGGTGCAAAGCAAAGCTTGTCTCATTTCTTCATTGAAGGACTTCACCAAGGGTCTCTTATTGAAATAATGGATACTCAAGTTGTGGAAGAAGCAGACCAGGAAGTGATTAGTGAAATTGCCTTACTTACAGAAGCATGCTTAAGGGTCAAAGGAGGAGAGCGACCGACTATGAAAGAAGTAGAAATGAGGTTACAATTCCTAAGAACAAAGAGGCTATGAAAAAGACAACATTTACTTGAACAAGAAGGAGATATTGAGCCTTGGTTATGTGCAGAAGCTAAGAATTCACTCGAACATATCAACCTTGTTAATGCTACCCATATACAGCATGTTCGCTGGTTGGTTTCTAGGCTGATAAGCCCGGCTGGTGCTGGTTTGTTGTGAGAGGAAAACAGTGTATCACAGCTAATAAGCCCTGACCGAAACCAACAAGCGAACAGACCGATAATACCTCAAGAGACCTCTAGGTGCTACAGTTTGGAGCAAGAATGTGTGTCTTCGTTTAGGCCACGCTAACTACATTTGTGCTAGATAATAAAGGGCTTTGCTTAGATACTGATTTATCTGAGATATAATATATTGTGAGCGCGCGTGGAACTAGTACCTATCTTCAGAATATTTTGTAGCAACTATCGGTAATGCATGAAGCAATACATTTCATTGACAAATGACCATGGCGCAAGGGAGCCTACCAATTGAAGGAGACGACAGTAGCCAAGGCCCAAGGCAAAGCCGTGGGGGACGCATCAACCAGCTGTTCGTGCTGGGAGCGTCGGAGGAAAGAGGCGGAGGGCCTGTTCCGCTTGGCAGAGCCTCTACCGACTACGGCAACCTATGAACAGCGAGGAGTCGAGGTGCTCGAGGACGGAGTAGGCATTGGCGCAGAAATTGGGCCTGAAAGGATTTTCCTTGATGGGCCTGGGCGATGCTTTCGTAACTATGGCCCAAGAACTGCTGTCGGCAGCGTGGGTCAAGGACTTTTAACACGCCAAGCATCCATCCAGCCAGCCAGCAGCATGCTCACCGCGCTGGGGCCTCATGTCCGGACAATCCTTACTCCCAATTCAGTGCTGTTAGTTCTTTGCCTTGACCATTTGCCAGCAGCTTCATGGTACGCCTAGATGCAAGCCAATGCTAAGTGAAATACTTATTACTTCATGGTACGAGCATGAAGCAGCAAGGACACAGGCTTAGCTGTCTGTGCTCGACTGCTCGTCCGGCCCCCGTTGCGCCTGCCAGCGCATGTACGCCGGATGAGTTTAACACAAATCTTCTAGTAGTGTCGATTTGCTTCCCTGAGCTTTTTGCTGAATTTAAAAAGCACTATCAAATTCGAATACCGGACAACGCACTCCTTTTAACTTTCAAAACCTGAAATTCGGAGATGACCTCGTCCCTCTTGCAGCTGGTCTCCAGGAGTCAAGTGCATGCACTCCAAGCAGAACACGCAATCGGCTGCACAAGGCCTTGCAAGCGGGACGGTGGATTTCAGAGATCATTTGTGGTGTCTCAGTCCAGGCGCTGGTACAGTACCTAAACCTCTGGGATCGACTGACAGAAGTAAACTTGAGGCAAGGGTGACTGATAAGCTCATTTGGCGCCGCTCTCTGAGTTGGGAGTTCAACACTTCAGCTCCAAGTTGTCCTACACAGCTCTTCATTATCTTGGATCCCTACCTTTTGAATTGAAGAGGAAGTTTAAAGTACTTCTTCCGTCCTAAAATAAATGTATATCTCGCTTCCCGAGAAGTTAAAATTTTTAAATTTGGTTAAATTTATAAAAATATACTAATATTTAGGATGTATACTAACAATCGTTATATTGAATATGAGTATACTTTTATAATAAGTTATTTGAAGATACAAATATTGATATTATTTTCTATATTCTTAGTCAAACTTAAAAAAGTTTGTCCCCTCGAAAAATAATATGCGTATTTATTTTTTAAATATATTTTAGTACTCCCTTTGTCCCATAAAAACATCATCGTGGCATTTGAAGTACGTCCAGAAAAGAATAATGTTTTAGACATAGGTCCCACTTAACATTAATTTTCCGTGGCTACCCGCCCACCCCATCCCTCCCTCGTCGTTTTCTGTCTCTCCCTCCCTAGCTCATATTTTCCTCCGCCCCCTCCTCTGCCTCTTCACCGGTGGCCCCCTCTTCTCCGCCGGTCGCCCTCCTCTTCTCTTCCATCGGTGGGAGGCCGGCGCACACCCTCCTCTTCTTCTCCATCCGCGTGGAGGTGACACTGCCTGGCGAGGCTACATCGGGGCGTCGGAGATCCGGCCCCTCCCTCCTCTGCTCCTCCCATGGCTGTCAGTAGCCTCACCTCTCTCACCGTCGGAGAGAAGGCTCGGACGGAGAGGGCACGGAGTCACTAGATCTGGCGTGGGCTACGGCCTCCCATTTGCAGCGCTCAACAAGGAATGGACCAGCTGCGAGGCGAGGCGAGGCGAGGCGAGGCTTGGCGGCCACCGGCCACCGTGTGGATCTGAAATTTTGAATGTGAACGGGAGAAGAGAACATGACACAAACATTGTGGGGCTATTTTGGTCTTTTTTCCTTGCTTATTGATTGTCATGCTCATTCTAGAATGACAATAATTCTGAGACGGTACTTCTGAGATGGAGGGAGTACGTTCTAGAGAGTCAAGTAGACAAAAGCTTCTGCTGCCCAGCATACTGTTCCATACACCATACTATAGTCGGTCCTCGCAATTGCTAGCTGTAGAAAGAGTAAACACCACTATCACATCAGCCTTGCTGTAAGGATTGAGAAATGTATGGACAGACTAAACGCTGAATTAGTTTCAGTCATTTTAGCTGCTGCTCATAATACAGAGACGGTAACTCCTGAGAAGACTCAAAACTCCATCGACCATGTAAGTGGTTCTAACCCCCCTGTCCACGAAAGAATGTGCGAGTAGGAGTAATTTTAAGTTAATGTGTCTAAAGTTTAATTAAATATATAGATAAAAATATTAATGTTTATGGCATTAGATAAATATAGTATAAAAATATATCTTATGACAAATCAAATGATACGTATTTAATATTATATTAATATTTTTATTTATAGTTAGTTAAATTTAAAATATTTTAACTTGGTATTATACTAGAATTGCATTCTTTTATAGACAGTGGGAGTATATAGTTAGTCCGCTATATTGGTAAAGTGGGGAAACATTAGCAAAAATAAGACACAGGGATTTCATCTATTGCTTCTAATTTTAGCGTCCACTTTTTCATTATGCTTGTTTGGATTCCATGAAATTAAAACCAATATCTAGAAAGTGCTTCTTATTTTATTATTAGATTATTTTCAATTTCTCTTAATTCCAAGACACCAAACAGGGCAAAGAAATCTAGTTTAAACTCTAAAAAGTTAGGGATATACTAGAACTCAACTGTCTCTAGAAATCATTTTTTCAGAATTATTAGTTATGTTGCTTCTTACTAATGCGCCTCAGAGTGACTTGTAACTAACTAAGTGGTTGATATTTTCCTTTTGTATTCAATTTAGCGAACATTGTAATGCATATTTGAGATCCTAAAAGAACTTAAATAAAAAAGTTTGAATTGAAAAGCTTTAAATCACTTCAATTACAACTTTGGTGTAGGTCGTTTCTCCCTCCGAAGTCATTGGGAAATGTAAAAAATATATATATGAATAGCAAAATCATTAATCTTAAAACATAAATTTTGGGTCCTAAATGAATTCAAATGACAAAGTCATCAACTATAAAGTTGCATACATCTTCCAGTACTACAACTTTGGTTTATGTCGTTTCTCCTTCCAAGGTCATTTGAAAAATTCAAAAAAATATGAATATCAAAATCATTAATCTTAAACACATAAATTTTGGGTCCTAAATGATTTCAAATAAAAAAGTTATCAACTAAAAAGTGCATATATCTTCCAGCACTACAACTTTGGTTTAGGTCATTTCTCCATCCGAGATACTTTGAAATTTTTAAAAAAAAATAAATTTCACAATCTAAAAACTTCAAACATAATTCCTGGGCACTACAAATGTAGTCATGCACAAAGTTGTAGATCCCTTCGAGTACTGCAACTTTGGTTTTGTTTCTCCGTTCGAGGACATTTGAAAAATTAACATCAGATTTCAAATTATAAAAACTTAAAACAAAATTTTCTGACCTTAATATGATTGGTGGGCCCCCGTCGCACAACGCCATAAATAGGAGGTGGGGACATTTGGTTTATAATTTGTACTCCCTCTGTTCTAAACTGTAAGTCGTTTTGGTTTTCTAGATTTATACTTTTTACTTATACGTAGACATAGTGTATATCTAAGTGTATAGTAAAAGCTATATATATCTTGAAAAGCCGAAACGACTTACAATTTAGAACAGAAAGACCACTAAGTATGAATATTTATATACAACCCACTTTATTTAGTCTACAAATACATATTACATACCTACTCGAATATGAAGCTGCAGTATGTGCAAACAAACCAAAGTGGGCCTTTTTATTTTGATGGTGCATAACCAACTCCCACCAAGAGTATGCCTTATCATCTTTTTCAAATTATAGTTTATTTTAGTCCTGTCCTACATCTCTAATTTTGATCAACTTTATAGAAAATATCAATATTTACAATATCAAATTAGTTACTGTATTTATTTGAATATGTAAATATTAATATAGCTAGCTCTCTAAAAACTCAGTCAAAGATATTAAAAAACAAAGCTTAAGAAACTATGATTTACCTCGGAGAGTACTTATGCAAGAATTGCACTTCTAAAATGTATTCTCATTGACTCGTGACTAGGTGGCAATTCAAAGTCTACCCTGGTAAACTCTCACACAGTCACTGAATGTGATATGGCCAGATGATCACCAGACCACTCACGGTCACAGTACAAACGCTAGCGATCGCGCGTAACGGACCCGGCAGGCGCGCGACGACCGTAACATCTGATGGGACAGTAGGATTATGGGCTTATGGCGGGTTAGAATCTTTGCTAGTGACGGCTTTATACGGTATCTGCGCAAGCACGAAACCGTATCTCCATAGCTTTTAAATATGGAGTAGTTCCGGTAGCCCAGAATATAATCCCGACACCTCACACCACGCACAGACAAGCTGATTGCCTTAATGATGAGCTCGAGTACTACTAGAGAACAGACTTTAGAACGATGTCTCAATTTAGCATTAGCCTCGACATTTTTTGCCCCCGGGACTAAAGGACCCTTTAGTCCCGGTTGGTAATACCAACCGGGACTAAAGGTCCATGCCCAACGGTCATCCGCGGGGCAGGGATCTTTAGTCCCGGCTGGTATTATCAACCGGGACTAAAGGTTTACCTTTAGTCCCGGTTGGTAATACCAACCGGGACTAAAGCTTTTAGTCCCGGTTTGGGTTATTCCCCGGGAATAAAGATTAATCTTTAGTCCCGGTTTCGACCCCTAACCGGGACTAATTATCCCGGCCTATAATTCAGTTCATTTCTATCTCCCCGAGCCCGAGCCATTCCATTATTCAAACTCACTGCCACTATTCTTCAGCTTGCTGTTGTTCTTGCTCTCTCCCCTCCATTGGTGTTGCTCTTCGATTTTGGAGGTAACAAACTTAATCCTCTTATGTTTTATCAGTAACTTATCTCATTTTGCGATGTAGATGCATGTGTAACTTTATATGTTGGACTTTTTTATGATTTTATATGTCATTTTTAGCTCAAAATCACATGATGATTTGCATATATGTTTGGATAAACAAAAGTTAAATTAGTTCATCAAAATCACTCCTCGCTCGTCCTCGCTGGAGCACGCGCCATCCTCGTCCCCGGTGGCTTACGTGATTTTAGAATTAATTTTTCCATGCAATGAAAAACTTAGAAAAATGTAGAAAATCCGTACTAGTTGAACTTGCGGACCGTGTTCATGTCGGCGAGCATGTTCTCTGCCGAGCGGTAACGGACGTCAAGGAGGAGCTTTGATTCTACGAGGGAGAACGGCAACGGTCGTGGAAGACCGTGTTCCCTTTCTTGTAGAATCGGAGCTCTTCCTTGGCCAAGTACGGTGCCGTCCGGTGGAGAAATGCTGGCCGAGATGATCACGAAAGCAAGGTCAACTAGTACGGATGGTTATTTATTGAAACATGTGAAATCCGTACTAGTTTTGTTTAAATATATCATTTTAGAAAATATGAAATTTATACTAGTTTGCAAAAATAAGTATAGAAAGTAGATGACAACTGTTATCGGATCCTCGGCCTCTCGTTCGGTTGCGAAACGACTGAGGCCAGAACTCCCTCTCATTATCTGCGGCAAGTGTAAGCAGAAAATTGTGATGGAGTACCGAGTTAAGAGACAGGGACCCAACAAGGGTCGTGTTTTCTACAAGTGCCCGGATCGCGATGTGAGTTTCTTACGCATTTTATAATTATGGCTAATTGACCTGCTTTTCTTGAATATTTTTGACTAAATATTTTTTGGCTTTAATTTCAGTGGGAGGGCAATGGATGCGATGGTTGGTACTGGGAGGAAGATTATGCTACATACGTGCAGAATTTGGGTGCGCTTGAGGTAGCGGCTGCTGCTGATGAGGCAGTGAGCCAGCAGGAGAAGCTTATTGATATTCAACAGAAGAATGATTTGTCTGTTTTAGTTGCGTACGATCACAAAATAATTATGTTACTGAAGTGCATTGTAGTTTTAGTTTGTTTAGTGATAGTTGGGATTGCTTATGTTGTAGCCAGGGTTAGTTAATTAATCAACCGTGTGTGTGTCATTTATGTTGTGTAATAAAATACTTAATTATGTTCAAGGTTTTCATAATTTGTCGTGTAATACAGATTATGTCACGCCATTGGATGTACAATGCCGATCGCCGCTCCCAAGACTTTATAGAGGGCTTGCACTATTTCTTAGGTGTGGCCGAGGCAAATAAGCGGGATGGTTTCATATGCTGTCCATGTGCCCTATGTAAGAATTTAAAGGAATATTCAAGCTCAATGAGTCTTCATTCACATTTGCTTAAGTCAGGTTTCAAGTCAAACTATATATGTTGAACTAAGCATGGAGAAAGCGGGGTCATGATGGAAGAAGGTGAAGGAGAAGATTTAGACATTGATGACATTATTGCTCAGTATGGTGCCTTTGATGATACTACAATGGGGGGAGATGAAGAAGAGGTAGCGGTAGAAGATGATCTCGGTGATGCTCTTGGCGATGCCATTCGTGATGCACAACAAGAATGGGAAAGTGAAAAAGAGAAAGTTAAGTTGGAGCGCATGCTTGAGGATCATAGGAAGTTGCTATACCCGACGGCCGAAGAGGGGCAAAAAAAGCTGGGTACAACACTGGAATTGCTACAGTTGAAGGCAAAGAATGGTGTATCCGATAAGGCATTTGGGAATTTATTAAACCTCATAAAGAAGATGCTTCCGAAGCCAAATGAATTGCCCACCACTACGTACGAAACAAAAAAGGTTGTCTGCCCTTTGGGATTAAAAATCCAGAAGATACATGCATGTCCTAATGACTGTATCCTCTACCATGACAATGAATACGAGAATTTGGATGAATGCCCGGTATGTAAAGCATCGCGGTATAAGATCAGGCGCGATGATCCTAGTGACGTCGAGGGTGAACAACGTCCTAGAAAGAAAATCCCTGCCAAGGTTATGTGGTATGCTCCTATAATACCACGCTTAAAACGTTTGTTCAGAAATAAAGACCACGCAAAGTTATTGCGGTGGTATAAAGAAGACCGTAAGGTAGACAATATGCTGAGACACCCAGCTGATGGGTCCCAGTGGAGAGCGATCGACAGAGAATTTTCAGAGTTTGCAAATGAGGCTAGAAACTTAAGGTTCGCCTTAAGTACAGATGGTATGAATCCTTTTGGACAGCAGAGCACTAGTCATAGCACTTGGCCAGTTACTCTATGTATCTACAACCTTCCTCCATGGTTATGCATGAAGCGGAAGTTCATTATGATGCCGATCCTCATCCAAGGTCCGAGGCAACCTGGCAACGATATTGATGTATATCTGAAGCCATTAGTTGAAGAACTTCTAGTTTTATGGAACAAACCAGGTGTACGTGTCTGGGATGAGTACAAACAAGAACACTTTGACCTACGAGCAATGTTGTTCGTAACCATCAATGATTGGCCTGCTTTAAGTAATCTTTCAGGTCAGACAAACAAAGGATATAATGCATGCACACATTGTTTTGATGACCTTGACAGTATATATTTGAAAAGATGTCGAAAGGTCGTGTACCTTGGCCATCGTCGATTCCTTCCTTTGAATCACCAAGTAAGAAAGAAAGGGAAGCATTTTAAAGGTAAGCCAGACCACCGGAAGAAGCCTCATAATCGAACCGGGGAAGATGTACTCGCAATGGTCAAGGATGTGAAAGTAGTATTTGGAAAGGGACAAGGCAGTGAATCTGTTCCCAAAGATGCTAATGGACATGCACCCATGTGGAAGAAGAAGTCCATCTTTTGGGAGCTACCCTATTGGCAAGTCCTAGAGGTCCGCAACGCAATCGACGTGATGCACCTGACAAAGAATCTTTTTGTGAACCTGTTAGGATTCATGGGTGTGTACGGGAAGCCAAAGGATTCACTTGAAGCACGCCAGGACTTGCAGTGCATGAAAGAACGAGACAACCTTCATCCAGAGAAGACAGGTGATGGACGTCATTACTTAAGTCCTGCTAGCTACACGCTTAGCAAAGAAGAGAGGGACAGCATGTTCGAATGTCTAAGCAGCATCAAGGTCCCATCGGGATTCTCCTCCAATATAAAGGGTATAATAAATGTGCCAGATAAAAAATTCCTAAACTTAAAGTCCCACGACTGCCACGTGCTTATGACGCAATTGCTTCCAGTTGCTTTAAGAGGAATTCTACCTCCACATGTACGTCTAGCCACCGTGAAGCTATGTGCATTTCTCAATGCAATTTCTCAGAAGGCAATCAATCCAGTGGAACTAGCTACTCTACAGAATGATGTGGTTCAATGTCTTGTCAGCTTTGAGTTGGTGTTCCCTCCATCCTTCTTTAATATCATGACACACATCCTAGTTCATTTGGTGAAGGAGATTAGTATTCTTGGACCTGTGTTCTTACATAACATGTTCCCCTTCGAGAGGTTTATGGGAGTCTTGAAGAAATATGTGAAAGTCCGTTCTAAGCCTGAAGGAAGCATCGCCCAGGGCTATGGAACAGAGGAGGTCATTGAGTTCTGTGTTGACTTTATTCCTGACATTGCCCCGATTGGCGTTCCCGAATCACGACATGAGGGGAGACTCAGTGGTAAAGGAACTTTAGGGAAGAAAACATATATCGGCATGGAAGACGATTATTTCAATAAAGCACACTACACAGTTCTTCAGAACTCGTCATTGGTGCATCCGTACATCGAGATACATAAGGAGTTCTTACGATCCAAGTTTCCAGGGAAGACTGAAGCTTGGATTAGGCGTCAGCACATGGAAAGTTTCAGTGGTTGGTTGCGAAAAGAATGTCAAGGCGATGACAATATTGATGAGCAACTGTATTTGTTGGCTAGGCAGCCATCATGGCATATCCTCACGTACCAAGGGTACGAGATAAATGGGAATACATTTTACACAGTTGCCCAAGATAAAAGGAGCACCAATCAAAATAGTGGTGTTCGCATAGATGGCACAGATCCAAATGGGAATATACAAACATATTATGGCCGCATAGAAGAGATATGGGAACTAGACTACGCACCTAATTTTAAAGTCCCTTTGTTCCGGTGCCAATGGGTGAAGCTGACCGGAGGAGGGGTAACAGATCCAAATTGTTGTTTTGGTCAACTTTCCATTTGAGAAAGTTTGGACGGTTCAAATTTGTGATTTTTAAATTTCGACGCCTACAAACTAGTTTTCGGAACCCTAGATTGTCTAAAATTGAAAAGTTTTGAATACCAAGTTTGTTCATATCATCAATATCTACAATCCTTATATAGACCATTTTTTTATTTGAGAAAGCTTGAACAAAATGTAGTTCAATTTTCACAAGTGTGTGACATAGTTTTAGAAAGTCTATATGAGATTCAAGAAGTTGTGACTAGTGTTTGATAAAAATTTCTCAAATGGGAAAATGAGCTATGTAAAAATTATAGATCTTGCTGAGATGATCAAACTTGGTATTCAGAGTTTTTTCATCTGAGGTCATTTAGTGTCTCATTTGAGCAAGTTTGACCAAGTCAAATTTGGTCAAATGAAAAAACAACACTTTGACTCTAGTATTATGGACTCTAAATGACTTCGAATTGAAAAGTTTTGAATACCAAGTTTGTTAAACTCAAAAAGATCTACAATTGTTGTTTTGGTCAACTTTCCATTTGAGAAAGTTTGGACGGTTCAAATTTGTGATTTTTAAATTTCGACGCCTACAAACTAGTTTTCGGAACCCTAGATTGTCTAAAATTGAAAAGTTTTGAATACCAAGTTTGTTCATATCATCAATATCTACAATCCTTATATAGGCCATTTTTTCATTTGAGAAAGCTTGAACAAAATGTAGTTCAATTTTCACAAGTGTGTGACATAGTTTTAGAAAGTCTATATGAGATTCAAGAAGTTGTGACTAGTGTTTGATAAAAATTTCTCAAATGGGAAAATGAGCTATGTAACAATTGTAGATCTTGCTGAGATGATCAAACTTGGTATTCAGAGTTTTTTCATCTGAGGTCATTTAGTGTCTCATTTGAGCAAGTTTGACCAAGTCAAATTTGGTCAAATGAAAAAACAACACTTTGACTCTAGTATTATGGACTCTAAATGACTTCGAATTGAAAAGTTTTGAATACCAAGTTTGTTAAACTCAAAAAGATCTACAATTGTTGTTTTGGTCAACTTTCCATTTGAGAAAGTTTGGACGGTTCAAATTTGTGATTTTTAAATTTCGACGCCTACAAACTAGTTTTCGGAACCCTAGATTGTCTAAAATTGAAAAGTTTTGAATACCAAGTTTGTTCATATCATCAATATCTACAATCCTTATATAGGCCATTTTTTCATTTGAGAAAGCTTGAACAAAATGTAGTTCAATTTTCACAAGTGTGTGACATAGTTTTAGAAAGTCTATATGAGATTCAAGAAGTTGTGACTAGTGTTTGATAAAAATTTCTCAAATGGGAAAATGAGCTATGTAACAATTGTAGATCTTGCTGAGATGATCAAACTTGGTATTCAGAGTTTTTTCATCTGAGGTCATTTAGTGTCTCATTTGAGCAAGTTTGACCAAGTCAAATTTGGTCAAATGAAAAAACAACACTTTGACTCTAGTATTATGGACTCTAAATGACTTCGAATTGAAAAGTTTTGAATACCAAGTTTGTTAAACTCAAAAAGATCTACAATTGTTGTTTTGGTCAACTTTCCATTTGAGAAAGTTTGGACGGTTCAAATTTGTGATTTTTAAATTTCGACGCCTACAAACTAGTTTTCGGAACCCTAGATTGTCTAAAATTGAAAAGTTTTGAATACCAAGTTTGTTCATATCATCAATATCTACAATCCTTATATAGGCCATTTTTTCATTTGAGAAAGCTTGAACAAAATGTAGTTCAATTTTCACAAGTGTGTGACATAGTTTTAGAAAGTCTATATGAGATTCAAGAAGTTGTGACTAGTGTTTGATAAAAATTTCTCAAATGGGAAAATGAGCTATGTAACAATTGTAGATCTTGCTGAGATGATCAAACTTGGTATTCAGAGTTTTTTCATCTGAGGTCATTTAGTGTCTCATTTGAGCAAGTTTGACCAAGTCAAATTTGGTCAAATGAAAAAACAACACTTTGACTCTAGTATTATGGACTCTAAATGACTTCGAATTGAAAAGTTTTGAATACCAAGTTTGTTAAACTCAAAAAGATCTACAATTGTTGTTTTGGTCAACTTTCCATTTGAGAAAGTTTGGACGGTTCAAATTTGTGATTTTTAAATTTCGACGCCTACAAACTAGTTTTCGGAACCCTAGATTGTCTAAAATTGAAAAGTTTTGAATACCAAGTTTGTTCATATCATCAATATCTACAATCCTTATATAGACCATTTTTTCATTTGAGAAAGCTTGAACAAAATGTAGTTCAATTTTCACAAGTGTGTGACATAGTTTTAGAAAGTCTATATGAGATTCAAGAAGTTGTGACTAGTGTTTGATAAAAATTTCTCAAATGGGAAAATGAGCTATGTAACAATTGTAGATCTTGCTGAGATGATCAAACTTGGTATTCAGAGTTTTTTCATCTGAGGTCATTTAGTGTCTCATTTGAGCAAGTTTGACCAAGTCAAATTTGGTCAAATGAAAAAACAACACTTTGACTCTAGTATTATGGACTCTAAATGACTTCGAATTGAAAAGTTTTGAATACCAAGTTTGTTAAACTCAAAAAGATCTACAATTGTTGTTTTGGTCAACTTTCCATTTGAGAAAGTTTGGACGGTTCAAATTTGTGATTTTTAAATTTCGACGCCTACAAACTAGTTTTCGGAACCCTAGATTGTCTAAAATTGAAAAGTTTTGAATACCAAGTTTGTTCATATCATCAATATCTACAATCCTTATATAGGCCATTTTTTCATTTGAGAAAGCTTGAACAAAATGTAGTTCAATTTTCACAAGTGTGTGACATAGTTTTAGAAAGTCTATATGAGATTCAAGAAGTTGTGACTAGTGTTTGATAAAAATTTCTCAAATGGGAAAATGAGCTATGTAACAATTGTAGATCTTGCTGAGATGATCAAACTTGGTATTCAGAGTTTTTTCATCTGAGGTCATTTAGTGTCTCATTTGAGCAAGTTTGACCAAGTCAAATTTGGTCAAATGAAAAAACAACACTTTGACTCTAGTATTATGGACTCTAAATGACTTCGAATTGAAAAGTTTTGAATACCAAGTTTGTTAAACTCAAAAAGATCTACAATTGTTGTTTTGGTCAACTTTCCATTTGAGAAAGTTTGGACGGTTCAAATTTGTGATTTTTAAATTTCGACGCCTACAAACTAGTTTTCGGAACCCTAGATTGTCTAAAATTGAAAAGTTTTGAATACCAAGTTTGTTCATATCATCAATATCTACAATCCTTATATAGGCCATTTTTTCATTTGAGAAAGCTTGAACAAAATGTAGTTCAATTTTCACAAGTGTGTGACATAGTTTTAGAAAGTCTATATGAGATTCAAGAAGTTGTGACTAGTGTTTGATAAAAATTTCTCAAATGGGAAAATGAGCTATGTAAAAATTGTAGATCTTGCTGAGATGATCAAACTTGGTATTCAGAGTTTTTTCATCTGAGGTCATTTAGTGTCTCATTTGAGCAAGTTTGACCAAGTCAAATTTGGTCAAATGAAAAAACAACACTTTGACTCTAGTATTATGGACTCTAAATGACTTCGAATTGAAAAGTTTTGAATACCAAGTTTGTTAAACTCAAAAAGATCTACAATTGTTGTTTTGGTCAACTTTCCATTTGAGAAAGTTTGGACGGTTCAAATTTGTGATTTTTAAATTTCGACGCCTACAAACTAGTTTTCGGAACCCTAGATTGTCTAAAATTGAAAAGTTTTGAATACCAAGTTTGTTCATATCATCAATATCTACAATCCTTATATAGGACCATTTTTTCATTTGAGAAAGCTTGAACAAAATGTAGTTCAATTTTCACAAGTGTGTGACATAGTTTTAGAAAGTCTATATGAGATTCAAGAAGTTGTGACTAGTGTTTGATAAAAATTTCTCAAATGGGAAAATGAGCTATGTAACAATTGTAGATCTTGCTGAGATGATCAAACTTGGTATTCAGAGTTTTTTCATCTGAGGTCATTTAGTGTCTCATTTGAGCAAGTTTGACCAAGTCAAATTTGGTCAAATGAAAAAACAACACTTTGACTCTAGTATTATGGACTCTAAATGACTTCGAATTGAAAAGTTTTGAATACCAAGTTTGTTAAACTCAAAAAGATCTACAATTGTTGTTTTGGTCAACTTTCCATTTGAGAAAGTTTGGACGGTTCAAATTTGTGATTTTTAAATTTCGACGCCTACAAACTAGTTTTCGGAACCCTAGATTGTCTAAAATTGAAAAGTTTTGAATACCAAGTTTGTTCATATCATCAATATCTACAATCCTTATATAGGCCATTTTTTCATTTGAGAAAGCTTGAACAAAATGTAGTTCAATTTTCACAAGTGTGTGACATAGTTTTAGAAAGTCTATATGAGATTCAAGAAGTTGTGACTAGTGTTTGATAAAAATTTCTCAAATGGGAAAATGAGCTATGTAACAATTGTAGATCTTGCTGAGATGATCAAACTTGGTATTCAGAGTTTTTTCATCTGAGGTCATTTAGTGTCTCATTTGAGCAAGTTTGACCAAGTCAAATTTGGTCAAATGAAAAAACAACACTTTGACTCTAGTATTATGGACTCTAAATGACTTCGAATTGAAAAGTTTTGAATACCAAGTTTGTTAAACTCAAAAAGATCTACAATTGTTGTTTTGGTCAACTTTCCATTTGAGAAAGTTTGGACGGTTCAAATTTGTGATTTTTAAATTTCGACGCCTACAAACTAGTTTTCGGAACCCTAGATTGTCTAAAATTGAAAAGTTTTGAATACCAAGTTTGTTCATATCATCAATATCTACAATCCTTATATAGGCCATTTTTTCATTTGAGAAAGCTTGAACAAAATGTAGTTCAATTTTCACAAGTGTGTGACATAGTTTTAGAAAGTCTATATGAGATTCAAGAAGTTGTGACTAGTGTTTGATAAAAATTTCTCAAATGGGAAAATGAGCTATGTAACAATTGTAGATCTTGCTGAGATGATCAAACTTGGTATTCAGAGTTTTTTCATCTGAGGTCATTTAGTGTCTCATTTGAGCAAGTTTGACCAAGTCAAATTTGGTCAAATGAAAAAACAACACTTTGACTCTAGTATTATGGACTCTAAATGACTTCGAATTGAAAAGTTTTGAATACCAAGTTTGTTAAACTCAAAAAGATCTACAATTGTTGTTTTGGTCAACTTTCCATTTGAGAAAGTTTGGACGGTTCAAATTTGTGATTTTTAAATTTCGACGCCTACAAACTAGTTTTCGGAACCCTAGATTGTCTAAAATTGAAAAGTTTTGAATACCAAGTTTGTTCATATCATCAATATCTACAATCCTTATATAGGACCATTTTTTCATTTGAGAAAGCTTGAACAAAATGTAGTTCAATTTTCACAAGTGTGTGACATAGTTTTAGAAAGTCTATATGAGATTCAAGAAGTTGTGACTAGTGTTTGATAAAAATTTCTCAAATGGGAAAATGAGCTATGTAACAATTGTAGATCTTGCTGAGATGATCAAACTTGGTATTCAGAGTTTTTTCATCTGAGGTCATTTAGTGTCTCATTTGAGCAAGTTTGACCAAGTCAAATTTGGTCAAATGAAAAAACAACACTTTGACTCTAGTATTATGGACTCTAAATGACTTCGAATTGAAAAGTTTTGAATACCAAGTTTGTTAAACTCAAAAAGATCTACAATTGTTGTTTTGGTCAACTTTCCATTTGAGAAAGTTTGGACGGTTCAAATTTGTGATTTTTAAATTTCGACGCCTACAAACTAGTTTTCGGAACCCTAGATTGTCTAAAATTGAAAAGTTTTGAATACCAAGTTTGTTCATATCATCAATATCTACAATCCTTATATAGGCCATTTTTTCATTTGAGAAAGCTTGAACAAAATGTAGTTCAATTTTCACAAGTGTGTGACATAGTTTTAGAAAGTCTATATGAGATTCAAGAAGTTGTGACTAGTGTTTGATAAAAATTTCTCAAATGGGAAAATGAGCTATGTAACAATTGTAGATCTTGCTGAGATGATCAAACTTGGTATTCAGAGTTTTTTCATCTGAGGTCATTTAGTGTCTCATTTGAGCAAGTTTGACCAAGTCAAATTTGGTCAAATGAAAAAACAACACTTTGACTCTAGTATTATGGACTCTAAATGACTTCGAATTGAAAAGTTTTGAATACCAAGTTTGTTAAACTCAAAAAGATCTACAATTGTTGTTTTGGTCAACTTTCCATTTGAGAAAGTTTGGACGGTTCAAATTTGTGATTTTTAAATTTCGACGCCTACAAACTAGTTTTCGGAACCCTAGATTGTCTAAAATTGAAAAGTTTTGAATACCAAGTTTGTTCATATCATCAATATCTACAATCCTTATATAGGCCATTTTTTCATTTGAGAAAGCTTGAACAAAATGTAGTTCAATTTTCACAAGTGTGTGACATAGTTTTAGAAAGTCTATATGAGATTCAAGAAGTTGTGACTAGTGTTTGATAAAAATTTCTCAAATGGGAAAATGAGCTATGTAACAATTGTAGATCTTGCTGAGATGATCAAACTTGGTATTCAGAGTTTTTTCATCTGAGGTCATTTAGTGTCTCATTTGAGCAAGTTTGACCAAGTCAAATTTGGTCAAATGAAAAAACAACACTTTGACTCTAGTATTATGGACTCTAAATGACTTCGAATTGAAAAGTTTTGAATACCAAGTTTGTTAAACTCAAAAAGATCTACAATTGTTGTTTTGGTCAACTTTCCATTTGAGAAAGTTTGGACGGTTCAAATTTGTGATTTTTAAATTTCGACGCCTACAAACTAGTTTTCGGAACCCTAGATTGTCTAAAATTGAAAAGTTTTGAATACCAAGTTTGTTCATATCATCAATATCTACAATCCTTATATAGGCCATTTTTTCATTTGAGAAAGCTTGAACAAAATGTAGTTCAATTTTCACAAGTGTGTGACATAGTTTTAGAAAGTCTATATGAGATTCAAGAAGTTGTGACTAGTGTTTGATAAAAATTTCTCAAATGGGAAAATGAGCTATGTAACAATTGTAGATCTTGCTGAGATGATCAAACTTGGTATTCAGAGTTTTTTCATCTGAGGTCATTTAGTGTCTCATTTGAGCAAGTTTGACCAAGTCAAATTTGGTCAAATGAAAAAACAACACTTTGACTCTAGTATTATGGACTCTAAATGACTTCGAATTGAAAAGTTTTGAATACCAAGTTTGTTAAACTCAAAAAGATCTACAATTGTTGTTTTGGTCAACTTTCCATTTGAGAAAGTTTGGACGGTTCAAATTTGTGATTTTTAAATTTCGACGCCTACAAACTAGTTTTCGGAACCCTAGATTGTCTAAAATTGAAAAGTTTTGAATACCAAGTTTGTTCATATCATCAATATCTACAATCCTTATATAGGCCATTTTTTCATTTGAGAAAGCTTGAACAAAATGTAGTTCAATTTTCACAAGTGTGTGACATAGTTTTAGAAAGTCTATATGAGATTCAAGAAGTTGTGACTAGTGTTTGATAAAAATTTCTCAAATGGGAAAATGAGCTATGTAACAATTGTAGATCTTGCTGAGATGATCAAACTTGGTATTCAGAGTTTTTTCATCTGAGGTCATTTAGTGTCTCATTTGAGCAAGTTTGACCAAGTCAAATTTGGTCAAATGAAAAAACAACACTTTGACTCTAGTATTATGGACTCTAAATGACTTCGAATTGAAAAGTTTTGAATACCAAGTTTGTTAAACTCAAAAAGATCTACAATTGTTGTTTTGGTCAACTTTCCATTTGAGAAAGTTTGGACGGTTCAAATTTGTGATTTTTAAATTTCGACGCCTACAAACTAGTTTTCGGAACCCTAGATTGTCTAAAATTGAAAAGTTTTGAATACCAAGTTTGTTCATATCATCAATATCTACAATCCTTATATAGGCCATTTTTTCATTTGAGAAAGCTTGAACAAAATGTAGTTCAATTTTCACAAGTGTGTGACATAGTTTTAGAAAGTCTATATGAGATTCAAGAAGTTGTGACTAGTGTTTGATAAAAATTTCTCAAATGGGAAAATGAGCTATGTAACAATTGTAGATCTTGCTGAGATGATCAAACTTGGTATTCAGAGTTTTTTCATCTGAGGTCATTTAGTGTCTCATTTGAGCAAGTTTGACCAAGTCAAATTTGGTCAAATGAAAAAACAACACTTTGACTCTAGTATTATGGACTCTAAATGACTTCGAATTGAAAAGTTTTGAATACCAAGTTTGTTAAACTCAAAAAGATCTACAATTGTTGTTTTGGTCAACTTTCCATTTGAGAAAGTTTGGACGGTTCAAATTTGTGATTTTTAAATTTCGACGCCTACAAACTAGTTTTCGGAACCCTAGATTGTCTAAAATTGAAAAGTTTTGAATACCAAGTTTGTTCATATCATCAATATCTACAATCCTTATATAGGCCATTTTTTCATTTGAGAAAGCTTGAACAAAATGTAGTTCAATTTTCACAAGTGTGTGACATAGTTTTAGAAAGTCTATATGAGATTCAAGAAGTTGTGACTAGTGTTTGATAAAAATTTCTCAAATGGGAAAATGAGCTATGTAACAATTGTAGATCTTGCTGAGATGATCAAACTTGGTATTCAGAGTTTTTTCATCTGAGGTCATTTAGTGTCTCATTTGAGCAAGTTTGACCAAGTCAAATTTGGTCAAATGAAAAAACAACACTTTGACTCTAGTATTATGGACTCTAAATGACTTCGAATTGAAAAGTTTTGAATACCAAGTTTGTTAAACTCAAAAAGATCTACAATTGTTGTTTTGGTCAACTTTCCATTTGAGAAAGTTTGGACGGTTCAAATTTGTGATTTTTAAATTTCGACGCCTACAAACTAGTTTTCGGAACCCTAGATTGTCTAAAATTGAAAAGTTTTGAATACCAAGTTTGTTCATATCATCAATATCTACAATCCTTATATAGGCCATTTTTTCATTTGAGAAAGCTTGAACAAAATGTAGTTCAATTTTCACAAGTGTGTGACATAGTTTTAGAAAGTCTATATGAGATTCAAGAAGTTGTGACTAGTGTTTGATAAAAATTTCTCAAATGGGAAAATGAGCTATGTAACAATTGTAGATCTTGCTGAGATGATCAAACTTGGTATTCAGAGTTTTTTCATCTGAGGTCATTTAGTGTCTCATTTGAGCAAGTTTGACCAAGTCAAATTTGGTCAAATGAAAAAACAACACTTTGACTCTAGTATTATGGACTCTAAATGACTTCGAATTGAAAAGTTTTGAATACCAAGTTTGTTAAACTCAAAAAGATCTACAATTGTTGTTTTGGTCAACTTTCCATTTGAGAAAGTTTGGACGGTTCAAATTTGTGATTTTTAAATTTCGACGCCTACAAACTAGTTTTCGGAACCCTAGATTGTCTAAAATTGAAAAGTTTTGAATACCAAGTTTGTTCATATCATCAATATCTACAATCCTTATATAGACCATTTTTTCATTTGAGAAAGCTTGAACAAAATGTAGTTCAATTTTCACAAGTGTGTGACATAGTTTTAGAAAGTCTATATGAGATTCAAGAAGTTGTGACTAGTGTTTGATAAAAATTTCTCAAATGGGAAAATGAGCTATGTAACAATTGTAGATCTTGCTGAGATGATCAAACTTGGTATTCAGAGTTTTTTCATCTGAGGTCATTTAGTGTCTCATTTGAGCAAGTTTGACCAAGTCAAATTTGGTCAAATGAAAAAACAACACTTTGACTCTAGTATTATGGACTCTAAATGACTTCGAATTGAAAAGTTTTGAATACCAAGTTTGTTAAACTCAAAAAGATCTACAATTGTTGTTTTGGTCAACTTTCCATTTGAGAAAGTTTGGACGGTTCAAATTTGTGATTTTTAAATTTCGACGCCTACAAACTAGTTTTCGGAACCCTAGATTGTCTAAAATTGAAAAGTTTTGAATACCAAGTTTGTTCATATCATCAATATCTACAATCCTTATATAGGCCATTTTTTCATTTGAGAAAGCTTGAACAAAATGTAGTTCAATTTTCACAAGTGTGTGACATAGTTTTAGAAAGTCTATATGAGATTCAAGAAGTTGTGACTAGTGTTTGATAAAAATTTCTCAAATGGGAAAATGAGCTATGTAACAATTGTAGATCTTGCTGAGATGATCAAACTTGGTATTCAGAGTTTTTTCATCTGAGGTCATTTAGTGTCTCATTTGAGCAAGTTTGACCAAGTCAAATTTGGTCAAATGAAAAAACAACACTTTGACTCTAGTATTATGGACTCTAAATGACTTCGAATTGAAAAGTTTTGAATACCAAGTTTGTTAAACTCAAAAAGATCTACAATTGTTGTTTTGGTCAACTTTCCATTTGAGAAAGTTTGGACGGTTCAAATTTGTGATTTTTAAATTTCGACGCCTACAAACTAGTTTTCGGAACCCTAGATTGTCTAAAATTGAAAAGTTTTGAATACCAAGTTTGTTCATATCATCAATATCTACAATCCTTATATAGGCCATTTTTTCATTTGAGAAAGCTTGAACAAAATGTAGTTCAATTTTCACAAGTGTGTGACATAGTTTTAGAAAGTCTATATGAGATTCAAGAAGTTGTGACTAGTGTTTGATAAAAATTTCTCAAATGGGAAAATGAGCTATGTAACAATTGTAGATCTTGCTGAGATGATCAAACTTGGTATTCAGAGTTTTTTCATCTGAGGTCATTTAGTGTCTCATTTGAGCAAGTTTGACCAAGTCAAATTTGGTCAAATGAAAAAACAACACTTTGACTCTAGTATTATGGACTCTAAATGACTTCGAATTGAAAAGTTTTGAATACCAAGTTTGTTAAACTCAAAAAGATCTACAATTGTTGTTTTGGTCAACTTTCCATTTGAGAAAGTTTGGACGGTTCAAATTTGTGATTTTTAAATTTCGACGCCTACAAACTAGTTTTCGGAACCCTAGATTGTCTAAAATTGAAAAGTTTTGAATACCAAGTTTGTTCATATCATCAATATCTACAATCCTTATATAGGCCATTTTTTCATTTGAGAAAGCTTGAACAAAATGTAGTTCAATTTTCACAAGTGTGTGACATAGTTTTAGAAAGTCTATATGAGATTCAAGAAGTTGTGACTAGTGTTTGATAAAAATTTCTCAAATGGGAAAATGAGCTATGTAACAATTGTAGATCTTGCTGAGATGATCAAACTTGGTATTCAGAGTTTTTTCATCTGAGGTCATTTAGTGTCTCATTTGAGCAAGTTTGACCAAGTCAAATTTGGTCAAATGAAAAAACAACACTTTGACTCTAGTATTATGGACTCTAAATGACTTCGAATTGAAAAGTTTTGAATACCAAGTTTGTTAAACTCAAAAAGATCTACAATTGTTGTTTTGGTCAACTTTCCATTTGAGAAAGTTTGGACGGTTCAAATTTGTGATTTTTAAATTTCGACGCCTACAAACTAGTTTTCGGAACCCTAGATTGTCTAAAATTGAAAAGTTTTGAATACCAAGTTTGTTCATATCATCAATATCTACAATCCTTATATAGACCATTTTTTCATTTGAGAAAGCTTGAACAAAATGTAGTTCAATTTTCACAAGTGTGTGACATAGTTTTAGAAAGTCTATATGAGATTCAAGAAGTTGTGACTAGTGTTTGATAAAAATTTCTCAAATGGGAAAATGAGCTATGTAACAATTGTAGATCTTGCTGAGATGATCAAACTTGGTATTCAGAGTTTTTTCATCTGAGGTCATTTAGTGTCTCATTTGAGCAAGTTTGACCAAGTCAAATTTGGTCAAATGAAAAAACAACACTTTGACTCTAGTATTATGGACTCTAAATGACTTCGAATTGAAAAGTTTTGAATACCAAGTTTGTTAAACTCAAAAAGATCTACAATTGTTGTTTTGGTCAACTTTCCATTTGAGAAAGTTTGGACGGTTCAAATTTGTGATTTTTAAATTTCGACGCCTACAAACTAGTTTTCGGAACCCTAGATTGTCTAAAATTGAAAAGTTTTGAATACCAAGTTTGTTCATATCATCAATATCTACAATCCTTATATAGGCCATTTTTTCATTTGAGAAAGCTTGAACAAAATGTAGTTCAATTTTCACAAGTGTGTGACATAGTTTTAGAAAGTCTATATGAGATTCAAGAAGTTGTGACTAGTGTTTGATAAAAATTTCTCAAATGGGAAAATGAGCTATGTAACAATTGTAGATCTTGCTGAGATGATCAAACTTGGTATTCAGAGTTTTTTCATCTGAGGTCATTTAGTGTCTCATTTGAGCAAGTTTGACCAAGTCAAATTTGGTCAAATGAAAAAACAACACTTTGACTCTAGTATTATGGACTCTAAATGACTTCGAATTGAAAAGTTTTGAATACCAAGTTTGTTAAACTCAAAAAGATCTACAATTGTTGTTTTGGTCAACTTTCCATTTGAGAAAGTTTGGACGGTTCAAATTTGTGATTTTTAAATTTCGACGCCTACAAACTAGTTTTCGGAACCCTAGATTGTCTAAAATTGAAAAGTTTTGAATACCAAGTTTGTTCATATCATCAATATCTACAATCCTTATATAGGCCATTTTTTCATTTGAGAAAGCTTGAACAAAATGTAGTTCAATTTTCACAAGTGTGTGACATAGTTTTAGAAAGTCTATATGAGATTCAAGAAGTTGTGACTAGTGTTTGATAAAAATTTCTCAAATGGGAAAATGAGCTATGTAACAATTGTAGATCTTGCTGAGATGATCAAACTTGGTATTCAGAGTTTTTTCATCTGAGGTCATTTAGTGTCTCATTTGAGCAAGTTTGACCAAGTCAAATTTGGTCAAATGAAAAAACAACACTTTGACTCTAGTATTATGGACTCTAAATGACTTCGAATTGAAAAGTTTTGAATACCAAGTTTGTTAAACTCAAAAAGATCTACAATTGTTGTTTTGGTCAACTTTCCATTTGAGAAAGTTTGGACGGTTCAAATTTGTGATTTTTAAATTTCGACGCCTACAAACTAGTTTTCGGAACGCTAGATTGTCTAAAATTGAAAAGTTTTGAATACCAAGTTTGTTCATATCATCAATATCTACAATCCTTATATAGACCATTTTTTTCATTTGAAAAAGTTGTAGAACAAAAAATACTACATTTTCTTTATTTTTATAGGTTCAACAAAAATTTCCTGTCAATTTTGGTCAAAAACCGAGAAAAAATTGAAACATTGACGTTACAATAATGTGATAATAAATTTCCTATCGAATAATATTAGTTTTATTAATTTTAAGTTACAAATATATTTTTGCATTAACAAAATACTTAGTATTAGTAACATTTATATTCTATATTCATAAAAGAAATTAAAAACTTTAGGTTACAAAATTTTCCTATTTACAATAAATAATTAGTTCATCAATAGAATTTTTTAAAATAAATATTGCAAAGTATTGAAGTTGCTATGGAATTAATTGATTAACCTAGTATTAAACAAAATCAAAATCCCAGGTCTTTTCAAGTACGCTGGCGGGTTGCCAAAATTTTCAGGCCTTCAGTCCCGGCCCAGACCAAGAACCGGGACTAAAGGGTGGACGGCAATTTCGGTGCCCGCCCAAAATACTTTTAGTCCCGGCTAGTAACACCAACCGGGACTAAAAACCCTTTAGTCCCGGCTTGTAAGGCGAGCCGGGACTAAAGGGTTGGGCCTTTAGTCCCGGTTGAGATTACCAGCCGGGACTAAAGGGTACCGGCATATATATATCGACTTGTTCTGTTCATCTTCGATCTCGCGCGTCGTCTCTCCGATCCCATCTCCGCCGCCGCACCCGAGCTCGTCCTCGTCGTCGCCGAGCCCCGCCTCGTCGTCGATCCCGGCCTCGTCTGCCGTCGTCGAGCCCCGCCCGGCGGCCGTCGAGCTCGCCCGCACGCCCGGCCTCGTCTGCCGTGTCGTCGAGCCCCGCCCGCCCCGCCTCCGTCGAGCTCTCGCCCGCCCGCCCGGCCTCGTGATCTCAGCTGCCGTCGTCGAGCCCCGCCCGCCCGGCCTCGTCTGCCGTCGTCGAGCCCCGCCCGCCCGGCCTCGTCGTCGAACTCGCCCGCCCGCCCGGCCTCGCTGCCGTCGTCGATTATAATGTTGGATTTTTAATTATTTTTTAGATAATACTAATAAATAATATTTAGTAGTTTAGTTAGTTTTTTAGATAGTTTTTGATATATGTTAGTTAGATTTTTTAGTTAGTTAGATTTATTAGATAATTGATATATGTTACTTAGATTTTTTAGTTAGTTAGATTTATTAGATAATTGATATATGTTAGTTAGATTGTTAGTTGATATATGTTAGTTTTTTAGATAATTTTTTAGTTAGTTAGAATTTTTAAAATGTATTATCTATTACTAGTTTATCTAATTTCATGTTAGATTTATTTAATTGGATTTAGTAATTATATATTCTATCTCTCTCTCTATATATATATCTAGAGAGAGATTCTATATGTGTATACATATGTACTTAATTATTTCTATATGTATATATACATGTACTTATTTCCATAAGTTGAGAGAGAGAGAAAATTGCATCTAGAGAGACATTCTATGTGTTATCACATGCATATCGATATAGACATATGCACTTATTTCTATGTAGTGTTGAGAGAGAGAGAAAATATATTGTATCATTCTATGTGTATATATATACATGTACTTATTTCCATGTTTTTGGATCGAAAGTGTTTTTGATTCGATTCCAAAGCCTATACCTTATTATTGTTTATCCTTATGAAATATTATGTGTTATTATATTTAATTGGATTTAGTAATTCTATATGTGTTATCACATGTACTTATGTTATGTACCATAATAATTCTATCTATGTGTTATCTTGAAGATACAAATGGCTGCTCCGGATGATAACTTGAGTGATGACATAATGGCGGATATTATCAACGCCGGCACCAATGTGGATGTAGATGACACGAGTCAGTACTTTGCTGATTATGAGGATATCCTGAATATGCCGGTGGTTGAAGATCAACAAATTGTCGCGCAAGAAAATACTGGCGAGGTATATTCGATTATCTATCATCTCTTATAGATGCATGCGTACGTATATTTGTTGTTAATCGTTGTGTTTCTACTCATGTAGCCGGTCTCTGGATCTACATCAACCACCGACAAAAGTAGAAAAGTCCGAGGGCCAAAAAAGCCATTAGAGGGCCGTTTCATAATATCAGAATTCGACACCGACACCGGCAAACCATTGGGACCACATGCTCAGACATATGTCAATCAATGTGGGTTCATTGTAAGGGATAGGATCCCAGTTAGTGCTCGTGAATGGAAGCAGAAGATATCCGCTCCTAATGTTAGTTTTGTATCTGATCGTGATAAGAACCTAGCTTGGAGAGATATCACTCAGCATTTCACATTACAAGCAGATGATGCTTTGAAGGAGCTAGTGAGGGATTGGACAATGAAGAAGATGGCAACATTGTTCCAGAGTTGGAAGAAGACATTGTATAAAAAGTTTATCTTGAAGAATGCTACGCCGAATTTCAATGCTAAGGCATTTGTCAAGTTGGAGTCCCATTGGGATGCCTTCGTAGAATACAAGACATCTCAAGACAGTGAGGAACGTGTGATGAGGAATCGGCAGAATGCCCGACAGAAGCAATACCATCATCGCATGGGATCAGGTGGTTATAGGAGTGCTATTCCCAAGTGGCAGAACCTAGAAGCAGAGATTACTGCCAAGGGAATCATACCTGAAACAATAGAAAAGAACTGACCTCAACGCGCGAAGAATTGGTTCTACGCTCATGGGGGAAGCCTAGACCCAGACACTGGCAAGCTAATTTTTGGCCAAAAAATTGAGAGAGCAACACAGAGACTAGCTCGTGCTAGGGAAGAAGCTGATAGTGGTGTTTTCAAGCCCAACAGAGAGAAGGATGAATTGACATATGCCCTAGAGAATCCCGAACACGGTGGTCGAACAAGAGGCTATGGGGCGGTTCCGTGGCTACACGCATTCCCAGCAGACAAGGATACCTATAGAAGCCGCTAGAGAAAGAAGGATGAGGAGACAGAACGAATTCGTGCATTGGAGCAATTTGTTGATGAGTCACGACAAGCATTGCTTGAATCACGTGAACGAGAAAAATCTCTTGAGGCAAGAATGCAGGAGGAGATCAAGAGGCAAGTGCAGCTAGCAATGAGTCAAATGCAATCGCAATCAACGCCGGGAGTCACCATTAGCCCCGTTGGTCAGATGAAAAGCAGTTGTGCTTCTACGGAGCTGCCAGTTATTCAAGACGACGCTGGGTTGCGCTTCCCTGTTGATGACATTACCGAGCCTCTAACAAAATGTGAGCTGCACATTCCAGATGGTAATGCATCAATCATGGTGGCTGTCGGGGTTGTATCTCCAATAGACCGAACGAAGTCACCAAGAATCCATGGGTCAGTTATTCAACCTGGATATGCTAGCGTCTCGGTCGATAGAGTGCTCAAAGGTTACAGTAATGTTCCTCTTGACATTGAAGGCGGTGATGGGGAGAAGACACTAGGAGAAACAGAGAAGACATTTATTCAATGGCGCAAACGCTTCATCATCATTCCTGGGGCGCCACCGCTTCCCCTACCTCACCCTAGGTACGAATGAAAGTGAATGAAATATTATTTTCCATTAATTTTCTATTGGCTTCAAAAATAATTGACACACAAATTGTTTTTATAGCAGGGTCTCTCCCCAGCCTAGCCTAATCATTCATTCCCCATCTCATCACAGCGTCGCGGGGGGCGAGACGACTTCATCCCCACGGCGATCGCCAACTCCTACACCGGCCCCATCGCCTCCACAACGATCTCCAACTCCTACACTGGCCCCACCGCCTCCACAACGATCTCCAACGTCTCCACGCCGGTCTCCACCAACACCGGCCTCATCGCCTCCACGCCGATCTCCAACACCGCCCCCACCCCCTCCACAGCGACGCACTACAAAGACGTCTAAGGTCCCCGGCGGCAAAGAAGACCCCGAGAAAAAGAGTTATTTCTCAAGAAATACTTCCTGAAAAGACTGATGAGCAAATAGCAGCTGAAGAAGACAAAAAAGTAAAAGATTTTTTTATAGATATCAAAAACAAGAGTCAAGCAAAGCTTAAGGAGAAGCCGTACTTTTACATACCACGAGATGTGCTGAGGCAGAAGGTCGATGCTCACAAGAAAAAGATGATTGAACTTCGTAAGCCTTCGCCACTATCAGACTATGACCGCTCCCTCATGAAGTCACATGATGCAGATAAGAAAAGGAAAAGAGCATCAGGGAAGGATGTCCCACAGCTCGGACAACAGAAGCAACCAATGCAAAATCTTGTTGTTGCTAATGAATATGGTTCCAATATAGAAGTCTATCGACCAGACAACTCTGGAGAAGTGTCGGTTCAAGCCCTTAATGCTTTTTTTAAAGATACTGGTTTAACCTTGGATCAATTGACGGGCAAAGCTCCAATCCAGAACCTGGAAGTTGATACCTGGAAGACTTATAAATATGGCAAAAGTCTGTACAACCCTGCGGCTCTGAATGAATTGGGTACGCAAATGTACTTGCTCAACAAGTGGTACATGCAGGCGTGTGGCAGGGGTGAGCAGTGGATCTTTGTCAGATTTAGAGACCATCATTACTTCCGTGGCGATGACATCTTACATATTAGTTTCGAAGAATTGCATCAACTATACCACTTGGACGCTCTGGACAAATCAATCATTAGCTCCTTTTGTTTGTAAGTGATTCTTACTTTTATTTAATAAACTCACTTCCATGCGTACGTGTATATAATTATCCTCACATGTAACTTATATTTATATACAGATTCCAGATGTCAGAGCTCCAAAGAATACAAGACACCAGTGTTGGCTTCATTGATCCTTATATCGTATTCAAAACCGGTATTATTGTCAAGGAGCGATGGGTATCTGAAGCACAGGAGAATATCATGATGTTCTTCGTGAAGCAGCACGACAAGACAACAATATTTTTCCCGTACAACTTTGAGTAAGTGTTAATAATAATGTAGTCTACACATTTTATGTAATATCAATACAACTTATATGCATGTACGTGTGTGTATAAACCAATGCAGTTTTCACTGGATACTCATTGTCATTGAGTTAAACTCAAGTCGGTTACTAATCTTTGACTCGTTGAGAAAAGAACGGGCACTATACCAAGATATGATAGACATTATCCAGGGGTAATTTCGATCTCTCGCGCACAACTATTATTGAATAGACTTTGCCATAATTTATTAACGATCGTACATTATTGGTCGCACAGGGTTTGGAAAGAGTTTATTCGGCAACATCGCAAGGATTGCAAGGCACCACTTAATGTAGTTGAAATACCAGTAAGTTGTACTATATACACTTCCCCACGTGTTTAATTACTATATCGTACTTCAATTTACGTGTGAGATGATGAGAATAATCTTCTTCTCGTACAGTGGTGTTTGCGGCAGGAACCAGGTAATAACTTGTGTGGATACTACGTTTGTGAATTTATCACTGCGCACATAAGAAGAACTCCTGAAGATGTCCTCAGAGTACGTATATATCAATTTTTATTTATTTTTAAATGAATATATATACATATATGTGTATTAATACTTTTCCTTTTATTTCAAATGCAAGACTGAATGGTTGAAACGAAGGGTCATGCAAAAAGACCATCTGAAAGCAGTTCAAGAGTCAATAGCAGGATATCTTCTAGAAAAAGTGCTAAATCCCAACGGCGAGTTCTACTTTGATCTTAAGGAATAAATGATGTAAATTAAATGTTTATTGATATCGTTATTTTCGAGAACAAGATTATGAAAGTGTTGTATATATACATATATATATATCTATAATATATATAGTTTCATACTTTATTCGAATATAATAATGCTCAAGATGAGAATTAGATGTAATTATACGCATGCGTGTATTTATATTAGCAGCGTAGAATACGTACATAAAAACATATTATATATTAAACAAATACGTGTAACTGAACTGAAAACAAATTAAACAAAAAAAAAGAAAAAGAAAAGGAACCTTTAGTCCCGGTTGGGGTTACCAACCGGGACTAAAGGGTGAACCGTTAGTCCCGGTTGGTGTTACCAACCGGGACTAAAGGGTGCGCCAGGTTCGCTCGGCTGGAGGGCCTTTAGTCCCGGTTGGTGTTACCAACCGGGACTAAAGGTCCCTCTTTAGTCCCGGCTCGATGACCCGGGACTGAAGGTTCCACCTTTAGTCCCGGGATCGTTGTCCCGGCGCGGTAACCGGGACTAAAGGCTGTTACCGCCCGGGACAACAAGTCCATTCTGTAGTAGTGATGGTTTGTGCCATGGTGTTCGCTCTGGCGTGCTTGGCGTTGCCGGCCATGCCACCTGCATCCGCAAATGACGGAGGGATACTGTATGTCCCGTCCGCTGCCACCATAGCTAGCCACTGCCCCTCCAGCTGAGGGGACATCAACATCTCCTACCCCTTCAGCATTGGGGCAGGCTGCTTCCGACAAGGCTTCCAGTTCGAGCTTACTTGCAACCTCACCACTCAACCTCCAAAGTTGTTTCTGGGTAACAGCACAACTCAGATTACTGGCATGGATGGTTTCTCGGTATTCATCCCAGCTATGTTCTTCAACAGTAGCTTGGAAGAATCTGGTACGAACACCTACAATATATCCTGGAATATCCCCGGTTATACCACTTTCTTATTCCTTGGCTGCGATTTTGATGTTGACTTGTTTGACTCTGTGAGGAACCCTATCGGCTCCTGCATGAGCAGGTGCCACGGCAAGGTATTGCCGAATCAAGGGCCTTGCAATGGGTTTGGTTGCTGTTCCATCACTCTACAAAACGACATCTCAGGCTTTCAAGGAACAATTGTTCGGGCTGATAATATGGCAGCACAGTCAGATCCTCTGCACCCTGGCATCATGGCTTTCATGTTGGATGTTGGAGATTATTACACGCTTAATGCGACTGATCTTTTCTCAACTTGGACAAATGCCAGCAATATTTATGACACTGACCTTGAGGTTGCCATCATGGACCAACCAAGCTGCAAAATCGCGCAGATGAACAAGGCAAGCTATGCTTGTGCCACCGGCAGCTATTGCAGAGATGAGTCATATGGAGGTTACAACTGCTACTGCTACAATGATAATAATAATTATTACACAGCCAATGCTTACCTTTCCGAAGGATGCATGCAAGGTGCTCCCTGCTTGCTTTTCTCCAAAAAAAGAAAATATTTAACATTTTATCTTCTTGTTCTTACTCTTATCAATCTATTGTTATGAAGCAGATTACAACCCCAAGCCTAAAGAACACTGCCGGAGGTCATGTGGGAACATGTCCATTCCCTTCCCTTTCGGGCTTCAAGAAGATTGTTTCGGAAACGAAAGGTTCCTACTTTACTGTACAGCCACAAATGAGACGCTTTTTAGCACAAGATATGCACAGTATCACGTGACTGGTCTGTCAGTAGAAGACGGGACTCTGACAGTTAGCAACGTGCTAAACAATGCTAGCTCCTGGAAAGAAGTAATAATAGCTCAGGACACCGAAAGTGGAGGAGTGGACATGGACGGCCCTGTGGAAGATGAATTTGATTTTTCTATGGAATATGACATTGTTATACGATGGGCAGTTACAAATTCATCTTGTGAACAAGCTACGCATGGGAATAGAAGTAAGTATGCATGCCGCAGTGTTAACAGTGATTGCAAAAACGTGATCCATGGGAAAACATTTATGGGATATCGTTGCAAGTGTTCTACTGGCTACACAGGAAATCCATACATACAGGACAGCTGCACAGGTACATACCTTTCCTCCTTCACTATGTGCTACAACATAACATAGTTCACACCCGAAAATGGAAAGAAAATTAACAAATTCACATACTCTAAAAAAATTGTAATGTGTAGTTAAATCCGACTAGGCAGATTTAGACAGAAGATTCCTTTTCATCGGCTTGGTATGCAAGTATGCAACCACAGATTATGATGATCAACATATATAAATAACGAGAATTGATTGTCTACAGATATTGATGAATGCTCACTGCCAAACTACTGCAAAGGTACATGTCAAAACATTCCTGGAAGCTATAGGTGCACACCGTGCTCTCATACCCAAGAATTTGATTTCATCAAGAGGAGGTGTGTTACATCAGCTAAACAACGGAATCTTCTTTTGGGTAAGCCATAGCAAACAAAACTCCCTTGAAATTATAGTTTGTAAACATTAACATGAATTCATGACAATAGCAAGTGCATATAGGTATTGCAATTGGAACTAGCTGTGGCATTGGATCCATATTTATTGCCTTGGGTATAATTATAATTGCCAATAAGTGGAAAAAAGGCATCCAAAGTAGAATCCGACGAGCATACTTCAAGAAAAATCAAGGTCTGTTATTGGAGCAACTAATCTCAGAAGAAAGTGCTACAAGCAAAACAAAGATATTCTCATTGGAGGAACTAGAGGAGGCGACCAATAATTTTGATGCTACCCGTGTTCTTGGTCGTGGAGGACATGGAACAGTTTATAAAGGGATTCTATCAGACCAACGTGTGGTGGCCATAAAAAATCCAAAATAGTGGAGCAAACGGAGATAGACCAATTTATCAATGAAGTTGTCATTTTGTCCCAAATCATCCATCGTAATGTGGTGAAACTGTTTGGTTGTTGCCTAGAAGATGAAGTTCCCTTGCTTGTCTATGAGTTCATTTCAAATGGCACTCTGTATGAACTTCTTCACACGGATACTACAGTAAAATGCTTGCTTTCATGGGATGATCGCCTGAGGATTGCAGTGGAAGCATCCGGGGCTCTGGCTTATCTACACTCAGCAGCTACAATACCAATTTTTCACAGAGATGTCAAGTCTTCAAATATACTCTTGGATGACAACTTCACCACAAAGGTTTCAGATTTTGGTGCTTCAAGATCCCTTTCACTTGATGAGACCCATGTGGTGACAATTGTTCAAGGAACATTTGGTTACTTGGATCCAGAGTATTATCATACCGGTCAACTAACGGAGAAGAGTGATGTATACAGTTTTGGAGTAATACTTGTGGAACTCTTGACAAGAAAGAAGCCAATTTTTATTAATGATTTAGGTGCAAAGCAAAGTTTGTCCCATTTCTTCATTGAAGGACTTCACCAAGGGTCTCTTATTGAAATAATGGATACTCAAGTGGTGGAAGAAGCAGACCAGGAAGAGATTAGTGAAATTGCCTCACTTGCAGAAGCATGCTTAAGGGTAAAAGGAGGAGAGCGACCGTCTATGAAAGAAGTGGAGATGAGGTTGCAATTCTTAAGAACAATGAGGCTGAGAAAAAGACATCATTTACCCGAAAAAGATGGAGATATTGAGCCTTTGCTATGTGGAAAATCTAAGAACTCACTTAAACATATCGATCTTATTAATGCTGCACATACACCACCTCAAGAGACCTCGAGATGCTACAGTTTGGAGCAAGAATATGTATCTTCGTTTAGGCGACGCTAACTACATTTGCGCTAGATAATAAAGGGCTTTGCTTAGATACTAATGCATTTGAGATATAATATATTTCGGGGAAGCTATGTTATATTTAGCATATTTGGATGAGATTGTATCTCATAGATGTGTTTTATGTGTATGCACAAGATATTGTAGACCACATCGCTGGTATACCACCGTATTTATTTAGATGCATATAACATCAAGTCACTGTATTAAAGATAAGGTTGTGTAAGAAAATACAAAATAGTCATGGCTGTCGATGAGTCCAATGATAATTTGATCAGTTGCCAATGGCTTAATCAGTGGTTCCAGTAGCCATCTGACTAATGCATGATTTCAACTGCAACATGCTGCTGCACTTCTTCTTTTTTTTTTTTGCCAATTATTAGCATGACTAATGTTAATTGACACTCCGGACAACAGGAACTCACTCTTCCCTTCAATGTCCTTTCAGGACAGTATCAATAGCACGGTCGATATGCATTCAACACAGAACTTCGTAACTGTATTTGCAGATATGAAATACAACTCCATGTCTCTATCCTACAGATGCAACTGATCCGCATATGGAAAATCCGAATTAGCTTCACGCATTTTAGACTTCTAATAATTCTGTAACATTGTGAGCGCACGTGGACTAGTACCTATCTTCAACCAACTATCCGTAATAGACTAAGAGTTGAAGCAATACATTCCATTGAAAATGACCATGTGGCAAGGGAGCCTACCAATTCGAAGAGACAACGGTAGCCAAGGCCACGGGGGACGCATCAACCGGCTGCTCGTGCTGGCCTGCTGGGAGCCTTGGAGTTGGAGGAGAGAGGAGAAGATCCCGACCCCGATGGGAGCACGCCCCGCTCAGCCTGTTCCGCTTGCTCTTGCTCCACCGACTACCGACACTGCAGCGACCTATCAACAGCAAAGTGCGGCGCTCGGCAGAGTTGGCGGCGTCGGCGAGGTGCGAGGAGTCGAGGACAGAGTAGCATTAGCGCAGAAGTTGGGCCTGAAAGGATTTTCATATATGGGCCGGGCGGTGCTTGCGTAAATGTGGCCCAAGAAGTGATGTCAGCAGCGTGGGTCAAGTCAAAGGACTTAACACGGCACAAGCATCCAGTCAGCAGCATGCTCACCGCGCTGGGGCCTCATGTCGCCGGACAACCCTACTTCTCCAATTCAGTATTGGTGGTTCTATGCCTTGATCTGCCAGCAGGTTTTTCCTTAAGAAAGTCACAGGATCACCTAAAATGATCCAAGTAATGGCTCTGACAACACTGCAGTGCCTGTTTCGAGCATGGCCCTAGTGAAGAACCATCCAGAATTCCAGATGTTTAAAGTGCTACGATCTGCAAATTCAATGAGCAGATGCACATTCCAGTTGTAAGAGCCAAGAGGGTATGAACTTTGTTCTAGATTCAGATTTCAGAGTCGTGAGTGCATAATGGTACGTATAGCTTAAACGTTTCCCTCCCCTGAGGAGCTATCGTTGTGCTTACAGAACTGGATCATCGCTTTGGCCGTGTCCAACCTGAAGTGACATTGCCTCCAGGGCCTAGCAGTATCGCCGTAGGTGACATCGAAGCAAGTACGTGTTGCTAGTGTGATAAGTATTGCAGCCGCTGAGTCTTTGAACTTGACTTGTGTCCCGTTTCCCTGAAGCGAACCTTCGCACAAATAACTTGTTAGTACAATAAATATAACGGTAATGCTAGAAAGCCAGCGTCCATCCGCCTGACGCCGCCCGTCCCACTCCAGCTCGCTGCTGCCACCTTCCCCCGCCGCGCGCCGCGCGGCTGCCCCATCCTATGCCGCGCTCCATCCCCCTCTACGCCCACTCTGTGTTTCCTCTACTACAGTTCCCCACCAGGGAGGTTGTGGCCGCCGCGACGCGCGACGGCAAGGAGATGTTGTGCTGAAATCTTATGTTGCAAATATATGTTTCAAGGGTTTTAGATGTTTCAAAGATATGTTGCAAGTGTTTCATATGGATGTTGCAAAAGTAGATCGGGATGTTGCAAGTGTTTCAGAGGTATGTCGCAATTGTCTATTCAATGTTTCATCTATTTCAGACGTATGTTGCAAGTGTTTTATCTGGATGTTGCATATGTTACAGTGGCTATACACATGTTGCAGGCGTATATTCCAAATGTTTTATCTGTTTCAGTCATTAGCAAGTGCAAACCGCCGGCACTGGTGTTGACGAGGGCGGCAGGGCCAGGCCGCGGCCATCGACGCGGGGAGGCGTAGACCGCACGGCGCCGGTGTGGAAGAGGCGTGCGATTCCTCGGCAGAGGAGTCTGAGTCCATAGAGGTGAACGACGCCCGACGCGTCCGCACAGGGATTGAGCAGGGGGTGGAGGTGAGTCATCCGAGCGGTGTGGAGCGGTCCTGCTTGCACGCGTGAAATGGTGTCGGCACGGGCAGTGCGTGAATCCGAGCAGACGAGGCGGAGCAGGCGCGGGCGTCCGTCCGGACGTCCGAGCGCTAGCCTCTCCGAATAAATAATTATGTTAAAAGTCTAACAAACTAATTAACAAAGATTAAATTCAAAACAGCATCACCAAAGAGGTTAAGAATCCTCATTATTGTTTGGATACTCAATCTCTCCCATCCATATAGATTGGAGTGAAAAATAAACTAATTGCTAGGGTATTTAGTTTGAAGAATGGGTTAGTCCATCATCTTCTTACTCCTCATTTTTTGTTTGGTTTGTAGAATGAAATAAGTTGACGTATCATCACCTCATTCCTTACAAGCTAATAATTAATACTAGTGTAAGGAACGGAGTCATTCCACTAAATTTGAGGAATAGTCTCTTGATGCATCACCTTTTGAAAACGAATAAGCAGAAGAGTTGCCGATTATATTAAAAAATCTAGATTGAACAATGCAATAAAGCAACATGCGAACACATAGTCGATGTACCCATGTGGTTCGGTTTGTGATGAGTGATTTTCAACATGAGTAACGTTTTGGGTTGAGTTGTTAAACTAACCGAGGCATGAGTATAGGTTGTGCAACATGTCTCTTGGCTTGTGATGCGTAGGTGTGGAGCTCGGAGACGATGGTCAATGGCGAAGGTGAAGGTCAAGCGGGTTCGTGCCAATGGACTAGGAGCGGTGAAGAACGGATGTCGGGGCGTAGACCGAGGGACCGGAGAAGCCGGGTGACTGACCGTGGTGGCTAACACTTAGGGTCATCGACAAGTGAAAGAGTACATGGGAAGTGGCCCGTGTTGACCAAGTCAAGACGGCGGTCGGGCAAGTCAAGCGGAGGCGCAGGAGGACTTGACGGTCGGGCGGTCAAGGACGACGGTGACACATGTCGAGTTCGTGGGGCAAGCGTATGGAGTACGCTACCCGCGAGTGGTTTGGTGGTTTGGGCCTCAAAACCACCGGTGGACGATTTTCGGGTTTTGGCCTCAAACCCGGGTGTGGTTCCGGCAAGAATCGGTGGCGACATGTGGCGTCATCACGAGCTTGCCTCAAGGCGAAGCTAAGTCATGAAGGCGAGTGGCCGTCGAATCAGCGGATCTCTGAGTTGGGCCATAATATCTTTCGGGTTAGGTGGTTTGCTCTATTTACCGAGGGATATATTGGAAATGTGTAATAGCCTCTATAAATAAGAGGAGGGCTGCCCCAATCAGCCTCATCTCTCCAGCCAGTCTCTCTTTCATCCTTGTTAATTAGGGTTTCTTCCTCTAGACTTCTTTAGTGATCCGCAGATGATTTAGCAAATCGTTCATCTGTGTAAATCAAATTCTGAACCTGATCTAAGTGGGAATGGAGGCCTTAACCTCCGGTTGTCCTTGTGGCTTCAAGATTTGAGTTTGTATTTTGATTCACGTTTTGCAGTTCTTTCTCTCCCGGTATCTCATTTTCTTGTTCTTGCTCGATCTCTTCGATTTGAGTGTTTGCGGTGCTTTTGATCCATTCAAATCGTGCAAGGATGTATGTTTACACTACTTTCTGAGTGAATCTGCTTCACACGAGCACGAAGAATCGGGTCGGATTTTGTTTTTAGGAGAAAAACTATGTTCTTGCTCATGATTTGAAATTCCCGATGTTTGGCTAAGTCTTAGGCGATGGTTTACCAACAGTAATAGAGAAAATTCAAACCTACACCGCTACAGTTTTTACCAACAGTAATAGAGAAAATTGAAATTACGTGGAAAGACCTTTGTTTCTTCAAGTTGTATTCAGACTGCATTGAACAATAAAAAAATCATGTCAAAGAAGAATGGACAATGTGCGAAGATTGGCATAGTTGCAAGCTGCCTTTCACTCATCAGCAAGGAGCAGCTAGCAAGCTTAAGACAACAATAGAGGTAGTAATTAATTGCATGCATGCAGGTGCAGCCGTGTATTCATGGTGGAACTACAGAGCCCGCGGCGGGGGGGGGGGGGGGGGGGGGGGGGGGGGGGGGGGGGGGGGGCTATGCTTTGCTTTTAGGATTGAATTTCGGACAGAGGCTTAAGCTTTTCGTAAGAAAATTTTAGGCTCTCATTCAACCCTCCTCCCCTCTCGCCGTCGTTCTCGGTCCTTCACAACAATAATTCCAAGAGAATGAATCAATAAATGTTGTATCATCTTATCTAGAATGGTTTGATCCCTCAAATCAAATACCCTATAAATTTCCACCTTAATCTCTTTCAATATGTCTATATTAAAGGGAATACGGAAGTGATATGTTTCTAAACCAGGCGGAAACCAAGACAGTCCTGCCTAACCTAATAACAACCCACAAAATTCTGAGAAGCAATGAATGGTGGCCATAGTCGTGATATTTTGGTTCTGTCGTTCTCCATACCTACTAATGATCACGGTGAACTAGTGGCCTAGTGGAGGTAGCTGTTTCATGGCTACAGCACTTGACCTGACTAAGCTTTCGCAGTTCTCACTGCTTTGGTCATTTTCCACCCGTGCCGGCCGGTGCCGCACACCACATCTACAAAGCGGAAGGCTGCCAAATAATATGATCAACGTTTCCTCCTTTTTTTATGAGTGCTTGAACCTGAAATATCTCAGGAAGGTTTTTTTTCTTAGAAGTTTTAGAGCCAAGCTCTGGTCTTTTAATTATCAACAGACGGGTTCAGAGTATTACAGCCCAGAAGATGACTGCAACATGGGCGAAGCCACGTTGACTTTCTCTGGTGCACGTGCACCATGGTAAAATAAAAGTTTGCTAATATCTGTCTTAAATTTTCCATATATTTCTTTTGAAATTGTACACATTCCTTTATGTTTGATAGAGTGTACGCCAGGTTGGTTTTGAGCTGGCTTCACCCCTGGCAACATCCGACAGCTTAGAGCGCAACATCATCCATTAAAAACCTTTACAATTGATACAAAACACAAACCAGCAGAGCACCACTTTGCCACTGCATAACTCTTGTCTATGCTTCAGATCTCAGGAAGGTCGTCGTTTTTTCCAAATGCAAAGGGAGGATGAGATGCCGACCCTGTCGAGTTATTAGGACTAGTATAGTGCCCGTGCTAACGCCACGGTTTTATTTCAGAGATGCACGTGAAAACAACGAAATGACAATATTTTTTACGGAATTGTATATGACTATGTATATAATCTGGAAAACACTCATGCATAGCAAGACATAGTACAGTGCCCGTGCTAACGCTACGGTGGTGTCTAGAAAATAAATCACAAAACTAAAATAAATCAATTGATGAAAGAAACGCAAATTCACGAACAAATGTTCTAGCTATTAGTATATTTCCTAGTACAAACGTGATGCATCGGAATTCGAAGAGTCGAAGCTGCAACCTGCGCATCAATTAAAGACGGGAGGAATTAATAGGACACTGCATTGAAACGAAAGGTAAAAGACAAAAATACCCAATCTTTGTGATAGAAACCATCTTAATAAGACAGTAAGCTTAGAGCGCTCTCTCCTCTCTCCTCTCTCCACCACCTCAGCATTCAGCCTGCTTACAGTTAATTTATTGGGAGTACTCCACAAAATCCTCAAAGTAAATTGTGTTATTCACCTTTTAATTTACTGTTGTAAAATGGCATTCTGAATCAGCGTACTGTTTTCAAAGTTCCTTTATTTAAATTGAACCACCAATCTGGCGAAAGGAACCTTGAGAGGAGCCTCAGAACGCAGAGTTTGAAACAGTATTGTCTTCCCACTCCCCATAGGTACCGAGATAACCATGTTCACATCTGAGAAGAAGCACACATACATGGAAGCACTCACTTTGCAAGGAAGTGAAGTATCTGCAGAGAAACCAAAACATTACTTCGATCACTAAATCCCACCTCTACACCAGTCTCTCAATATTACTTTATATTCCCCAACAATTCCAAATTCCATTAACCAACCATTACAATCTCATGCAATGATGCAATACGCGAGACTACTACACAATTGGAACCATCTCCACTCGCACAACTGAACAAAGACAATAGTGCAGAAACACAGTGTATAAACAGCAAAAATCGAACGGGTAGCTTGATAATAATCAATAAGTTAGCGCACGGGTCGCACCTGAACATGAACACAGAGCAGAATGGCAGGGGCAGGTCGGACTGTCGGAGACATAGCGTATCACGTACGGATCGGCGAGAGATCCCATCCTTGATTGGGCGACCTGACATCAAATTGGATTAGGATAGACATCAAATTGCTCATCACTTGTCACTTGTATGTAAGCGGATACTGTTCAGCAATCTGTGCATACGATAGCAAATGGCAGGTGTGGAACTTCGATCTGCTTACTCTGAGTGCACATTGGATTTCAGATAGGCGATCAAACTGAACATGTGTACCTTTTCTCTTTTCCCAGCCGGTGGAAAGCAAGCAAGTGTATTTTGTAGGGAAGTTTTGGTATTTGGTTATGCTAGCTAGCACTACTAAATCACAACACTTCTGAATGAAATACGATGCCCCTCATTGATAACAACAACTAAAGGGGATTTGGACATTGCATTCAAGATTCATTCCCCATGGCCCAAGCTACCTTTGAATTCTGCTGACGCGCGGTGATCACATAGCTAGCTCTCGGAGATTCTGAGGAGCTCCTCCAGGTACTCAGCACCGAGGTCCTCCAGCTCCACGACGACGGCGTTCTTGACCTTGCTCGTGCCCGACACCGCGTCGTTCGCAGACGCCGCCGCCACCAGAAGCTCAGATTTCTTGTGCCGCTTCCTCTTGGAGTGTCACGACTTGAGCGCCAGCACGGGCGAGCCTCCCGCGGAGGCACCAGCCGCGCCGCCGCCGCCCAGCGCGAGCGCTCGGAGTGACTCCTGCGCGCACTCCACGGGGAAGTTGAGCGCGGCGGCGGAGCCCTAGGCGGACACGGCCGCCTGGTCATAGGCCATCGCGGCGGCCTCGGCATTGTCGAAGTTCCGCCGCTCTCCTCCCCCACGGCCGCTTCCGCACCCTGATGAACGCGCCCTTGCTAGGCGCCGCCTGCCTCACGCCGGCAACCGCCGGCACAGAGGCTTCGACATCCGCGGCGCGCCAAGGCAGGCGCGACCGGAGCCGTGGATGAGGAGAGGTCTCGTGTGGGTTTGGGATCTGGGAATCCGAGGAGTCGCGGTTGTGGGAAGACGGAGGAGGGAGGAGTTGCGGCGCTGGGGAAGGAGGGGCGCGAGATCGAGCCGGCGGCAGCTAGGAGGCGGCCCGAGCGTTATCTTTTCGGAAGAAAATAAAAAATGGACGCGCGGGGCGCGGGACAGGCAGGGAATCGAACCCTGGATGCGTTGCGCAGTGTCTGCGTTTGAAGCCCGCGTGCGTGGGATGAAGGGCACGCGGGTGAGAAGCCAGCGTCACACATCCGACGTCAGCCGTCGGATAAGTTTGGGTGTTTTATTAGCTCTATTTTAAAGAAGACGAATTGCTGTGTGTATTTTTCTGTGTGCACAATGGTGGGAGGCTTTCAGCGGGACGTTTTTTTGAAGGGACCTAGTATAATTTTGATTGGTCCATTATAGTAGAGATGGATGCTCCGATCGAGTAGTGGACATTTTGTGCAGGCCGAGTCTCCCTTTCCTGTGCATGGCCTTTAGCTTTAGGTGCTGCAACACGGAGACGCGTCTGGTGGAATCCAATTTATAACCGCGTGATTTCCGGGCCACGGCGTTTTTGGGTCTCAAACGTGCATGTATTATTTGCCTATGTATAGGCACCGCTGTTGTGGCAGTATCCCGAAACTCCATAGCAAGCTGCCGCAAAACAACATACGGCGTTTCCTCACAAAATACTAATCAAAAGTTGGTGACTCAAACTTTTGGTACGGTGCAAGCGGAGGCAGTGGCGTGACGACTGACGACTTGCAGGTTGCAGCGGCCTGTGGCGGCTGCACTTGCATAGTAGTGGCAGTCTCGGTGTGGGTCATCATCAGTAACGATGGCGCAAACAATGACGATGGCGTATCAACGTGTTAGCGTTGTCATCCAGTGACGATGGTAGCTGTTAGTGCTCTTGCTGCTGTGCTTGAATGGAGCAGTGTTGCAAGTAGTGTTGTGCAGGAGTGTGGAGGTCTCAGTTCAACAGGCTACCTATAACTATAAGGCTACAATAACCAAAATCAAATGTCTTGCATTTTCATAGTTGATGGATTGTGTATGCATCAGTTAGATCGTTGGAATCAAGTAAAAAAAAACAAGGTTGATTGTGCATGACCAGGCATTGTGCCTGCTGAATATTTGATCTTCTAAGTTGATTCATATCGTGCAGGATACACATACCCGCAAATTTCAGTAATCGTTACAGCTCGACCATATGCGGTACAGTTGCAAATTTGCAACAAATAAAAGAAAGAAAATTGCACAACGGTAGCATGCATGCATGGTTATCATGTGTTCTTTCCTTACATGCTTGGCATCAAAAACTAAAACCTCAATAATCATATTCAAAGAATCAATACTATATATTTGCCTATAACTGTTGTACAAACCAGCGACGTGGTCAGGTCGAACAGTGGAATTTACAACACAGCCAAGCGCATTAAGTCAGATAAGTTATATCATGGTACGTACGGTAAAAGCCATTTTGTCTTCAGGTGTAGAAATCGTGTTCATTCCAGAAGCGAAATTAGGTGGGTACAACAGTGCTATCAGGTACAAACAGCTAGTTGCCAGAGCCCTGTATTGCAACATCACCTGCACAAGCATGTTGTTCACACTGTGAGATGCTGCCCAATTAAATACATAGAAAAATGGCAATCTTGAGATGGAATCACACATTCACGAAAAATGGCAGGTATTGAACCCATAGAACTTGCAGGCTGCCATTGCCACAAGGCCGCAAGGCACTTTTCCCCTTCCTTTTTAGGGGAACAAAGTTGGAGATGAGGCCTCTAGCTTTACTTTATTATAAGAATCATTCACAAGGAGAGTTTCTTAAATAGAGATTATCAGCAATCCAAGGCTATAAAGTACCACCTCGACCATACCTCACAAATAGTATGAATAAGTCTTCATCAGTTATTGCTCCAAGTTCCATTCTTCTCTCCAGAGCAGTTAGACCTCCGCCATCTTTAATTGTTGTTCTCTCACCCCTGTACAAAGGATCATAATAGTTGTTTAGAAAAATTCCTCCCATCTATAAGTTATGTATTCCATAATCTGTGAAGGAAAATTATGGCGGCAATATAAGGAAATCATAGTAGTAACAAGGGGAAATAAACGAAGAAGAATGTGTTCTTTGTACAGCAAAGAAAGCAAATGGCCAGAATGCGCACAGAGGCAACGTGGAGTCTTCATTAGACTAAAAATTGAGGCAATAAACCTTCATAATGCCCTTTTTTACAGTGATCAGTGAATCTGGACACAGAACGACACATTTGCATGAACGAGCTCAATATACTTTTTGAGAAATTTTCATGTATACTTGGTGTTCAAATGAAAGTCTAAATGTGTCACTGACTAGTTTATACTGAACAAAACGAAAATACAAAGATAAATTTAAATACACTGAAATAGTAAAAAACTCAAGTGGAAAGATAGTTTGGGAATCATGAACAACATGGCATGAGGGCATAAATATGAAGCTGCTGATGATTTGCAAATAAAACTAATCATGAAACAAATATTATCAAGAATTCAAGCCTACCTCTTCAGCAGATGCTTGGTGAGTTCATCATTTTTCTTTTGCACTACTACAGAAACGTTTTTTTAGGGGCGGCTCGTAACCCTTTGTAGGGGCGGTTTGGCCAGCCGCCCCTACCGAACCGTCTCTACAAATCATGCATTTGTAGGGGCGGTTCCCTGGCCGTCCCTACAAATCGATTTGTAGGGGCGGCTCGTATTACCAGCCGCCCCTACAAATCGATTTGTAGGGACAGCTGTAGTACCAACCGCCTCTATAATACATGTTTGTAGGGGCGGTTCAATCTAGAACCGCCTCTACAGTACGTTTTTTTGCCAAAAAAAATTCAAATTCGACCAGAACAAAGTTTGTTTCCGCGTATTCCATCCAGCGTTCGCGTTGCTGAATGCCCCGCGACCAACGTTCCAAACCGTGTTCGCGTTGCCGAATGCCCCGCGACCAACGTTCCGAACCGCGTTCGCGTTGCTGAACGCCTCGCGACCAACGTTCCGAACCGCGTTCGCGTTGCCGAACGCTCCGCGACCAACGTTCCGAACCGCGTTCGCGTTGCCGAACGCTCCGCGACCAACGTTCCGAACCGCGTTCGCGTTGCCGAACGCCCCGCGACTAGCGTTCCGAACCCCTTAGACTACAAGCACAAGAGTATTATATAAACTACAATTACAAGTCCAATTCACAAGAGTATATATAATCCATCATTAAATATACAAATTCCATACACATTGTTATCAACGTCCTAGAGCTAGCCTTTCAGTCTCACGAAGGTGTTGGTACTGAGGATTTATACCTAAGTCAGACTCTCAGTCATGGTAGGCGCCTTTGACGTGTACAATCTGGTCCAATATGAAGTTGCAAAGGTCGCCGCCGAGCTTTAAGAGTTGGTCATCCTTGTATGGGTCTCTTTTGATTTCTTTCTCTTCTTTCCACTACAAGAGAATAAGTTTCGGTTTAGTATTTCATACCATGTACGAAGCGGTGTTACTCATCATAGAACATATATAGTATCCACAATGTACACTTCCAGGCTTTTGCTTGGGGCACTGTGTGTTTTGCATATGAAAATGTTAAGTAATGCTTTTGACAGCCGTGTAATGGAGTTCTGAAGAAGTAAGTTACACTTACCGCACATAGTGTTTTTATAGCCAGCTTTTCCTTCCTTGCCGGATCATGCCTTCCGTGATGTTTAGTGACATAGAATCTAAATGCCATGTTCGAATTATTTTAGCAAATACAACTTGTTGGTATCCAAAAGTGAACGTTACAAGTATGTATACAAACATATAAGCTAATGAGGATTGTCGATATGTATACATCTTGAAAATCGATATGAAGTCTTTGTATGTCACCGGGTCCCTATCTATTGAATCAAAGACCTATGCCATGCTCCTCCCAACATCGACGGCTATACAAATCCAGTGGTTGCTGCATAGATTTAATCATAGAACTAGATAAGCTCTTTTGCATCGAAAAAAATATATCGAACAAAACTTTAAGTATAGAGTTGAACTTACTCGAAGTTGTATGGTAGCCATATAGTAGAGTGCTATTGGAGAATTTTGAAAGCCAGGGCAATGTATGCCGCAACCTTAAGGGGCTCTTCCCTTAGTTTCGCCATACGGATGTGCTCTTTCTCCCGAAGAGTCTTTGCAGCAGCTAGCTTTTTGGCATCCAGTTTCCACTGTTTAGGGTAATTAAAATTTGTTTGGGCTATAGCTTGAGGGTCTAGATATCCGGCTTTGACACTTGGCATTTGTTTGACAATGTGCACTTGCATTCTACAAATCACGGCGTGGGTTAGTTACAACAAAATTCAAAGATTACATTCATATTATATCAGGAGGACAAGGACTTACAGGCACCACGTGCGAATTAGATTCATCTCCATTGCTCCCAGGTGAAAGCATGTCTGCATGTCATTGAAGTCAAAGACAATTTTCCCGACTGGGCTTCCAAATGTGCCGGTGGGGAAGCATGCTTGTATGAGGTCTACGCTCGTTGGGAGAACACGCAAGTATCAATCATGGAACCTTCTCATTCTAAGTGGTAAGCGCTGGATGTCCCGGTTTGGTAGGAAGGGCTTGCCTCTTTCATATGTTTTCGGGCAATCCTTTGACCATTTGATGGCATCAATATTTGGATACTGCTTTGCAATTTGGTGGAGTTTGCTAGTGACGGCCTCCTCAGAACCCCGTGATGGTACTTTTTTAACTTGGTTCTCAGGCTTGAACTGGTCACGGGAATACCACTTGGACACCGACGAGACGTCTTTTATCGGAACATAAACTGGCCTTATGGTGATTGGATGCTTCTTTTGAAGTTCCCATTCAGGCACGTCCTCATCTTCTTGTGCATCACCTTCTTCAGGAGGCACTCGTTGTTCATGTATCTATTGTGCTTGTTGAGAAGACTGTGGCATCTCATCATGCAGTTGCTCGGTACGAGCTGGAGAAGGTTGTGGCATCTCATCAGGCACATGCTCGCTAGGAGGCGGGGAAGAATGTGGCATCTCAGGAATGTGGTGGTCACGAGACGGTGAAAATATCTCCCCGACCTCAACAACTCGCTCCAAATTTGGGAGAGGGGGAGGCGGCGAAGACGCAGTCAATATAATGTTCCGTTTGTGCCAGAGGATGAACTGCCCCATAATATCTCCGAGTAACAACAGCCCCTCGGGAGTTGTGTAGTCTATCCTCCACTCCATGAACTCGGGCTTCACGATATGCACCTCGACCCTAGTGTAGTCCGGCGGTACTTATTATTGTGGTGTAAGCCACCGGAAGGATGTGCCACACCCGTTGCCACCTCCATCACAGTGTTCTGCCGGTCGCTAAGAAACACCAAGGTGCAACTAGTTGGTTCCCGTATGCGATCGACGGGGGTTATGGCTGTAGTGGAACCTTGGCTGCTAGGAACTTTCGGAGGGCTGCCAACTAATGCCAGTTCTCCCGGCGGCGTCATTAATATACGTGGGGCGGTTCCTGAGTAAGCCGCCCCTACAAATATTTTTTGAATTTATTTTAATTAATAATTTTGTAATTTATATATAACACTTTTTTTATTATTCTATATATGTATAAATAAATATAAATATAAATTTTTTTCATGATATATATATACAAATATAATTTTATATTTTCTTCTTTACAAAAATAATATTTTAAAAATTTAAAATTTGAATTTCAAAACAACAAAGAGAATTTTAGGAGACTAAATGACCTCAAATAAAAATTTTATAAACATCAAAGTTGTAGAACTCATCAAGATGTATAACTTATATTGTGGTCATCTTTTCATTTGACCAAATTTGAACAGTTCAAATTTTGAATTTCAATAAATATCAACTTCAAATAAGATTTTGAAACATTAAATGGTTTCAAATAAGAAAGTCATTAACATAGAAGTTGTTGAACACATCACTATCTACAACTTTTATTTTGGTCATCTTTTTATTTGACCAAATTGGAATAGTTAAAAATTTGAATTTCAATAAATGGCAATTTCAAACAAGATTTTAAAACCTTAAATGCTTTCAAATATAAAAGTCGTGAACATAAAAGTTGTTGAACTCATCACTATATACAACTTTTATTTTGGTCACTTATTTATGTGACAAAGTATTAGTAAAAATTGTTCACAAATTCACATATGACTCATAGTTTAATGAACTATACGAGAGACATGTTGATTTCTGAACAATGTTTACTATCATTTTATCAGATGAAGAAATGACCAAAATAAAATTTATAGATCTTGATGAGTTATACAACTTTGGTATTCATTCCATTTCAGCTGAAATTATTTAATGGTTGAAAATCTCGTTAGAAATTATCATTTTTTAAATTTGAAAATTTGAATTGCTCAAACTTTATCAAATGAAAGGAATGACCAAATCAACACAGTAACTTGATATGGCATGATTTTAGAAAATTTTAGGAAAAAAAATCATCACATTTGGAGTTAGTACAAGGGAGAAAGACTAGTTACAAATTTTATCCAGAGATTAAAAAGAAAAATCACAACTGTTCATGATGATCAATGATGAACAAGTGTGATTTCTCTTTTTAATCTGTGGCTAAAACTTGTAACTAGTTTTTCTTCCTCATACTAACTTCAAATGTGATGGTTTTTTTTCCTAAAATTTTCTAAAATCATGCTCTATCATTTTAGTCTAGTCAGCTATCTTTGTCACTAATTTTCAATAATTCAAATTTTGAATTTCAGAAAATGATAGCTTCAAACCTTATTTTCAATCACTAAATGATTTCAGCTGTAAAGGTGATGAATATAAAAGTTGTTGAACACATCACTATCTATAACTTTTATTTTGGTCATCTTTTTATTTGACAAAATTTGAACAATTCAAATTTTGAATTTTAAAAAATGACAGCTTCAAACCTGATTTTGAACCACTAAATGATTTCAGCTATAAAGGTGATGAATATAAAAGTTGTTGAACACATCACTATATCCTACTTTTATTTTGGCCATTTGTTCATTTCATAAAGTGTTAAGTGATTTCATAAAGTTTTAATAGTAATAGAGTGGATGTTGAAATAGATTCATCTGGATGTTGCAAAGGGTAGTCTCACACACATGCATAAATATAGTCTCACACACATACATAAATATATAGTCTTACACATATACATAAATATATAGTCTCACACGTATGCATAAATGAAGTCTTACAAACACATACTTACACAAACACTCCATGTTCAACAACTAGCTAGCCCGCTGTAACGACTTTCCCCTTGACACCTTTTCGTTCCCATGGCAATATGTCTTTGGGTAGGTTCTTTTCCACAACACCGATCTTCTTAGGAAAGTCTGTGAATAGCGACATCTCATCGTAGTTATTGTAAGCTTCAACATCGTCCACGCCATCAACTCCAATAATGTGCTGTTTCCCGGAGGCAACCACGTGCTTTGTCTTCTTCGAGGGGAGGTTACTTTGTGGGTCAGACATATAGAAAACTTGTGCGACACGTGAAGTGAGCACCCAAGGGTCATCTTGGTAGCCTAGATTCTCGAGGTCCAGGACTCTCAATCCGATCTCATTCAGCTGGTGTTGTTTGATCCAGCGGCATCGAAACAGGGCCACTGTTATATCCCTTCCATAGTCAAATTCCCATATCTCTTCAATGATGCCAAAGTATTGGATCTTTCACCCCAATCCATCGAGAGCCTCTATTCGAACGCCGCTATTTTGGTTCACATATTTACTATCCTTTGCATGGGTATAGTACGTATACCCATTGATGTCATAAGCATTCCAAGATGTCACTTGTCTCGAAGGCCCCTCCGCTAACCTACTGATGGTAATAGAGTATATGGTTTCTCTAGGCGGTATGTTTTGGTCCTTCAACCATGTAGTTAGTCGTTGCTTATGCTGTTTCATGACCCAATCATTCGAACGACCATTTCTCTCCGCCATAATGATAGCCAAGTGTTCATCAATGTATGGTTGCATCAGTTGTGTACTCTGCAGGACACTGTAATGCGCCTGACTCACCTCTTTGTAATCATGGTCGATGAACACTTTTCTACCACTGGTGCCCTTTCCAGCCAGCCTACCCTTGTGACGAGAATCGGGTTTACCAATCCCTTTCTGTACTTTTAGGTACTCTTGACAGCACTCGACGACTTCTTTAGTACTGTAACCCTCTATCATGGAGCCCTTTGGGTATGCTCGATTATGCACGTATCGACTTAGAACCGACATGAATCGCTCGTAGGACCACATTTTATGCAAGTAGCAAGGGCCTAACGCCTGTATCTGATGAACAATGTGAATCATGAGATGTGGCATTATATCAAAAAAGCAGGAGGTAAACACATCTCTAGTTGGTTTTGTGTCTCCACCACAAATTCATATAGGTCACTCAGCTCTTGCTTGCCAATCATCTTCTGTGAGATCTTTGAAAAGAAGTAGCACATGCGGATGATGGCCATTTTCAAGAACTCTGGCTTTATAGCCCTGATTGCAATAGGTAGAAACACTGTCAGCATCACATGACAATCATGAGCCTTGCAGTGTGTTATTGACAAGTCCTTCATCGACACTAGCTTCTTTACTTTTGCTGAAAACCCAGTCGGGACTTTGACCCCCCTTAGGAAAGTGCATATAGCTCTCTTCTTGTCTGGTGTTAGGTTGAAGCACATCGCAGACAAAGTGTATTTTCCATTAGCCTCAGGTACCGGGTGAAGCTGTGGCATCACGTTTAGCTGCACCATGTCTTTTCATGCTTTTAGACCATCCTTTGACTTGCCTGTGTCCATCAAGGTAGCAATGAGACTCTCCAAGTCTGGCCAATAAGGCAGATACTGAAAGAAGATTGATTGTTTCTTGAAAGGTACGCCTTCGACAGGAGGTGTGCTTCTATCTCTGTTCGTCCCATCTGGATTCTTCTTTCCATAGACGACGCATATGTTTTCACCATTCTGTACACGTGTTCTCCGTTATGATGTCTCCCTAGAGGGGGTTCAATCTCTGGGGTGTTATCATAAAATCTAAAGAACAACTTACTGCGATACTTGTGACTTGTCTTTAAGAAGTGTCGGTTCCTTAGGTAAACTATCTTCTTGGATGCATCTAGGTACACCCATGTAGTACCATCCAAGCAAACCAAGCATCCCATCTTCCCTTTGATCTGTCCAGACAAAGCAAACAGCGCGGGGTAATCATTAGTAGTAACAAATATTATTGCTCTACATATGAAGTCCTCCTTTCGGAACGCATCGTACATCGGCTCCCCATGCCTCCATAGCCTCTCCATTTCTTACATCAAAGGCTCAAGGAACACGTCTATATCAATGCCTGGTTGTTTAGGGCCAGAAATAAGAATAGTGAGGAGAAGGTACTTTCTCTTTTGACACAACCACGTTGGATGTTGTACATGGTCAAGATCACTGGCCAAGTGATGTGGTCGCTCATCCTCTCATTGAAGGGATTCATTCCATCGGTGCTCAAGCCAAATCGTACATTCCTTGGGTCATCGCTGAATTCTTTGTGCTTCTCATCGAACCTTTGCCACTGACTACAATCAGCGGGTGTGCAATCTTATCATCATCCACCTTGCGCACATTATCCCGTCATGTCATGAGTGTGGCTTCTTTAGGGTTTAGGAAGATATGTCTCAAGCGGTCGGTCAATGGCAGGTGCCACATTACCAAGGCAGGAATTATTATCTGCTTTGCATCATTGCCTAATGGAGTGTCCTTTAGGGGCTAAGATTTTTGTACCACCTTTTTTGTACCCTTCTTATTCCTCTTTTTCCCCGTGGAGGCTTCGTCCCCACCGTAAAGGTCATTGTTCTTGTACCGGCTGGCCCCACACCGGGGACATTTATCCAGTGACTTGAACGTTTTGCCACGAAAAAGTATATAGTGGTTGGGGCATGCATGGATTTTTTCAACCCCATTGTCAATGGACTTATGACCTTCTTCGCTTGGTATGTGTTGGCGGGAACTGAGTTTGGTTGTGGCAGCACCCATGATAGGAGATGAAATAGATCATTGAAACTACAGTCTGACCAGCCGTACTTAGCCTTCAGGATGAGTAGCTCAAGCACAAAACGTAGCAATGTCCAATGTGTCGAACAACCCCTTTCAACACCATACACAGTCTCCTTCGATGCTTTTGTCACCCTTTCCAAATTTTCAAGACCTTTTGGGCTATTTAGTAAAATCTCTAGTCCAAGGGCTCGAATCATGTCCTCCAAATCATCTTCAACCCCGACACGTGCTCCACCATCATTATTGGCACCACCTTCATCGTTACCATCCCACCCACCAGCATCACCACCTTGTTCATTGCCAAACTCGGAATTCATTCGTGCATCAAGCTCTGCTGAATATTGGGACAAAGATTCTATGGTTTCATCGTCGTATTCCTCCTCATCCTCGTCGTTAACAATAACCATTTCACCATGATGAATCCACACTATGTAGTCCTCAACAAATCCTCGCATAATCAAATGTGATCTGATGATAGTCACATCTGTCCATGCCATACGGTTCTTGCAATCTTTACGGGGACAAATAATTGTATCCTTATTACCTGTCAATGTCGTTGCATGCTTCTTTGCGGCTTCAATAAATTTATCCACCTCTTCACGAAACCTGCCTTGAACCTTAATGAACCATACATCCAAGAGTTCCTGTACTCTATCTTTTACAACAACAACAAAACAAACATTAAAGGACTACTTATTCAGATATATATAAAAATGAATCAAATTAATAATTACTTGAGAATAATTGTATATACTTCAGATATATATGAATATAAATCAAATATAATTACATGAAGCATACAAACACACCATGGTAGAGGAAAATTAATTAATGGCCCATTTATCCATAAATAATTAAAATACATATTTGTTGATTATAATAAACAATTTCAAAAACAACAATTAGCAATAATTATATTTTACCCAATATATTTCATGAAGCATACAAACACACCATGGTGGAATAGCATTTTCTTACCATTTACAACCTCTCCACCAAAGGATTTGAGACCAAAACCTTCCCCCCTTAGAAGAGCAATTTTTTGGAGGTGCCCAAGGCCTCCCCACCTTTCTTTCATGGGTTGGAGTGAGTGACCCGAGGAGGAAGAAGGTGCTGTAGTCTTTTTATATGTGGGTCATTTGTAGGGGAGGCTAGTGATTGAGCCGCCCCTACAAATAGCAGGTAATTATACGGGGCCCTTTGTAGGGGCGGCTCAATCACCAGCCGCCCATACAAATTGAAACACCAGGTGCGGCTGGTGAGTGAGCCGCCTCTACAAATCAGACCCATTGGTAGGGGCGGCTTGTATCACCAGCCACCCATGCTATTCCATTTATAGGGGCGGCTGGTCTCTAGGCTCCCGAGAACGCCACTGTAGGGGAGGCTCCATCACCAGCCGCCCCTAAAAAAAATTTGACCCATTTCTACAAACCGTTTTTCACATAGTGTTGGACACAATCACTACGCCAGATTTGCACATCACTGCCGGCATCATCACTGCCGGATTTATGAGAACCGGCAGTGTTGTACCTTCACTGCCGGTTATGAGCTTAAAAATGAAAAAAATGATTGGGGCTAGGCTAAAACCGGCAGTGATGGACCACATCACTGCCGGTTTGTGGCTTGAACCGGCAGTGTTTTGGCGGCCACTCATCACTGCCGGTTTAAGCCAAGAGCCGACAGTGATTATGCTCTATCACTGTCGGTTCTAGCCAAGAACCGACGGTGATAAGCCTACAACATAAAAAGGCTGCAGCCGTCCTTTCCTTCCTCCTCTCTTTCATCCCGAGAATAGAGGCGCGTGTTTGGACCCTTCCCTCCATTGCTGCGGCTACTCTTCACCATGAAGCTAGTGCTTGGATTTTGAAGAATGGCTTGATCTTTTTGCTTTAAGGTTAGTAACAAACATCCACTCCTTTGATTTTGTTGCTTAATTACCTTTGTTTTGATGGCTACATTGCTTGATTCTCATTCTAGTTCTTTCTCCATTCTAGAGATCACTTTTCCAATTGGACATTTGTGCAAGGCTCAAATTGTGGTGAATCCATCATCCAAAAGGTTGGTGTCTATGAACACATTTAAATTCCAAGCTAATTATTCCATGGTGGTCAAGATCATCATTGTTAGTATGTGATGCTATAATTAGTTCTTAGAAGTAGAGTAGAACAGTTGTTCTTCAATATTGTGCAATAATTGTTTTTTACTACGATTTTCAATTTACAGGGCCGGTGCTACCAATTTCAATTTTTCAATAATGAGTGTACAATAATGTTTTCCAAAAATGGTACTTTTGAGCTACAATTGTTGTTCATGAAGCTCGATTTCTTATTAATTCTTTGTAATTACTATCTCAGTATTTTTTTGTGTAGAGATGGATCGAGAGTGGATGCATCTGTTTCGAATGGACAAGCGGTACATGCATGGCATCAGTCAGTTTATCACCGATGCCAAAGCCCATGCTAGGAATGAGAACCCTGCCTTCTGCCCATGCAAAGATTGCAAGAATCATAGGAACTTTTGTCAAATTGAGTCTATACGATCGCACTTGATTACCAGGGGGTTCATGCAAAACTATACGATATGGACTATGCATGGCGAGGTTGGTGTGAATGTTCTGCAGGAAAACGATGATGATGTGGACATGCCTGACGTAGCCATCCACGATGCTGATGAGGAACCCGGTGTCAACACGGAACCTATGGCCACAGTTAATAATGTGTTTAGGAACATGCTAGCTGACGACACCGAGGATAACGATGGCATTTCTCAGCTGCTACGTAATGTAGAGACTGGATGTCTTAGTGAAAGATAGCTGAGAAAGCTAGAGAAAATGAGACAAGATGGCAAAACACCATTGTATAGGAATTGTCCAATGAGCAAACTGGAAGCCGACATCATGCTGTTAGAGTTCAAATCGATAAACGGATTGAGCGATAAAGGCTTCGATCAGTTGTTAGGTATAATAAGGAAAATGCTCCTAGAAAAAAACAAGTTGCTAGAAAAGACATACTCGGCTAAGCAAATGATCTGCCCCATCGGCCTCGAGGTTGAAAAAATCCACGCGTGTTACAATGATTGCATATTGTACCGTGGAGAAAAATACAAAGACTTTGACAAGTGCCCCAAGTGTGAAGCTCCACAGTACAAGGAAGGGCTATCAGATGAGGGTACCAAGACCAGAGGAGGTCCCATAAAGGTCGTTTGGTATTTCCCGATAGCTCCCCAGGTGCATAGGCTATTTGCATTTGCAAAGTCAGCCAAGCTATTGCGCTGGCATGGCGAAGAGCGTAAGAAAGATACAATGATGAGGCACCCTGCCGATGGGCATGACTGGAGGACTGTCAATACTATGTTCTATAAGGACATCGGTGGAGAGGTAAGGCACCTTTGGTTTGCTTTGAGCACAGATGGGATGAATCCTTTCGACCAGGTTAGAAGAAATCATAGCACCTAGCCAGTGGCGCTTTATATATACAACCTTCCACCTTGGGTCTGTATGAAGCGGTCGTACATCCAGATGCCACTACTGATCCAAGGGCCAAGACAACCTGGGAATGACATCGATGTGTTTCTGGAACCAGTGATCGATGAACTAGTGGAGATGTTTGAAAAGGGTGTGCCGGATGTTTGGGACGAGTACAAAAAGGAACATGTCACGATCAAGGGAGTACTTATCGCTACAATCACCGACCTGCCAGGTCAAGGTTCGTTGTCCGGAGAGAAGACAAAAGGCTATACTGGATGTGTCGAGTGCTTGGACGACACCGATGCGGTAAATCTGCCAAATAACTCAAAGATAGTTTATATGGGACACCGTAGGTTCCTACCCAAGGATCACCCTTACCATAGGAACAGAAAAGATTTCAATGGTACTATTGAGAAATGCTTAGCTCCAAAATATCGAGACGGGCCTACGATACTTTGAGAACTCAACAAACTGGAGGTTGTCCTTGGGAAGGGGGACAATGCAGTAGCAGCGCCTGATGGGAGCGTTTGGAAGAAAAAAATGGTTTTCTGGAAACTACCTTACTGGCCATTTCTGAGTGTACGCCACTGTCTTGATCCCATGCACATCACTAAAAACATGTGCGCTAACACTCTTAACACCTTGATGGACACCGGGGGGACATCAAAGGATTCACTAGCCACATGCCTAGACATGCAACACTTGGGAATCAGGAAGGAGCTGCATCCCGTGGAGCTAGAGAATGGCCACTTCAAACTTCCGATTGCGTCATGGACATTGAAGAAGGAAGAAAAGCGTGCGCTTATTTCTTTCTTCAATGAACTCAAAGTCCCGACGAGCTATTGTGCGAACCTGAAGAGGCTAGTGAACATGAGAGAACTCAAGTTCAACTATGGCCCTATGAAGGCCCATGACTATCATGTCATTATGACTCAGCTGCTCCCTGTTGCCCTGCGTGGTATCCTCCCCCCAAAGGTCTGTGCCCCAATCATAAAGTTTTGCTCGTTCTTCAACACTGTCTCAAAAAAGGCCATTGATGTGTCCTCGCTAGAGTAGCTGCAGTGGGACATAGCTGAAACTCTCGTTAGGCTTGAGATGCATTTCCTGCCGACTTACTTTGATATCTCATTGCATCTGCTCATTCATCTTATTGACCAAATTAGAGCCCTTGGCCCAATGTACCTGCATCAGATGTTTCCTTTCGAAAGATTGATGAAAGTTTTCAGGAGGTATGTTAGGAACAGATTTAGGCCAGAAGGGGGCATGGTTGAAGGATGGTCAACGGAGGAGACCATTGAGTTATGCACATATTATCTGGACATCAAAAGGGTCGGAGTTCTAGAATCTCATCATGACAGAAGACTATGTGGCAAAGGAATGATTGGGGAGAAATCTGTTATAGTAGACGACACTGTTTCTTTCAGACATGCATAGTTCGCTGTTCTCCAGCAAGCCGAGGGTGTGATGCCATACATTGATGAGTAGGTCACAGGCTTGGCTGGATAAAAAAACATAAGGAGGAATTTGTCAGCTGGTTGCGATGTCGTTTTCTTGGAATAAAGTTGGGTAATCAACTGGATGCCTTAGCCAAGGGACCTTCGAGTACATATCTTAAGTACCAAGGGTATGAGATCAATGGATTCACATTTTACACAAAAAAGCAAGATGGAAAGAGCACATACCAAAATTATGGTGTTTGTTTTGATGCTCACGACGAGAACGACAATGTGCAAGCGACATACTATGATTTCATAGAGGAGATATGGGAGCTAGCCTATGGTCCATTGAAGGCAGCTCTTTTTCGCTGCTAGTGGGTTCGACTCGAGGAAATCAACACTGACAGCGAAGGGTTCACTACCGTTGATCTCACTAAGACCGCATACAGAGATGACCCCTTCGTCCTTGCAAGAGATGTTATGCAAGTCTTCTATGCAAGGGACAACAAGACAAAAGAAAGGCTAAAAGTAGTCCTAGAAGGGAAAAGGAAGATTGTCGGTGTCGATGGAGTAACGGACGAAGAAGACTACATGGGCTATCAGGAAATGCCTCCATTCGGGGCGAACGTACCTCTACCTATCCTTCAAGAGGGTGACGAACCTGCTTACATACGAATTGATCACAATGAGGCCCTCATTGTTGATGCACCTAAAGATAGTTAGATTATTGTTAACTATGAAATCATTATGCAGACGTTGTATTAGTAATTCGCACTGAATATTTAATTTATATTTTGTGCGCACTCTACAATTTAATTATTGACTATGTAATCAAATATTAAGATGATGTTCACAAACACTATTATTTGATAATTATAGACCATTAATTAATTATCATAGAATTAAATAATTAAGACACAAATTTTTGTGTTATTTTAGAATATAAACTAACTGCATTATTTCTATTAATAAATAAAGAAAGAAAAGCAAACTAAGCGAACTCCCTATCCTAGCTCAGCGGTTAAGGCCGCGCACTCTGTACTCTGAGACCCGCGCTCGAATCCTAGGCGGGCCAAACTTTTTTAATTTTGCATTTATTATTTAGTAGTGCATTACAATGGGATAAAAGAAAAAATAAAACCATTCTAACCGAACTCCCTATCCTAACTCAGCAGTTAAGGCCGTGCACTCTCGACCCCGTGACCCGCACTCGAATCTCAGGCAGGCCAAACTTTTTTATATTTTTTACAAAAGGCTGCGATGGCAGGGTCCAAACCGACACTGTTTTTTTATATTTTTTTACCTAAAGTTGCGGCAGGGCCCTTCACTGTCGGTTTTGGTTTTAAAACCAGCAGTGATATCTTCTATCACAGTCGGTTGCTCAAACCAACACAGAAGGCCCAATTCACTGTCGGTTTTTAAACTAAAACCGACAGTGATGTGTAGATGCTCCTCACATGCCAATAGTGCTCCCATGACCACAACTGTTGGAACACTGCTCCCACCTACCCCGACAACTTTAGTTCAGAAATAAAAATATACCACGACTGCTAGCCCCTATAAAATGGCCCTCGGCTAGGAGCTAGCCTCTACATGCATGTTGGTTTCAGCCAGGCTTTATCGGCCATGATATAATGTTTTTCTCTCACAACAAACCATAGATATCGTTATGCATCATAGTCCACCAAAATGGTGCACACATGAGGTACTAGAAGAATGCTACTGAAGATAGAGCAACGCCGAAGATTGGAGATGCCACGAGGTTCACAGAGCTATCCATTGTGGCGCCGAGCTGAATCCGATGTACTCTAGACTGTACCAAGAAAAAGGCCATGTACAGCAGAGGCATGGATTCATCGATGCCACTTATCATCTCCAACCGGTATATCCCGTAGACCACCTCGGTGCTGTTGTTTGACCCTAGTTGGTGCTAGAAGAATGCTACTAAGGTGGTTAAATTATAATGTGTTGATACACATTGATGGTAACATTGACCTATATGCAAATAGGTCTTTGTTATCGTATATGGAATTTTCGTGTAAGGTCTTTGTTACCGTATATGTAACTTATTTCTAATTTTTTGTAATTTTTTAATGTATTTCATTACTATCTAAATAAATATATCGTTGTTGTTAAAACTTTCCCACTGTAGTATCTAAATAAATATATCCTTTACATATATGCACCTTCACTGTCGGTTCTATTTAAAAACCGGTAGTGATAGTCACCTTCACTGTTAGTTCTATTTAAAAACCGGTAGTGATAGTAACTTTCACTGTCGGTTCTATTTAAAAACCGGCAGTGATGTCCATGCCCCCCTATATAAAACAAACTGCCAGTCACATACATTGATCCCACCCACCCACGAACTCTCTCAGTCTCATTTCTCACATTTCACTCTCACTTCTCAAGACATCCACTCTCTCTCTACGTGATTTGGTCATGGCTCCTACATTTTTCAATGGTATTGATATGTTGTCTTCTTGAATATTCTATCTATATTCATTTGATCTATATTTATATTCATGTTTCTTTGCATTCTACATTTATATATATTCTTATTCCTTGCATTTGATCTATATTTAATTATGTTGCCACATTTTACTTGGAAGAATTTTTTGTGCATATATTTTATGTTCATATTTTTTTTGTATTTTATCGATCAGGTGGTATGAACAACAGACCTCCCCCACCACAAGAACCAGATTTCCATCCTGGCGATGAGCCATTCGCTCCTAATGTGGCCATTTCACGGTTCCCTGTTCTAGCTATTGTATGAAATATTTTTCCAACATCTTTTGTTTTTTTATACTAACAAACAACTGTAATTATTTTAATATCATTGTTGCATGCATATATGTCACAGACTATATCCCCAATAGATTGGCTACGAACAGCATTTAGCTGGTTCTTTATCTCGGACATCATCGAGAACACGGCATCTAATGCAAGTGGTCGGCTATGGACGTGTGAACTCAATTTTTTCATCCTTGTGAGGGGTTTAAATCATCGGAACCATATCCACGGGACGGGAATACAGAGCCCGGACGTGATAAGCGCCCAATTAAGTGTCGTGCACATTTGTTTAGAGGCACTTCGACGTATTTGCTATGATATGCCTGATTTCTCGCACTTCAAGGCACTTGCTTTGAATGCTGGTGATAAACCCGTCCCGCAAGCAAGCGAATGGTTTGTGAGCTACAACCATGCGGATGTGGTAAAATGGTCACTTATACTTGAGTCGTGGTTATTTGTTGTTTATTATTGTAATAACATTCTCTAATATTTTTCTTTTTCTCCACATGCATATTGCGCTACAGGACCTTACCTATGCTGCATGTGGCTTGTGGGCCGTTCTAGACCAAGCTACGGAGCAACTCGAGTACGATTGGGACTTCTGCAATGGAAACCTCAGCTAGCTCACTATAGAAGGATGTTAGTATTGCATAAGGATTACTAACAGGGGCAGTGGTCGTTCAGTAAGTTACATCTATGGCCGACCATTCTTTCGATATTGTAAGGCACGAGAGAGTGCACTCATACGGGCATTGGACTTCATCGATACAAGCGGATACATGATCCGTGACATCAATTACCATATATGGCTACAGAGGCATGTTAGTGTGTGTGGCCCGATCGATCCCGGCAGTGATTCCGATAGTAATTAATGTTTATTTAGCTAGGTTTTCAAGGTCGTAGTTTACTCGGGTTCTAATTTTAATATGTACGGCTTTGTGTGTTTAATTATTGTCATGCATGTAATTCATGTAACATTCCGGCGTCGTATTTGTCTCAACATTATTCTCAGGCTTGCACGTGACACGTGTGAAGGAAACACCAAGTTTAGGATTTTTCGGAGATGGTTTGCTACTTTATGAGGTTTAATTGAATTTCCGCGCGACAACACCGTTTAATTATAGGTTGAACTGAGTCTACCCACGAAAAGATCCGGAATGGTACCAAACTATTACACAGGCTCTAATGTGCCCTAAGGATAAGAATTTTGTGGAGGTGGATGAAAAAATCTATAGGATCCAAGATGAAATCACCCTCTTTTGTCTCATTTGGCATAGAGAAAAATATAATAAATACAAAATGAACAGAAAAACCTAAGATCCTGTGTGGAATCTTAATTTGGGTGTACATGCTTGCCAAAAAAATTTCAAGCCATTTCAACATAGGCGGAGTATACATGCTTCACAGAGGTACATGTGCCCTTTCATTGAACCATGACTATACACATATGTTATCAAGGTTTCTGTGGTTCATACGCATTTCGGTGTCGTATTAGTCTCAAACTTTTTCTTAGGCTTGCATGTGCCACGTGAAGGAAACACCAAGTTTGGGATTTTTCAGAGATGGTTTGCTACTTTCTGAGGTTTAATTGAATTTCCGCGCGACGACACCGTTTAATTATAGGTTGAACTGAGTCTACCCATCAAAAGATCTGGAATGGTGCCAAACTTTTACACATGCTCTAATATGCCCTAGGGATAATAATTTTGTGGAGGTGGATGAAAAAATCTATTGGGTCCAAGATGAAATTCACCCTCTTTTGTCTCATTTGGCACAGAGAAAAATATAATAAATAAAAAAATAAACAGAAAAACCTAATATCATGTGTGGAATCTTAATTTGGGTGTACATGCTTGCCAAAAAAATTTCAAGCCATTTCAACATAGGCGGAGTATACATGCTTCACAGAGGTACATGTGCCCTTTCATCGAACCATGACTATACACATAGGTTATCAAGGTTTCTGTGGTTCATAGGCATTTCGGTGTCGTATTGGTCTCAAACTTTTTCTTAGGCTTGCACGTGCCACGTGTGAAGGAAACACCAAGTTTAGGATTTTCCAGAGATGGTTTGCTATTTTCTGAGGTTTAATTGAATTTTCGCGCGACAAGACCGTTTAATTATAGGTTGAACTGAGTCTACCCACGAAAAGATCAGGAACGGTGCCAAACTTTTACACAGGCTCTAATGTGCCCTAGGGATAAGAATTTTGTAAAGGTGGATGAAAAAATCTATTGGGTCTAAGATGAAATTCACCCTATTTCGTCTCATTTGGCACACAGAAAAATATAATTAATAAAAAATGATTAGAAAAACCTAAGATCCTATGTGGGATCTTAATTTGGGTGTACACGCTTGCCAAAAAAATTTCAAGCTATTTCGACCTAGGAATACATTTGCTTCTATTTATTTAGTATATAAAAGAATTTTTTAATATATATAAACATCACTGTCGGTTTCAAAAAACCGACAGTGATGAGAAGAAACCGACAGTGATGCTTGTTATAACTGTCAGTTTATTTTGAAAACCGACAGTGATATATAAAAAATTAAAAAAAATTGAGCCAGCCCTCGGGTTTGAGCTTGGGTCTCGGACTACAGAGTTCAGACACTTAACCGCTGCGCTAGTATAGGATGTGCGCAAAGGTTTATTTATTTTATTTTTTGATCTTTACACCGCTTAATAAATTATAAAATTAAACCAAAAAATTGGGCCGCCCGGGATTCGAACACGGGTATCGGGGGCTAAGTTGCGGGGTCTTAACCGTTGAGCTAGTAGGAGGTATTCGAAAGAAGTGGAAAAGATAAGTTACTTATGCTGTAACCGCTACATGGAAATCACTGCCGGTTTAAAGAATGACCCGGCAGTGATGTGATAGATGACAGACATGCTGCAACACGGTATTATCTAGAAGAGCAACAGTCTTGTTGGCCCCCTCGATCTCCGGTACGTAGCATATCATATACTACGGTCTTCATGACAACGAGACAACGACCAAGATGCATCGCCACATACAATCCAATAGACGATGTAAGCAAAACGAGGTCATACAAAATGCAACATCCAATATGTAAGCAAATAAAACGAGGTCGATCATGCAATGCAAGTATCAACCCAAGGTGATGATGATCAAACAAAGGATTCGACGACATGGTTTTTTTCAGCACCAGTAAATTATTACATCGACCTAAGACATAGATTAATCACTAGTGCTACTAATTACTGCCGGTGCTACCGCATGCGTTGTCCCTCTGCTGCCGCCGGTGCTCCTCTTCACGCTTCTTTCGCTCAGTCCTACGCCGGTGCCGCCGTTCCGCGTCCATCGCGCGAGACGCCGCTCGGTCTCCTCCTCCTGGCGGCGGCGCTCCTCCTCCTCGCGGCGACGCTAGCTCCTCCTCCTCCTCGTGGCGACGCTCCTCCTCCTTGGAGATCTCGACGACACGCTTCAGGATGTAGTCGTCGGTCTCCTTCTGTGTGATGGCGCGGAGGTGCCGGTCCTCCTCCTCCTTTCGAGCCATCTCCATCGGAAGAGGTTCCGGTTCCTTTTCCGATGCGGTCTCATGGTCCGGATCGTCCTCGAGGTTCACCTCGAGGTCCGATTCGGACGACGACGGCATCGGTGGAGGCATCGGGGGGCGACGTGAGGACGACGGGTTCATCATCGCCCATGTTGTCTTCAAGCGGCAAGGCATTGTGGCGGTGGGTCGAGGGCCGGGGCAAGGTGTGCGTGGGAAGGGTGCTTCACTTTCATGACGCGTGGTGGTGCAATGGCGGCCGACTGTGTGCATGGGGGCCTAGCTTATATAGGCGTGTCAGTGGGTGGAACTAATCACGGTGCAATAACTCGCACCCCTCGGAAGACGAAGCGCGCCTGCGTTGGGAAGACGGAGCGCGCCTGCGTTGGGAACCGGCGCGAGCAGCCGATGGACTCCTGGGTAAATGCGGCGTCTCTTCATGGGGAACTGAAGGGCCATGACCAGTCCAAGGACCGAGTAAAACAACGGCTCTTCATGGGAACCGCGCGACCAGCATGGCCAGGGAGTTGAAGGGCCTACGCGCAAAGCAGGGATAGATAATCACTCAAAGGAATAAATTCCTTCAAACTTTCCAAAATCAGGTGATAGCTCAATGGTTTGTCCACTGCTCTGGAACTTGTAGGCTTCGGTTCGATTCAGGGATGCAACACATTTATTTTATCTTTTTGACCTTTAGACCGCTTAATAAATTATAAAATTAAACCAAAAAAATTGGGCCACCCAGGATTCGAACACGAGTATCGGGGGCTAAGTTGTGGGGTCTTAACCGTTGAGCCAGTAGGAGGTATTCGAAAGAAGTGAAAAAGTTAAGTTACTTATGCTGTAACCGCTACATGGAAATCACTACTGGTTTAAAGAATGGCCCTGTAGTGATGTACCCCCATCACTGTCAGTTCCTACTTACAACCGGTAGTGATGTACCCACATCACTGTCGGTTTGTAATTAGAACCGGCAGTGATGAGGTTTGGTATAAAAGGCCACCACGGGTTGAAATTATTCAAATTTCAACCCCGTGTCAACCGTTCCCCGTGCTCCTCTTCTTCGATGCCGACGCCCGTACACCGCCCCACGTCGGAGCACCCATCCACCACCCCCCGCGCCGTCGTTCCCAGCCCTGCGCTCCTCTTCTTCGACGCCGACGCCCGTGCACCGCTCCACGCCAGAGCACCCATCCACCGGCCCTGGCGCCGCCGTTCCTAGCCACGCGCTCCTCTTCTTCGAGGCCGACGCTCGTGCACCGCCCCACGCCAGAGCACTCCCCACCATGCCGGAGCACTCCCCACGCTGTCCACCGCCCCACGTCAGAGCACCGCCGAGGCCTTCAGGAGCGCGCGGACATCTGCTTTCCCACCCCCACGGTGAGTGCTGGCTCACTGCCCGCTAAGTGTTTGATGAAATGAAATGCCCCACGGTTGTTGTCTTCCCAATAGCAGCTGAAATGGACTTTACGTTGACAAACAATATAAGGAAGTAAGTTGTCCTGTATACTTTTTATTATTTTCAGAGGCACAAGAAATGGACTTAATTTTTTTTAAATAGTTTTAAAGATGAAGAATGTATGCAACTCTATCCATTGCAGGCTATGCAATGTCACTGATCCAAACACATTTTTTATTCCTCATGTCTGCAGGCTATTAAAATCACCTCTGTTTTTTGAGACAATCTCACTTTGTAATAGCTAGTCCATAGTCAGATAAAACAGGTTCACTACCATCTACAATCTAATCTCACTTTGTAATCTCACTTCGTAATAGCTAGTCTGGTTTTGGTGTTATCTACAATCTCATTTTAATTAATTTTACAATCCTTAGGTTTATTGAATCCCTAGTTAGGATCTGACCTTGATATGGTCCTTGAAATATGTTTGTAGAAACTTTTTGGTGTTTTGATAGGATCCTACTTTATTTGACTGGTCATGTTGGTTAATTACAATGACTTGCCTACTTCCTTTCTGTTGTAGATGTTTTGCTTTGACCTTTCATCTAATATTTTCTTATATATACTACAAGAAATTATTTATTTCTTGTATAAGTTTTACTATATTTTAAAAATAATGCTATTTTCAGAGACCATATAACTTGAATAATAACTCTTGTTCAGTGAGTTACCATTACCACTTACCACATGCCTAATTTACTTAAATGTATAGGTAACCATGGCATGGTATATAGTGCATGTTGGTCACATGCCTGAGATTTATCGAACCTGGGAAGATTGCTATGTTCAAGTCGATCGCTACCCTGGTAATTTGCACAAAAAATACAACATAGAAGCTGAAGCTTTGAGGGCCTACTATAGTCATCCGGCCTACCTTGCAAACCATGGCCAACCGGCCTACTATGGTCCAATGAATGCAAACCATGGCCATTCGCTGGCACTGGAGATCGAAGAGAAGCCACCCGCCGGAGATGTGAAGATTAGGAGAATTGCTCCTTGGTCTTGGAAAGATGTCATGATTTTATTTATGGCTATGGTCATCACTTTTCTTATTTGGAAGTTGATGTAGGCTTAGTTTCATAGAAGAGTAGATGGACTTTGTTGTATGTGGTCAATCAAACAATGAATTTGTTCTAGGTGAACATATGCTATTATTTGACTTTGTTGTATGTGGACTTATTATTAGACTTTGCATTAAACATATTATATATATGAACATATGCTATTAGTAGTTGTTCGTGGCCAAAACTAACCACGATCGTGTCACAGCCATGACTCATCGTTGCCTGTTACCCCATCGCCGAAGAAATGATCGGCAACAAGAAGCGGCTGATATCGCTGGGACAGGAGAGCCGCATGATCTGACAAACGGTGACGGTGTCAATCAGGTCGGTGAGAACGAGCAGCCATGGACCCCGTCCGGCCTGCTCGATCTGGGTCAAAATGACCAAGATGGCTAGGTAACTTTGGTATCATGTCACTATGTAGCCACACACGCTAATCAATTGAGAGGGTCATAGCTTACTTGGTGTCTCTAGCAGGAGCCTCTGCCGGCCGAGGAGCCAGAGGGTTCGGGTACTAGGAAGTCTAGATCCAAGAGAGGCATGTCAAAGATTCATGTTGGTAGGAATGCACACTGGCACATTACTGAGTTCGATGAATTCGGGGATCCACTCTCACCACCTATAACTTTGACCAAATACAAGACTATCCTCGGGTTACTTGTTAGGGACTTCATCTTGATTAAGTACAGGAAGTGGATTGAGAAAGATGATGACCGGTGGAGGGTTCCCGAAAGTGAGAAGGATTACATATGGGATGTCAAGATCCCAGAGTATTTCACTTTCCCAGCCGAGTATGACAGGGAGTTAGTCAAGAAAAAAGCAAAAGAAATCATGGGGACATGCTTCAAGAATTTCAAGGGGACATTGTACAAGAATTTTGTCCTCCAAAATAAAGAGCCAGATTTCGATGGTGGATAGTTTAGCAAGCAGAAGGACTTCTGGCAGAATTTCAAGGAATACAGGTTATCCGAGGAGTACTTAGAACTGAGCAGGAAGAATAAGGAGAATTCGCAGAAAGCGACGAATCCTCATCATCTCGGCTCTCGTGGCTACGCCAAAAAGATGCCAGAATTTGAAGCAGAACTTCAAAAGATGGATCGCCTTGCTGAGGAAGGCATTCAGGTTGAGACCGCCGATTGGGAGCCCAGATCGGTATTATACTGTATGGGGAGAAATGTACGGCACGCCGAGGACGGGAGCTTTAGCTCCTCAAATCAACCCATGAGCGAACTCATCCAGAGGATCTCCCAGGTAACTGAGGAGGTGAGGCAAGGGACTCACACTTCTAATAGAGAGAAAGACGTGCTCACCTAAGCACTCAGACCAAGGAGCACCCTGGTCACACTAGAGGAACCGGTGTTGTTCCATGGAAACTAGCATTCCCCCAAGAATCTAACACTTACCGGAGCCGCTCGAGGGGTAGAGCGGAACATGAGGAATAGTATTTAAGGAGACTAAAAGAGATAGAAGACAAAATGGAAGCACGGATTGAGGCGACCGGAAGCTCCGGTCAGTTATCCCCGCCAAAGAGCCGTTAAGTTGTGACCGGACTCTGACCTGTGTCCGGTCAGCACTGACCGGACGCGTCCGGTCACGAAAAAGCTCTCTGGAACCTCACTGATGTTGACCGAACGCTGGAACCCAGAGTCCGGTCACTTCGATGTTCAGCGTCCGGTCAGTTACCGGATCCGGACCAGCGTCCGGGCAGCACTGACCGGACGTGTCCGATCAGGAAACTTCCTCTCTGGAACCTCTCTGGAGTTGACCGAACGCAGGCACCCAGTGTCCGGTCACTTTTCACTCAGCGTCCAAACGGCTCCAGTTGATCAAATGAACAAACCGGACTCACCCTTCAGCGTCCGGTCACAACCAGACCAGCGTCCGGTCAGTCATTTGACCCTCCATTCACTTCCAACTCGAAATCATATGTGAATGAAGTTTGCTCCAATTGATCTTAGGGCTACTCCGGAGCTATCTAGTGCTAGATTTGACAAGTGTGCACCACACCTAACCCACTAGACTCACGTAGGTCAAGCTACTAGTCCATACCCCCCTTAATAGTACGGCCAAAGGAAAAAAATAAAGTCCTAAACTACTCTAAGTGTCTCTTCAACACCAAACGACACTTAGAACTAGTCCATCCTTGACCTTGTCGTCCATCCTTTGAAAACCAAAATGATTTCCATCGTAGTAGCATGACAACCATGATTGCCCAATCAATTGCCATTACCATGACCTAACTTAAATTGCCTCTGCAAAACACACGTTAGTCATAGTAATCTCGCATTGTCATTAATCACCGAAACCCAACTAGGGGCCTAGATGCTTTCAGCAGCGACTTGCAAACTTCTAGTATGTGGTGCAGCCATGTATTCATGGTGGAACTGCAGAGCAGGGGGGTAGGACCCAGTTTGTCCCTAACGTAGCTCCGCCAGTGTGTGTGGATACGGTTTTACTCGTGCTTTGCTTTTGGGATTGAATTTGGGACAAAGGCTTAAGCTTTTCGTAAGAAAATTTTAGGCTCCTATTCAACCCTCCTCCCCTCTCGCCGTCGTTCTCGGTCCTTCACAACAATAATTCCAAGAGAATGAATCAATAAATGTTGTATCATCTCATCTAGAATGGTTTGATTCCTCAAATCAAATACCCTATAAAATTCCACCTTAATCTCTTTCAATATGTCTATATTAAAGGGAATACGGAAGTGATATGTTTCTAAACCAGGCGGAAACCAAGACAGTCCTGCCTAACCTAATAACAACCCACAAAATTCTGAGAAGCAATGAATGGTGGCCATAGTCGTGATATTTTGGTTCTGTCGTTCTCCATACCGACTAATGATCACGGTGAACTAGTGGCCTAGTGGAGGTAGCTGTTTCATGGCTACAGCACTTGACCTGACTAAGCTTTCGCAGTTCTCACTGCTTTGGTCATTTTCCACCTGTGCCGGCCGGTGCCGCACACCACATCTACAAAGCGGAAGGCTGCCAAATAATATGATCAACGTTTCCTCCTTTTTTATGAGTGCTTGAACCTGAAATATCTCAGAAAGGTTTTTTTTCTTAGAAGTTTTAGAGCCAAGCTCTGGTCTTTTAATTATCAACAGACGGGTTCAGAGTATTACAGCCCAGAAGATGACTGCAACATGGGCGAACCACGTTGGCTTTCTCTGGTGCACGTGCACCATGGTAAAATAAAAGTTTGCTAATATCTGTCTTAAATTTTCCATATATTTCTTTTGAAATTGTACACATTCCTTTATGTTTGATAGAGTGTACGCCAGGTTGGTTTTGAGCTGGCTTCACCCCTGGCAACATCCGACAGCGCTTAGAGCGCAACATCATCCATTAAAAACCTTTACAATTGATACAAAACACAAACCAGCAGAGCACCACTTTGCCACAGCATAACTCTTGTCTATGCTTCAGATCTCAGGAAGGTCGTCGTTTTTCCAAATGCAAAGAGAGGATGAGATGCCGACCCTGTCGAGTTATTAGGATGGATGCTCCGATCGAGTAGTGGACATTTTGTGCAGGCCGAGTCTCCCTTTCCTGTGCATGGCCTTTAGCTTTAGGTGCTGCAACACGGAGACGCGTCTGGTGGAATCCAATTTATAACCGCGTGATTTCGGGGCCACGGCGTTTTTGGGTCTCAAACGTGCATGTATTATTTGCCTATGTATAGGCACCGCTGTTGTGGCAGTATCCCGAAACTCCAGAGCAAGCTGCCGCAAAACAACATACGGCGTTTCCTCACAAAATACTAATCAAAAGTTGGTGACTCAAACTTTTGGTACGGTGCAAGCGGAGGCAGTGGCGTGACGACTGACGACTTGCAGGTTGCAGCGGCCTGTGACAGCTGCACTTGCATAGTAGTGGCAGTCTCGGTGTGGGTCATCATCAGTAATGGCGCAAACAATGACGATGGCGTATCAACGCGTTGGATTGTCATCCAGTGACGATGGTAGCTGTTAGTGCTCTTGCTGCTGTGCTTGAATGGAGCAGAGGTACTGAATAAATATTATGAAGTAGAGGTACTAGTTTAGACTTAATAAAGTTCTTTAAAATATTGGAGCAACCGATCAAGGAATCTCATCAGCAATTTTATTTTTCCCAATACAACGAGAGATCTTGGATCTTTACATCGAGAGCATTTGGTTTATAATTTGTACTCCCTCTATTCTAAATTGTAAGTCGTTTTGGTTTTCTAGATTTATACTTTTTACTTATATGTAGACATAGTGTATATCTTGGTGTATAGTAAAAGCTATATATCTAGAAAAGCCGAAACGACTTACAATTTAGAACGGAAAGACCACTAAGTATGAATATTTATATACAACCCACTTTATTTAGTCTACAAATACATATTACATACCTACCCGAATATGAAGCTGCAGTATGTGCAAACAAACCAAAGTGGGCCTTTTATTTTGATGGTATATAACTAACTCCCACCAAGAGTATGCCTTATCATCTTTTTCAAATTATAGTTTATTTTAGTGTTGCCGTACATCTCTGATTTTGATCAAGTTTATGAAAAAGCTATCAATATTTACAACATCAAATTAGTTGTCAATGAAAATATGTCGTGGTAGTGTATTTATTTGAACATGTAAATATTACTATACCTCTCTAAAAACTCAGTCAAAGATAGAAAAAAAACAAAGCTAAAGAAACTATGATTTGCCTCGGAGTCGGAGAGAGTACATACGCAAGAATTGCACTTCAAAATTGTATTTTGATTGACTCGTGACTAGGTGGCAATTCAAAGTCTACCCTGGTAAACTCTCAATCACGCAATGAATGATGAATGTGATATATGTGTTGAGACTTGCGGTCTTAGACAGTGTGGAGGAGGTAGAGGCCTCCGCCCGCCAAGCGCTGCCCTCAGGCGGAGGCTCGGGTAACAGGCACGACAAGTGGGCGTGTAGGGAAATGGCACGTAAAACTAGGGTTTCATTAATTCATTTTCCAACCTTCCGTACTATTACAAGTGTTCCCTATTTATAGGGCTTAACTACCACTTTTACAGAGTTTACAATAGTACCCTTCAACTGCTACAGTACAATCTCGGAATATTCCACTACTCGCCTTTCCTCTCGGGGGTAATCTTGTCATGCCGCCCTCAGGTACTGGGCCTGCGCGATCAGCCGGCCCATCAGGCCTCAGGATTCGGCGATGGACCTTTGGACCTCCGCCGTCGGTCTCCGCCCCATCAGGCCTCAGGATTCGGCGACGGGCCTTTGGACCTCCGCCGTCGGTCTCTGCCCCATCGGGCCTCAGGATTCGGCGAATGGCCTTTAGGCCTTCGCCATCGGTCTCCGCCCCTGGGACGCTGAGGCCGCAGACCCCCGACGCCCAGTATTGCCGTCCTCCTGCTTGGGTCTCTGCCCCTACGAGCGGAGGCCGAACCGGCGCTCCCGCGCCGTCCACGAGCGCCTTCCTCTGGTTACCTGCACACACACGTAGGTAACGTTGGCACTTGATTAGCCTTGCAGCGGGGCGGCCTCCGCCCCCTCCGCCCGGAGACGCCTACGAGCTAACCGGGCGGAGGCTGCGCCAGGGTCACCGGCAGCGTCCTGCAAGCAGTCTGAGAAACCGTCATCTTTCTGGGTCTGGAGGCGTGGTAGTTGGGCCTTTACTTAAGTAGTTGGTCGGAGACGTCTTTGTGAACTGCTGGCCGCGTAGGTCTCCGCCACTCTCGGAGGCCGTGTTACAACAATATAGCCACATAACTACCACAGCACTCACAGTCCAGAGTCCAGCCGCTAGCGATCGTACCACCCGACGACCGTAACATCTGATGGGACAGTGGAATTATAGCGGGTTAGAATCTTTGCTCGCGACGGCTTTATACAGTATCTGTGCATGCACGAAACCGTATCTATAGCTTTTAAATATAATCCCGACACTAAACACCACGCAGACAAGCTGATTGGCTTAATGATGAGCTCGAGTAGAGTAATGGTTTGTGCCATGGTGTTCGCTCTGGCGTGCTTGGCGTTGCCGGCCATGCCACCTGCATCCGCAAATGACGGAGGGATACTGTATGTCCCGTCCGCTGCCACCATAGCTAGTCACTGCCCCTCCAGTTGCGGGGACATCAACATCTCCTACCCCTTCGGCATAGGGGCCGGCTGCTTCCGACAAGGCTTCCAGTTCGAGCTTACTTACAACCACACCACTCAACCTTCAAAATTGTTTCTGGGTAACAGCACAATTCAGATTACTTACATTTATGGTTCCTCGGTACTCATCCCAGCTATGTTCTTCAACAGTAGCTTGGAAGAATCTGGTACGAACACCCACAATATATCTTGGAATGCCCCCGCCAAGGGTATTACTATCTCCCGTTATTATAACACTTTCTTGCTCCTTGGCTGCGATTTCGATGTTGACTTGTTCGATTATGTAAGGAACCCTATCGGCTCCTGCATGAGCAGGTGCCACGGCAAGGTATTGCCGAATCAAGGGCCTTGCAATGGGTTTGGTTGCTGTTCCATCAGTCTACAAAACGACATCTCAGGCTTTCAAGGAACAATTGTTCGGGCTGGTAATATGGCAGCACAGTCAGATCCTCGGCACCCTGGCATCATGGCTTTCATGTCGGAAGATGGAATTTATTACACGGAAAATGCGACTGATCTTTTCTCAAGTTGGACAAATGCAAGCAAGATTGATGACGCTGAACTTGAGGTTGCCATCATGGACCAACCAAGCTGCAAAATCGCGCAGATGAACAAGGCAAGCTATGCTTGTGCCACCGGCAGCTATTGCAGAGATGAGTCATATGGAGGTTACAGCTGCCACTGCTACAATGGTTATTCCACAGCCAATGCTTACCTTTCCGAAGGATGCATGCAAGGTGCTCCCTGCTTGCTTTTCTCTAAAAAAAAAAGAAAATATTTAACATTTTATCTTCTTGTTCTTACTCTTATTAATCTATTGTTATGAAGCAGATTACAACCCCAAGCCCAATGAGCATTGCCGGAGGTCATGTGGGAACATGCCCATTCCCTTCCCTTTCGGGCTCGAAGGAGATTGTTTCGGAAACGAAAGGTTCCTACTTAACTGTACAGCCGCAAATGAGACGCTTTTTAGCACAAGATATGCACAGTATCACGTGACTGGTCTGTCAGTAGAAGACGGGACTCTGACAGTTAGCAACGTGCTAAACAATGCTAGCTCCTGGAAAGAAGTAATAATAGCTCAGGACACCGAAAGTGGAGGAGTGGACATGGACGGCCCTGTGGAAGACGAATTTGATTTTTCTATGGAATATGACATTGTTATACGATGGGCAGTTACAAATTCATCTTGTGAACAAGCTATGCATGGGAATAGAAGTAAGTATGCATGCCGCAGTGGAAACAGTGATTGCAAAAACGTGATCCATGGGAAAACATTTATGGGATATCGTTGCAAGTGTTCTACTGGCTACACAGGAAATCCATACATACAGGACGGCTGCAAAGGTACATCCCTCTCATCGATCAGAAGTTAAGTTCGTCTACAGAGCATTACATCACTCATACCCAAAATGGAATGCATATTAGTCGGATCACATGCTCTAACAGAGCTGTAATTCGAAAATCGGATCGAATTATATAAACATTGGATTTGTTTTCAGCATAGTATAATACAAGAAAATATGATACCCTCACCATTCCAAATTACAAGACATTTTGGTTTTTCTAGATACATAGCTTTTGCTATGCACTTACTTATACACTAATGTCTAGATACATAGTAAAATCAATGTATCTAGAAAAGCTAAAACATCTTATAATTTGGAACGGGGAGAGTATATTTGTAACGGTCAATATAAATATTGAATAACAAATTAGATGTCTACAGATATTGATGAATGCTCGCTGCCAAACTACTGCAATGGTACATGTGAAAATATCCCAGGAAGCTATAAATGCACGACATGCCCTCACAGTAAAGAATTTGATTCTATTAAGGGGCAGTGTGTCATATCGACTAAGCAACGGAACATTCTTTTGGGTAAGTCATAGCAAACAAAATCCCCTTGCAATTACATTTTGTAACATTAACATGGTCTTATAACCACAGCAAATGCATATAGGTATTGCAATTGGAATTGGTTGTGGCCTTGGCTCCATATTTATTGCATTGGGTGCAATTCTACTTGTCAATAAGTGGAAGAAAGGCATCCAAAAGAGAATCCGACGAGCATACTTCAAGAAAAATCAAGGTTTGCTATTGGAGCAACTGATCTCAGATGAAAGCGCTACAAGCAAAACAAAGATATTCTCATTGGAGGAACTAGAGGAGGCGACTAACAACTTTGATGCTACTCGTGTTCTTGGTCGTGGAGCACATGGAACAGTTTATTAAGGGATTCTATCAGACCAACGTGTGGTGGCTATAAAAAAATCCAAAATAGTGGAGCAAATAGAGATAGACCAATTTATCAATGAGGTTGTCATTTTGTCTCAAATCATCCATCGTAATGTGGTGAAACTGTTTGGTTGCTGCCTAGAAGATGTGGTGCCCTTGCTTGTCTATGAGTTCATTTCAAATGGCACTCTGTATGAACTTCTTCACACGGATACTATAGTAAAATGCTTGCTTTCATGGGATGATTGCCTGAGGATTGCAACAGAAGCAGCAGGGGCTCTTGCTCATCTACACTCAGCAGCTACAATACCAATTTTCCACAGAGATGTCAAGTCTTCAAATATACTATTGGATGACAACTTCACCACAAAGGTTTCAGATTTTGGTGCTTCAAGATCTCTTTCACTTGATGAGACCCATGTGGTGACAATTGTTCAAGGAACATTCGGTTACTTGGATCCAGAGTATTATCATACCGGTCAACTAACGGAGAAGAGTGATGTATACAGTTTTGGAGTAATACTTGTGGAACTCTTGACAAGAAAGAAGCCAATTTTTATTAATGATTTAGGTGCAAAGCAAAGGTTGTCCCATTTCTTCATTGAAGGGCTTCACCAAGGGTCTCTTATTGAAATAATGGGTACTCAAGTTGTGGAAGAAGCAGACCAGGAAGAGATTAGTGAAATTGCCTTACTTGCAGAAGCATGCTTAAGGGTAAAAGGAGGAGAGCAACCATCTATGAAAGAAGTGGAGATGAGGTTGCAATTCTTAAGAACAATGAGGCTGAGAAAAAGACATCATTTACCCGAAAAAGATGGAGATATTGAGCCTTTGCTATGTGGAAAATCTAAGAACTCACTTAAACATATCTATCTTATTAATGCTACACATATACCACCTCAGGAGACCTCGAGATGCTACAGTTTGGAACAAGAATTTGTATCTTCGTTTAGGCGACGCTAACTACATTATGCTAAGATTATAGAGGGTTTGCTTATATACTGCTGCATCTGAGATATCATATATTTAGAAGTTACATTTAATTTCGTATCTTTGGATGAGATTGTTTCACACAGATTCATTTTATGTGTAATATGCACAATGTACTATAGACCAGATGGCTTGTATCCTTCTATATGATGGCTTGTATCCCTTCTATATTTTCTGTAGATGCATATAGGGTATAGCATCAGGTCCCTATATTAAAGATAAGGTTCTATAAGAACATAGTTGTGGTTGTCGACAAGTCTATTGATAATTTGATATCAATTTCCAATGGCTCAATCGGTGGCTCCGGTAGGCATCAGACTAATACATGATTTCAACTGGAACACGTTGCTGCACTTTTTGTCATAATCAGGCTAGCACATGATTCTAGTAGGCATCAGACTAATGTGAATTGACACTCATATATGAGAACAGAAAGATATGGCAAATTCACTCTTCCCTTCAATGTCCTTGCATGACAGTACCAACTTCGTTGTCCTTTCATGACATTATCAATAGCATGGCCATCACGTGTATTAAACACAGAACTTCAAAGTCGCATTTGCAGATATGAAAGTATGTACAAGTCTACCCTACAGATGCAACTGATCTGCATATGGAAAATCTAAATTAGCAATAAATTCCACTGAAAATGACCATGGCGCAAGGGAGCCTACCAATTCAAGGAGACAACAGTAGCCAAGGCCACGGAGAAAACGCCTCAACCGTCTGCTCGTGCTGCGAGCCTTGGAGGAGAGAGGATGGGATCCCGAGCCCGAGGGGAGCAGTGAAGAATGCCCCGCTCAGGCTGCTCCGCTTGCTCTAGTGACTGGCGAGTACCGACCCTGCGGCGACCTATGAACAGCAAAGTGCGGCACTCGGCAGCGTCGGCGGCGAGGAGTCGAGGACGGAGCAAGTAGAATTGGTTGGCTTGGCGCAGGAATTGTTGGGCCTCAAAGGATTTTCTTCGGTGGGTCAGGGCGGTGCTTACGTAAATGTGGCCCAAGAACTGCTATGGGCAGCATGGGTCAAGGATGATTTTTAACACGGCAAGCATCCAGGTAGCCAGCATGCTCAATGTGCTTGGGCCTCATGTCACCAGACAATCCTACTTCCAATTCGGTTTTGTTGGTTCTTTGCCTTGATTTGCTAGCAGGTTCTTCCTTAAGAAAGTCACTGGATCACCTAACATGATCCAAGTTATGGCTCTGACAACACTGCAGTGCCTGCAGGCGTGACCCTAGTGATTGGGCCGTGGTATAACCATATAGTGTGAAGAACCATCCAAATGTTTAAAGCCTGCTCTGCGTTTAGGCATCTTTGCATAAACTGATTCTCTCAGTCCATCTGGATTAGAGTGAAAAATGTACTAATTTTCCACCTTGAATTCAAGGCCATTGCTAATGTGGAAGCCACAGGAGAGTCACGCCTAACATAATGTAACACCCTAAAATTTGCCTCTTTTGAAACAGGATTAAAATTATTTATTTTGGTATTTTATGTGCTCATGAAATATAGGGAAATAAAAATTTTATTAAGAAATTTGGTTTATATTTGAAATTGGTTTTGAAATGAGAAAACAAAAAGGAAAATGGAAAAGCTGCTCTCTCTATCTCCCTCCTCTCTCTTTTAGCTCAGCCGACCTGCTCCCTTGGGCCGATGGCCTGCTTCTTTCCCCTCGGGCCCAACCAGCCCCGCCTCTCTTCCCCCTTAGCTCTTCCCCGCACAGGCCCATGCCGTAGCCGACCCAGCCGCCCCACGCCTCTGCTCTTCCCCCTTTTCTCCCTCTCTCTGTTTGACTTCCTAGACCTGCTCCCTCTATCGCTGACCGGTGGACCCACCCTATCGGCACTGTCTTCTTCCTCGCGTAGCCATGCCAGACTCTACCGTGGCCATGTCCTTCTCCTTCATGTTTCTTCTCGGTGGCGTGAGCCCTATGCCGCAAAGACTCATAAATACCACGCCCCTGCATCGCCTGCCCTCGCCTAACCCTAATTCGAGCCACTATGCCGCCCTGGGCCCTAACGCCGTCGTTGAGATCTCACCGTGAAGAAGCTCTACGCTGCCATGACGATTAGCTGCTCTTCCGTGCCCGTAAGTGCCTCCCCGAGCTTCGCGTCATGTTTTTGAGCACGCCAAGTCCCTTATCTCTCTCTGTCTCGCTCTGTGTTGCCTTACCGCGCGTCGCTGTCGCTCCGTCACCGCCATTGCTCACCGCTAGCCACCTCTACCCATGCTTAGCCACTGTAATTCACTGAGTTGAGTTCGCCGTTTCCCTCTCTAGCTCCCAGTGCCAATCCCGAGCTTGATTAAGGTCCCTAGAGTTTTTCCCCAATTTCTCCGGCGAGAAATTGCCATCGCCGTCGAATACGCCGTCCTGCTACTGTTTTGGCTCGGCAGTACTCCCCCTCCCCTTCTCTATCTAATCCGAACCATCTAATTTAGATCCAACGGCCACCAGATGCCAATACCCCTTCGCATATCCCCTTTTGCAAAAGAGCCCCTCCCCTTCATTGAAATCAACTCACAGTCCAACTGTGTTCAATAGTATTTAAAAAGAGGTCCCTCTTTCTTCTGTTTTCACCCCTGCCTTTTCTTTAAATAGTACCCACAGTCCTTTGCCAGTTTAAAATCAGATTTTATTTATTTTAAATTCAAAAATCAAGTTTCATCTATTTACAAAATTGCCACTAGCTTCATTAAGCCATATCTTCTCCGTGTTAACTCCGATTTGACCCGTTCAAGTTGCGTTAGATTCGTAACGACATAATCTACGCATTAGTATCAATGTTTTCCATGTCAAGAGATCTAGAATTTTATGGTTTAACGCCTAACTTGAATAATGATTATGCAATTGGATTTTTCTAATTAAAAGTAACTTAGGCTTTTCACCTTGGTCAATTATATGATTAGTTTTACCTTGTTTTTCTAAATCAAGTATAATTTGACTTAACTCAATTAAGGTATTTCTCTGAAGTATCTTATACATGTTTTATATAGCTAAAATAAATAAAGCCTATAGTTTCTTTTCGAAACAAATCTATCGGTAGATGTATCTTTTTCACCGTAGCTTCTATTAGCGTGCTTTTCTCGTCTGTGTGATCGTAGCAACATGTAGATTTGATTTCAAATTCTTTTTCACTGATTGGTGTATTGTTCTAATATAGCTATGTTTGAATGTTATGCATGTCTGTTCGGATGCTTGTGTGGTGCTTTATAATCTTGTCCAGTCGGTGAGTTTTACGTGGTGATCAAGAGGCAGTTCTTTGGAGGTTACGAATCAATAGAAGAAGGATATAAGTTTAAGGCAAGTATAGCATGGGATCTTCCTTATTATCCTATACACCTTTAATCATTTAATTCATGCTGCATGTGTCTACCTTGACTACCACTAAGGATATCCTAGTCTTTTGGTACCTTGTGCCTTGATACCTATGGGGTACTGCATTGGGTAGTATGATGCTAATGCTCAACTACAACCATGATCTTATAACTTGACTAATGGTATATGCAATAAACTCTAAAAGATACTTTTTAGCAACATGGAACAAGGAAGCTAGAGCATTAGGTTGTTTTTATGGTGCTCTAGATTCCTCTCCCTAATGACTTATCTGTAAGTGATTATCTGGGACTTATAGTACACCTGTGAGGGCTACATGGCTCTGGCTTTAGCTCAGTATGAGGACAATTTCTAGCTTGTTAGTGGTTACCTTTATTGGCGTAAGAATGACTTGCCGAATCGGGTATAGTGCGGCCTCTGTCCCCTTGTGTATAGGTTGCGCGTCATTGTGCCATCGGGAAGGGGGGCTCTACATCTGTTTGCCGAGTGAATCTAATGGCCCTAACTTGTTAGACAAACCTTTGAAAGGCTTCATAGTGAACCCTGTCGACCTTCCTTGGAAGTGGGTCAAGAGATTAGCTACCTCGGGTGAAAGGGTAAACACGACTCACAGTAAAAGTGTACAACCTCTACAGAGTGTAAAACTGGTATATCAGTCGTGCTCACGGTCACGAGCGGCCTTGGACCCTTACGGAATAGATGATGAACACTGATGATACAGATGATGAAGATGCTCACTAATGATTACTGTTTATGCTATTCATTATTCATGTTGACCTGATCATGTGTTTACATGGGCTTGTGAATAAACGTGTTACCACCCAATTGCTAAAATCATGACTCATTAAAAGCTAATCGTAGTAAAACCAGTATCAGTCTTTTAAGCCTCATGACCCCCATGTTATATTTGTTGAGTACGACATGTACTTACGCTTGCTTTATTTTTTTAATTATTTGGATAAAAATCCCGGATGGGTACCATATTGCTAGAGTTTGGAGGAATTAGGCTTGTGATCAACCAGTCAGTTGTCCCTGTGAAACTAGAGTCTTCACCCGAAGATCAGAGTTGTCTTTCCGCTGTTTGCTGTCTAAGGTTATATCCTTTATACTAAGTATGTTATATATTGAGCATTGTCTTCTGATATTACCCTTATTTGTAGCTATATGTGAGATTTGACTTCCTAGGCTTCCATATAGTGTGTATCTGATTTTCTTTTTAAAACCGAGTGCTACACGTAATAACCCACAAACTTCTGAGAAGCAATGGGGTGCTTAGTAGTGATATTTTGGTTTTGTCATTTTCCATACCTACGAACGATGATCACGATGAATTTGTGGGCTGATAATGGTAGATGTTTCGAGCGGACAGACTTGACTTGACTAAGAGCATTATCTTTATTAGCCTCTCGATAATCTATACACTAATATATAAATACTCAGGTAACATAATATTTTTATGGAGATATAGGCAGTACATAAGTGTATATAATAGCTGAAAAGTGATGGTTAAAGTGGGCCTCGTGTTATTGAGAGAGATGTAACTCCCTCTTTATTTAAGAAGAAGAGAAAAATATAGATGTCCATTAACAAAAGAGTATTGTAGGATTGCTAGAGAAAGAAAAAAGCATTTTCTTCTACTAATATGATAATTCTATGAAAATAGAGATATGTTAAGGGACTGCTAGAGATGCTCAAAGCTTTCGCGATTCTCAGTGCTTTGGTCATTTCCACCCTTGCAGCATACACGTCTACAAAGTGGAAGGCAGCCGAATAATATGACCAATTCCTCCTTTTCTATGAGAGCCATATGCATGCATGAAGGATCTCAGGCAGGTCGTCGTCGCCTCCCACTTCCAAAAGCAAAGATGAATACACGATGAGATGCCGACTCTGTGAGTTAGGATGGATGCTCGGGTAGTGGACATTTTGTTTGTTTTCAATTTCAGTATTAGAAAACTTTCGGCCACCTTCAAAATTACTGAAATTCAGCCAGAATATTTTTAGAGAGTTAAACATAAAGTATGTTTTTTTTTAAAAATAGATATAAACAAAAGTTTAGCAATTTAAGACCACATATATTGAATAGAAAAATATGCAACATGAAGCATAGAAAAATACTGCATATGTATTAGTGTAATATGAAATTTGAGAATTTTTATTAGCCACCATCGAAATTTGTGAAATTTCGACGAAAGTTGGAACCCTGGTTCATGGGCTTTAGGTGTTGAAACACGGAGACGCGTATCTGTATGTGGTCGTCCAATCCAGTTAATAACCGCGTGATATCCGGACCATGGCGTTTCTGCCTTTATGGGTCTCAACTGGGATGTAAACGGATCGGATACGGACGGATATCACTGATATTACATTTGTTTTCATATTTTTGTCCGGATTTGGATTCGAATACGGATAGTGTCAACTATGTCGGATAGGATACGATTGGATATCGACATCATAAATATGTGATTTGACTATTCGGATACGGATACGGTATCGAATGTTGGATATCCGGACTCGGATACGGACAGATCTCAACCCCTCTAAACGGATTCGGTTTCGAATACGGTCGGAAAATATCCGTACCGTTTTCATCCCTAGTCTCAACCGTGTTAGTGTATCCTTTTGCGGCTTTGCCTATGTATACACACTGCTGTAGTGATTCCTGTAGGCTGTAGTGACGGTTCTCAAAACTCCAGAGCAAGCTGCCGCAAAACTAGTGATGGAACAGATCGAATACGTATGAAATACGAATGTTACTATTTTTTATAATTTTTATTAGATGTGGATACGGATCTGAATATCAATACTAATACAAAACAGATAGTTCGCATATGGATTCACATCCCATACCCATTTAACTTTGTTATAAGTAAATATCAATGTAATGATTTTAGGAAATAAATCATGTAATGAGATATCCAAATATAATAAGTATATTATTTTTTTTGGCTCATGTTCATCCTAGAACTATCAAAGTGATCATCTTAGTCCTTAAACTTTATATTTTGAATTCAATGTCACCTCGTTTTAGTCCTTAAGCTTTATATTTTGAATTCGATTTCACCTGTGAACTACCAAAGTGCATTTTAGTCCTTCAACTTTTTTTTGCTCACTGTCATTACTTGCCTTACATGGAACACCGTGATGTCACGTCTGTTAGCCCTAGGACCACCCACGATTTAAGATAAATGGTCATCGTTAGGTTCCAGTGTATGTGACGTTGTCCTAGCTATCGAACCGGACATCACACTTTTAATATTTATATCCATAATTTAAAATAAATATAAATAAGATCCAAATACTCTTGAATATGAATAATCGGATCGTTCGGATCCGTATCTATTTCATATATCATATATTCATATTGTTCAATTACAATTTTATTTTTCTCATTTCAATAATTAAATATAAATTTTAGCTTACTGATAAAAAGATATTATTTTTTATCATAATTGGTTATTAGTTCAGCTTTACGCTAGAAATAGCTAAGAAAAAGTTGTAGATTTTGTTGTAACACGGCCTCCGAGAGTGGCGGAGACCTACGCGGCCAGCAGTTCGTAAAGACGTCTCTGACCAACTACCTAAGCAAAGGCCCAGCTACCACGCCACCAGACCCAGAAAGATGACGGTTTCTCAGACTACTTGCAGGACGCTGCCGGTGACCCTGGCGCAGCCTTCGCCCGGTTAGCTCGTAGGCGTCTCCGGGCAGAGGGGGCGGAGGCCGCCCTGCTGCAAGGCTAATCAAGTGCCAACATTACCTACGTGTGTGTGCAGGTAACCAGAGGAAGGCGCTCGTGGACGGCGCGGGCGTGCCGGTTCGGCCTCCGCTCGTAGGGGCAGAGACCCAAGCAGGAGGACGACAATACTGGGCGTCGGGGGTCTGCGGCCTCGGCGTCCCAGGGGCAGAGACCGATGGCGGAGGCCTAAAGGCCCTTCGCCGAATCCTGAGGCCCGATGGGGCGGAGACCGACGGCGGAGGTCCAAAGGCCCATCGCCGAATCCTGAGGCCTGATGGGGCGGAGACCAACGGCGGAGGTCCAAAGGCCCATCGCCGAATCCTGAGGCCTGATGGGCCCGCTGATCGCGCAGGCCCAGTACCTGAGGGCGGCATGATAAGATTACCCCCGAGAGGAAAGACGAGTAGTGGAATATTCCGAGAACGTACTGTAGCAGTTGAAGGGTACTATTGTAAACTCTGTAAAAGTGGTAGTTTGAGCCCTATAAATAGGGAACACTTGTAATAGTACGCCAAGTTGGAAAATGAATGAATGAAACCCTAGTTTTACGTGCCATTTCCCTACACGCCCACTTGTCGTGCCTGTTTCCCGAGCCTCCGCCTGAGGGCAGCGCTTGGCGGGCGGAGGCCTCTACCTCCTCCACACTGTTTGAGACCGCAAGTCTCAACATTGGCGCCCACCGTTGTATGACGAGTTTGAGAAATACTGCAGATCAGACAATGACCTCCGGAAAAGGCTGGAGGAGCAGGGTCAAAACAGACAGCAAAACAGCAGCAAAAACTCCCAAAAAAGCTATACGAACCAGAATGCATCAAATCAGAAATCAGGCCAGGGGCAAGTGCTCAGCATCGAGGGTCAACCTTACCTCGAACAAGGGCAACTGGCAGCGCCAGCAGGGCCGGAGACCCAGACCAGAAACCAAGGTCGGCAAGGTTACCAAGGCTAAAACTAGAACAAAAACCACAATCAGAAACAACGCAGGCCATATTGCATTTTTCATGGCAAAAGCGCAGGGCACAGCACCAAAGATTGTCCAGAGACAAAAGAGACACAGGAAAGGATGAAGAACAAACAGACTGCCCAACCTCCGACACAGCAGAGCGCAAGAGAGGTCAACACCACCTACACAAATGGCCACCAGTAGTACTGCCCAATGTACCCAGCGCTAAACGCAAACCAAATACATCCCTCCACACTGGCCTCTGCCTATTACCCAAACTTCCTACCAGCATGGCGGTCAGCGCCTTCGCAGCAGCCTCCGGCGGGCAACTACAGGTCAGAGGCAAGCCTGACCTACATAAACCCAAAACCTCCCCACATAACCTACCTCGTAACAAACCCACCGCCACAAAACCAAAGCAGGTTCGAGCCTCCACCGCAACAGCAGCACATGCAGCAACTGCCTCCTCCACCACCCCACAACCAACCACCAACACCAAAAACTGAGCCAAACCCAGAAAACCAAGTCAACCCCCATGGACCGCTACCCACAATAGGCATGATACTACCAATCACCGGAGGATCATCAATGGAGTTTCAAACAAAAAAGCAGAAAAATGATCACCTCCGCCTGGTAAACAACGTAGCAGTCCAAGGCACAGCAAAATACACAGATTGGTCCAGAGTCCCAATCACTTTCACGGAAAAAGATCTCCACCTAGAAAGCTACCCTCACACAGACGCAATGGTAATCAAGACCAACATAGTAGCATGGGAGATAAGCAGAGTACTGATTGACACTAGCAGTTCAGCAGATATCATCTTCGCAAATACCTTCGACCAAATGAAGCTCAGCAGAAATCAACTAAAGCCCTCCGAATCCCCTTTGATAGGATTCGGAGGCAAGCAGATACAAGCATTAGGAAAAATCTCACTCCCAGTGTCGTTTGGAACCCAAGCAAATGCTAGAACCGAGTACATAACCTTCGATGTCGTCGATTTGTATTACTCATACAATGCCATCTTGGGCAGAGGATTCACAACCAAATTCAACGCAGCCCTGCATATGGCCTACCTGTGCATGAAAATACCAGCACTCCATGGTATTATCACAGTCCGAGATAGCCAGAAAGAAGCAAGAAACATAGAAAAAGCAATCTACAGAGCCCAAAGAAACATCAATGCAGTCGAGTCGGCAGACAAAGAACTAGAGCCTCCAGATATGCCCAGAGGAAAAATAGATATGGCAGGTCAAGAAGAGACAAAGGTGACCCCTCTAGAAAAGGAGTTACCAGACAAAAAAGTAACAATCAGCTCAGAATTGAGCAAAGCAGAGGAGGAAGAGCTCATGGAAACTCTAGTAAAAAACAAAGACATCTTCGCCTGGTCAGCCTTCGACCTACAGGGAGTCAGCAGGGACATCATACAGCATGACCTGGACATCAATGAAAACATGAGGCCAAGAAAGCAGAAACAGAGAAAAATGTCGGAGGACAGAATCCTGGCAGCAAAGACGGAGGTGCAAAGATTGCTAGATGCAAAAGTCATCAGGGAAGTCAAGTATTCAGAATGGCTTGCAAACGTAGTACTGGTACCAAAGAAGAATGGCAAAATGAGAATGTGCATAGATTTCACAGATCTGAACAAAGCTTGCAAAAAAGACCCTTTCCCATTGCCAAGAATAGATGCCTCCGTCGACAAGGTAGCTACATGCCAGAGGTTTTCTCTCCTTGATTGTTTCTCTGGGTATCACCAAATCTGGATGAAAAAAGATGACGAAGACAAGACAAGTTTCACCACTCCATTCGGGACATATTGCTACACTAGAATGCCGAAGGGCCTCAAAAATGCTGGAGCAACCTTTGCCAGAATGACAAAGGAAGTTTTGGGCTCACAACTAGATAGAAACATCATAGCCTACGTCGACGACATAGTGGTCATGAGCAAGAACAAGGATGATCATGTCTCTGACTTACAGGAGACCTTCGCCAACCTCAGGACAGCTGGCCTCCGCCTCAACCCAGAAAAATGTATATTTAGAGTTACAAAAGGGAAGATGCTCGGATACATCATAAGCAGCGAAGGCATCAAAGCGAACCCAGACAAAACCAGAGCAATAATGACAATGGCAGAACCAAAAAATAAGAAAGAAGTGCAAAAGCTGATGGGAAGAATAGCAGCACTCAACAGATTCATCTCAAAATCAGTAGAACACGGCCTCCCCTTCTTCCAAGCCCTGAGGGGCGGAGACAACTTTGAGTGGGGGTCCAAGCAGTCGGAGGCATTTCATAACTTGAAAGAGTATCTAGCAAACTCACTGGTGGTCTCCGTCCCAGAATCGGACAGTCACCTATTGCTATATGTGGCGGCCTCCGACCATGCAGTCAGCGTAGTCTTAGTTCACGAGCTGGAAAAAGAATCAGGCAAAACTCAAAAGCCAGTTTATTTTATCTTAGAAGCACTGTCCGGAGCCAAGCTAAACTACACTAAGGTAGAAAAAGTTGCCTACGCAGTGCTGATGGCATCAAGAAAAACTAAAGCATTATTTCCAAGCCCACGAAATCTCAGTTCCAACATCGCTGCCACTGCAAGACTTGCTCAGAAACAAAGAAGCCTCCAGCAGAATAGGCAAATGGGCTACAGAGCTATCACAGTTTGGTATCTCGTATGTCCCCAGAACAACAATCAAATCACAAGCACTAGCCGATTTTGTAGAAGATTGGAATTCTCCGACAGAGCCCAAGGTACAACCAACCACTCAAGGCTGGATAGCATTCACGGATGGAGCCTAGGGCCAAGTCGGAGCAGGAGCCTCCGCCGTCCTAATGGCACCCTCCGGCGTTAGACTAAAATACGCAGCAAGGCTAGAGTTCAAATCAACAAACAACATAGCAGAATATGAAGGCCTGATCCTAGCGCTCAGTAAAGCAAAGGCCCTAGGGGCAAAAACATTAACAGTCAAAATAGATTCTCAAGTGGTTACTGGCCAAGTAGAGAAAGAATACACAGCAAGAGAGCCAGAACTCATCAAATACCTATCCGTTGTCAGAAATTTGGAGCGGAGATTCGAGGGCTTCACCCTGAAGCACATCCCAAGATCAGAAAATGTAGAGGCAGATGAACTAGCAAAAGCTACGGCAAACAACCTGCCACTGCCACCAAACACTTTTTACCAGATCCTGAAGTCTCCGGCAACTGCGGAGACATCTAAGGCACCTAAGCCCATACTACACCTGCAAAATGAAGATTGGAGAAAGGCGATAACAGAATTCTTAGAAGGCAAAACCACCGAAGAAGATGAAGCAAAAGCAGCAAGAATATAGGCTAGGGCAAGAAATTACACAATCATAGATGGTGTACTGTACAAGAAAGGAGTGGTCCAGCCTCTCCTCAAATGCATATCGCAGAGCGAAGGCATAGAGTTGCTTCAAGAAATACACTCAGGAATTTGCGGGTCGCACATTCGCTCTAGAGCATTATTAGCAAAGGCAATAAGGCAAGGCTTTTATTGGCCAACACACATACAAGACGCAGAGCAGATAGTCAGAACATGCAAAGCATGCCAAACATTCTCTCCCGGGCAGTCAAAACCATCGTCGGAGACCAAGCTTATACCCCCGACATGGCTGCTACAAAGATGGGGTATGGACCTGGTCGGCCCATTACCACCATCCCAAGGAGGAAACAGATTCACAGTAGTGGTAGTAGAATATTTTACAAGATGGATAGAAGCAAAGCCGCTGGCGAAGATAACCTCAGAAACTATCAGAAAATTCTTCTGGCAAAACATCATTTGCAGATTCGGTGTACCGAGGATTCTGACAGTAGACAATGGAAAACAATTCGATTCAGAGAACTTCAAAGAATTCTACAAAAGCATTGGGACAAAACTTGCCTTCGCCTCAGTATACCACCCAGAGTCCAATGGTGCTGTGGAAAGAGCAAACAGAATAGTGTTTTCAGCAATATCAAAAACATTGCTGGGCCTACGCAAAGGAAAATGGGTAGATGAATTACCCAGAGTGATTTGGTCACACAATACATCTATCTCAAGAACAACAGGATTCACACCATTCAAACTGCTTTATGGAGAAGAGGCCATGATGCTAGAAGAAATCAAGCATGAAAGCCTCCGCACAACGAGACAGCTAATGTTGCAAGATGAAGAATATGCAAAAGAAACAATAGAAGCCATAAGACTGGAAGCAGTCGAAAACATTGCAAAATATTAGTCCCAAACCAAGAAGTGGAGAGACTCTCAGGTGGTAAGGAAAGACATAAAACACAGAGACCTCGTACTCAGAAGAAAACCGAACGCACAACTTGTTGGCAAACTGCAACCGAAATGGGAAGGCCCATACACAGTAGCGACAGCAGGCCACCATGGCTCTTTCCACTTGACCGATAGCGAAGGTGTCATGACAACCCATACCTGGAATATTGACAGCCTCCGCAGATACTACATCTAGGCAATGTACCAAAGGGCAACCTCCGCAAATAATAAGCGGAGGCCCCTCCATTCATTTACCTTTCAACTCTTTTTTCTTCAACCCAAAAAATGTAAAAGAGCCTGTACTCTTTTCCTCACAGGGGAACTCCAAGCGGAGGTGAGGTTTTTAATGAGGCAGGCTCAATGTAAAAATCCTCTAGAAGTATAAAGAGGTAATTCCCCAAAAGAACGCTTGAAAAGTCCAAAACCGAAAGCGGCCAGCTCTGGCGCCACAATATTCGGTGAACAAAAATAAGCACAGGTCCTTTCAAAGCGTCGGCCACAGGCATTGGCAATTTGAAACGACCTCTATGGCTAAACAGGCCTTTGACCTTGACAAAGACCTGCCCAGAGTCAGGCATCAAAGCATAAATCACCTTGGCCAAACAGGCCATCGACCTTGACAAAGACCTATCCAAATTCAGGCATCAAGGCATAAACCACCTTGGCCAAACAGGCCTCCGACCCTTGATGAAGACCTGACCAGATTCAGGCATCAAGGCAAAAACAACCTTGGCCAAACAGGCCTCTGACCCTTGATGAAGACCTGACCAGATTTAGGCATCAAGGCAAAAACAACCTTGGCCAAACAGGCCTCCGACCTTGACGAAGACCTGAACAAATTTAGGCATCAAGGCAAAAACAACCTCGGCCAAACAGGCCTCCGACCTTAACAAAAAACCACCCCAAGCATCAGGGGCAACACCATTATGGCGCTAGAACCAGGAAGAAGGTCTCCGCCATCGAAAACAGCAAAACGAGGAAAAGGTCTGACAAAACCCTGTCACTTAGGCACTAGGCCTATTTACTTCAAAAGATCTCAAAAGGCACGAATAATTCAAGCAAGATATAGGCCATTAAAGCCAAGATACGTTCCAACAAACAACGTACCAAAAATTTAACAACCAAAAGCCACCACCCCGCTATAAAACGGGTTCCCCCCACGCCCTTAAAACCTCAGTCAGCATAAGGCGCAAGGGGGGAAGAAGGCAGAGCACAAGCACAAGCCACGGCAACGGCCATGGAGGCAGGGGTCTCCTTAGATATCTAAGTCGGTCGTAGATATTGTATGAAAACTTGTAAAATCGGAGGCACCAGTAGACGGTCAGAGACAGTGGGAAAAGAGACAGGAACTACGGCACGGTGATGAACAGCGTAGGCCTACGGAAGAAGGGGGATATCGCACGAAATCTCGTAACATCCCCCCGACGCCGGAGACCTAACCTGCCATCTCCACAAATGAAACATGTCCCACGGGTGTGCAACGTCGGAGGCCCATACCACCAGACAGCTAAAACACCCAGCTAAAGAAATACCAAAAGTCTCCGTCGTCTGCACAAGCCGCGCCAAACCTCCTATCGGATCACACACCGATTCAGCAAGCCTCGCCAGGCGGACTTCAAGTACGCCTCCGCCGGCCAAAAAACTGTCAACACTTCTACCCTGGCCATCAAGCAAGCACAGAGGAGAGAACATGGGGCGGAGGTCCTGGCCACCACCTCTGTATCGCGCACATTCGCCCAAGCAAAGGCCCATGGTGTGCAAGCTTGGGACTAGACGAGATATGTAAACTAGCACAACAGACATAAGCCCCCACACAAACAATCAAGAAAGTGAACCTATTTTGTATTCCATAAAACATCAAGTAGCATTCTTACAGGACACAAACTTACAATAAAATCCAAACTATTGTGGCGGAGGTCCACGTCAAGCAAGCGCGCGAGTAAACCCAGCGCGCTCGTCGTCTATGTCAAACTTAACTGACTCAAACACGTCGCGCGCAACGCTGCGGGGAAAGGCCGAATGCCAATACTCCCAAAGCTCTCCGCTCACATAAATACCGTTGTTGTAGAGAGTCAAAGGCGCGACATCTTGCGCAGGCTCCCAATTCGGAACCTGCGCAAGGTTAAAATTTTCCACAAAATCATTCAGAACAAAAGAAACTTTATTTACAAGAGCCCAACTGGACTACAATATACAAGTCAAAACAGCTAAGTCCTACAAAGAGCCTAGACCTTCGGTGCCTCGGCCGCAGCAGAAGTCCCTGGAACGGAGCCCGCATCAACTGTGGGTGGGGATGGCGCCTGCGGCCTCCGACCATCACCACCGCCGATCGTAGCGCCCACCGGAGCGCCATCAGTGGCGGAGGCACCGCCCGCGGTCGCCGAGCACGGAACTGGCGGAGGCCTGCCCGCAAGACTCTTCTGTGCATCCTGTAGCACAGGCTAAAATATCAGTGGCACAGGCAATGAAAGCCTTCGCAGCTTCGCAAAAAAGCAAGGAGAGAAAAATAGCGGCTACAATGACTAGAAATACCTTCGCCCTCTTTTCCTCCACCAGTTTTTGGGCAGCCGGTCTCCCAAATGGAGCCCAAAAGTACCCAATGAAATTTCTCAAGGTTTTTTGCAAACCAAGAGAAGTCTCAGCAAGCTCCTTTGGACCCGGCAGCACTCCCTCCGGAATAATTTCGGTATGCGTACACCCGCCGTGCACCAAAAGCTTGGCGTAATTCGCTACTCCCGCCAGCGCCTCGTAGTCCGTGCAGCCATTGATCAGACCGGGGAGCTTCGCAAGGTGACGCTTTAGCCAGGAGGCGAGGGCGTAGACGCTGTCTTCCTCTGGAGGAGCGGAGGTTTTGCCTCCGAACTCAGCGACGATGGCCTGGTAATGGCCAACGGTTGAAGCAAGGACCCCCTTGATCGAGTCCAAACGCCTCGTCGTCGAAGACAGCTGCTCCCCCACCGCAGCTGCGGATTCCTTCTCAGAGGCCAGCTCTCACTAGAGACCCTCGGCCAACTCGTTCGCCCTACGGGCCTGCTCGGCGGACAAAACTTCTGCATCCTGGGCCTTGGCGACATCGGCCCTCAAAGCCTCCTTTTCTTGTTCCTTCTCCGCCAGAGAAAGGCGGAGAGCTGCAAGGGAGTTGGCCAAACCCCCTTTTTCACCTTCCAGGCACTCGTTCTCCGCCTTGAGCGCTTCAATCGTAGCATCTCGGTCAAAGACCTCGCGAGTGCAGCGCTCGTCCATAACAACGGCCGTGTGATACCCCTACAATCAGAAAGAAGAAGACCAAGGCGATCAGCAATAAAAACAAAAACAAGTCTAAAGGCGAACATACACCAAAAAAGGCAAACCGCCAAAGACGCACCAAGCTCTGGTGTTCTAGATGAACATGGAGAAGTTGGAAGAAATCTATGTCCCTCAGACGCTGTTTGAAGTGATCTGTTCAAAGAAGAACAAACAAACACAAAACCATAAGGTGAGAAAAGCAAATCTCACAATAAATACACCAACTGCCAGAGACCACCTCCGACGTCTCTAAGAACCCCAAGATAGCACTCTTCCCAACCTGAGATAGAAGTGTCGGAGGAGCCTGCGTAGCAAAAAAACAACAACAACAACAACTCAGGTCAGAGGGCCAATCAGAAATAGGCAATAACAACCGGCCAAAAGACGAGTAAGATAAAAACACTCTATACTCACTCGGACCCGGCGCCATCGGCCCTGGCTGCCCCGGACCAAACCTGACGCTGGCAGCGGCCGCTCGCTCCTCCGAGGTGAGGAGTCCAGCCATGACATCACCTACAAAGCACCAAGTACACAGTATTAGCACTTGATAGAATACATAAACAAATAAATCAGGCGAAGACAGTAAACACAAAAATGTGCGCCAAACAAACTCACTCATAAAAAGCCAAGGCTGGGCCACCTGCCGAGCCCCCTGGGCAGAAGTCTTCGCCCCATCATGCGGCGAAGGCCCAAAGGGCCGGATCTCCTCAGCCAGCGGCCTGGCGGGCGGAGGGCTCGAAGAAGACTGAGCCACCGGGGCCTGCTCAACTAGCACGACCTCCGGTGCGAGGGAAGGCGCAACAACAGCGAGAGACAGTGCAACAACAGCGGGAGACAAAGGAGCGTGCTCCAAGACGACCTCCGCGCCCTCTTCAGAACTTGAATACAACCCGCCAAAAATGCCAGGCATAGGATCAGCGGCGCTAGCCTCCGGCTGTTCGACGACACTCGCAGCACCGTGCAAGGAGCATGCCGGAGCAGCGCTGGCCTTTGGAAGCTCCGCACCGCTCAAAGCACCGCGTACAGGGCGCAACAGAGCTACAGGAGAGCCATGAACCCCGCCGCTCGTGACCCGCACGTCCATTGATGGGACAGAGGAGCTCTGAATGTCTTCACTGCCGGCGGAGGCAACGCCCGCACTACCGGCCGAGGACACAGCCGGCGCGATCACCAGAGCACCGGTCTTCTTCTTTTTCGCAGGCGCCTGAGCAACAGCGGCGCCCTTCCTCTTCTTGGACTCGGCCTCTGCCATAACATTCTTCGCGGACGCCTTCTTCTTCTTCTTCTTCTTGTCAATCGAAGCCAGGACCTTAGCGGGAACCTCGCGCTCCCGGTAGATGATCCCGAGCATCTCAAAAACTCGATTGATCCACGGCATGGTGCCTGCCATGGATCTCCGAGACGTGTACTCACGCTCGGAAATTTTGCCAACCAACCCAATGGTGGCCTCCTCAACGTCGGCAATGAAGTTGTCCTCTGTCACCCCTCCCCCAAAGACCGGCCAAAGCGGGGGAAAGGAATCCCAGCCTCCGGCCCAAAAACGGGAACCTTCACCTTTTCTAGCCGAAAGGCTGGGTTGTCTCTGCCCAGGGGCCAGTAGTTGGAGGCCATAATCTCCTCCACCAGGTCACGACCCCCGGAGTAGCGGCACGCTGCCGCAAAAGCCCGGTCGCAAGCCTTCCTTGCCGGAGACATCTCCTCCGGTGGATCCACGCGCGTATGCGGCGCCATCACCTCCATTCTTGAAGTCAATGGATACTCCATGACCTCCGCACCATCCTCGGTAGTGCCGCGGACCCCGTAGGTCTTCACGTAGAACCACAGCTCAAGCCAGCCGTGGTCCCATTTGCCTTTCTGGCAAAAAGAAATCTCCAGGCGATCTACGCCTTGGTTTCTCTTTGACATGAAGGTGCAACTACCATACTGGTAGATCACCTCCACCTCCTTGCCCTCCCGCATCTCCTTCTTCTTCTTTGGCTGCTTCTGCAGCTCGTAGTAAGCGCAGAAGGTGTCCACATTTGGCTCGGCGCCATAAGAAACACATGCCCAGCAGAATTTGCTGAGCATGAGGAAGGCAGTAGGAGTCAGATGATGGAGCTGGACATTGAAGGTCTCCAACACCCGGCGGAGGAAGGGGATGTTAGGAAGTCAGAGGCCGCAGGTGAAGAAGTCCTGAAACACCACCGCATATCCCTCCTCTGGCTCCAGAACGGTCTGGCCAGGCGGAGGGATTTTTTACCCTCGAAGAAGGAAAATATGATTCCTTCAACATCTCCGTGACCGCCTCTTCAGTAATGGAGGAGGGGCCAAAATCCCATGACTTTATCACCATGTCTCTGGAATCCGCAGCGATCAGGTCTCCGACGGACGTGGAGACACTCTCCAAATCCTCCTCCACTAGCTTTTCAAATTCTAATGCGGAGGCCGAGGCAAGCATGCACTCCTCAAAGCGAGCACTCCAGCCGGCGGCCCTAACGCCAAGAAGGTGGTGATAGGGTCCGAAGAAGGCGGGCCGGCGAGTATGGGCAGAGGCGGAAAAGAAAGCCACCGCGACGGCAGCCTAGGCAGAAGACGCAAGCGGAAAGACAGAACGCGCGAAGGCAGCTCAGGCGAAAGCGAAGAGAGCAGAGAGCGATTTCTCAAAGGCAAGGAAAGCGAATGAGCAGTGCGGGGGGGGGGGACCCCGCCACCAACCCCGCCCTTATATAGGCCGCGGGAGGGTAGTTTGTCTCCCGCCGTACAACGGTCATCTCCGGAGAATTCGCCTGACGCCCAACGGTCATCTCCGGAGAAGTTGCAAGGTATACAACGGAAAGCAATACGACGTAAACGGCCACAACGTAGGACAACGGCTAGTTTTGTAGCCTAACGGCTACTATGACAAGACCAGCAGCCACGCCAGAGCGGGCCAGGGGGAACCTGTGGGGATCGGTCGGAGACATGACTACGCGCAGTCTCTGCCCCCATGGACGTCCTTGCTTAGGGCGTTTTGAGCTCACGACACGCTCGGGCGGACCGTGGTCTCAAAAGGGGGGAACTGTTGTAACACGGCCTCCGAGAGTGGCGGAGACCTACGCGGCCAGCAGTTCTCAAAGACGTCTCCGACCAACTACCTAAGCAAAGGCCCAGCTACCACGCCTCCAGACCTAGAAAGATGACGGTTTCTCAGACTGCTTGTAGGACGCTACTGGTGACCCTGGCGCAGCCTCCGCCCGGTTAGTTCGTAGGCGTCTCCGGGCGGAGGGGGCGGAGGCCGCCTTGCTGCAAGGCTAATCAAGTGCCAACATTACCTACGTGTGTGTGCAGGTAACCAGAGGAAGGCGCTCGTGGACGGCGCGGGCGGGCCGGTTCGGCCTCCGCTCGTAGGGGCAGAGACCCAAGCAGGAGGACGGCAATACTAGGTGTCGGGGGTCTACGGCCTCAGCGTCCCAGGGGCGGAGACCGATGGCAGAGGCCTAAAGGCCCTTCACCGAATCCTGAGGCCCGATGGGGCGGAGACCGACGGCGGAGGTCCAAAGGCCCATCGCCGAATCCTGAGGCCTGATGGGCCGGCTGATCGTGCAGGCCCAGTACCTGAGGGCGGCATGACAAGATTACCCCCGAGAGGAAAGGCGAGTAGTGGAATATTCTGAGAATGTACTGTAGCAGTTGAAGGGTACTATTGTAAACTCTATAAAAGTGGTAGTTGAGCCATATAAATAGGGAACACTTATAACAGTACGCCAGGTTGGAAAATGAATGAATGAAACCCTAGTTTTACGTGCCATTTCCCTACACGCCCACTTATCGTGCCTGTTTCCCGAGCCTCCGCCTGAGGACAGCGTTTGGCGGGCGGAGGCCTCTACCTCCTCCACACTGTCTGAGACCGCAAGTCTCAACAGATTTGTTGTTGTTCTAATTTACTAGTGTTTTCTTAAGATACTCCATCTATTTTAAATTGGAAGTCATTCTGTCGCTTTCTT